>NW_017100265.1:1090782-1120416 GCF_001263275.1 Habropoda laboriosa | reverse complement strand
CTCGTCTATATGGCGATGTTTCCTTGAGATCTTTGTTTTCTTTGAGTTATCTGGAAATATTTGCTGTACCATTACGAAATCTTGGAAAATATTTTCTCTCAAGTCTGACGTAACGGAGTATATTACAAAAAAAAAAAAAAAAACGAAAAAGAATGTGTGATATTAAATGCGCCTCGCGTGGAGCTGAAAAAATAAATAAATAAACACGCTGTAAGGGGGTAGCGTGAGGTTTAAATAGTTACGCGAAAAATATGAAACTTAAAATAAATAAGAAGCACTTTTTCTTGCGTTTCGTTTTAAAATGTTATTTTAAGTTGTTTTCACGTAAATCGATATGAGATTGAATCCATTTTCTTCTCAAATTTCCCGAGCATTTTGGAAATGTTCGTGTTGGCTCTATTAAATACTTTCGCTGCGTAAACTTTTCCCTCCGTTAACTACAATTTCGTCGTATTAATCATTTTTCATTAAGAATTTTACCAAGCTTCTCAGAATGTCCCTATTTTTAAACATTAAAGAAACTATACTCATGTATATAAAAACTCCTATTTTGTTGATATTTTAACTTTTCCCATAAATCGCACGAATGCTTCAAATAGAATTTAAATTTAATTACAAATTTTACATACTTTTACAAAATTCCGTTGTCCTCCCTCTGATAAAATAAACAAGTGCAACTAAATATCCCTCAAATTATTACGTATCGCTTCGGAAGATAATTTTCTACCTGAGTTACTATATAGAATATTAGCCTATGAACAATTTCATATTGATAAATAAATAAGAGCAACTAAATATCCCTCAAATTATTACGTATCGCTTCGAAAGATAATTTTCTACCTGAGTTACTATATAGAATATTAGCCTATGAACAATTTCATATTGATAAATAAATAAGAGCAACTAAATACCCCTCAAATTATTACGTATCGCTTCGAAAGATAATTTTCTACCTGAGTTACTATATAGAATATTAGCCTATGAACAATTTCATATTGATAAATAAATAAGAGCAACTAAATACCCCTCAAATTATTACGTATCGCTTCGAAAGATAATTTTCTACCTGAGTTATTATGTAGAATATTAGCCTGTGAACAATTTCATATAGCCTAATTTCATATTTGTACATTAGCCTGGGAACAATTTTTAAACGTTATTTACGCGCAACAATAAATACCGAGATATAATACACTGTGTACATTTGGCGTGATAGAAGAATATCGATAAGCTATCAAAGGAGGTTACAACCTGATCGTAAAAATTCTCCCTCCCCCCCGTTAAAGACAAGCGTTTCCCTGCAGTGTCGTAACCGAACCGAAAAACATAACGTCTTTTGAGAACCGGACGTCGTTGCATGCTCGCTCCCCCCCAACTGGAGGAGTAATAAAGCACCGAGCCGGTGAACGAAGCAACTTTTTATCCAGGTCGTTGAATTTGTCTCATTGCGCAGTACTCTCGACCGGCGAAAAATCCATATCGCGCGCAAACGTCGTGCAAAAAGCCTTTATAAATATATTTCGCGAAAATATCACCGGCAACGCCGTCAATTTCGTTGTTTGCCCAACGAAACGATCCATTATCAATCGAAACGCGTTTATTCACCGGCTGCTCGCGAAAAAAATCTCTTTCGATGTTTCGGATAAAGGAAAAGTGATAGATGGCACCGTGTTGATAAATAACGACCATTATAATAATTATCGAATGTTCGTGTACTGCTTGCTTCCGAAAGGGCGAATCGATATGTAAAACGTGAAACATGGTTGGAAGTCACATCGTACGTGATGTTTCACCGTAACACGGTGTGGGTGAAAATTATCATGGTTTGAAGGTTTTCATTCTGATGGGAGAATTGGTAAATTAATAAACGCTCTGAGGTGACTGCTTAATGGCGGAATATACACTACCGGCCAAAACTTTGGAATCACCTACCACTTTTCATCTCAATTCTACTTTTTTATCAAATTTATCTCATATCAATTGATTCGAATGATAAAAAATTCTCAAAGTCGCTGACTTTTTTCTGGAAATTTTTGTATAAATTGCAATGCTCGGTGATTCCAAACTTTTGGCCGGTAGTGTACAGTCTTGGCGAAAAGTATGAAGCATTCCATCAAGCATGAATTGTTTGAAAATATTTTTGTATTAGGAGATCAAACTATTGAAATATGAAAATAATCATGTTTTAGTAATTTTGTCAATTTTTCTTTTGGACCACCTTTTACCAACATTTCTGACTTTTGCCCTGTTTAAAAGAAAAACAATTAACTCGCGTTGATGATTACTCGGTTCACTCTTTTCCGGCATATTCCAAGGAAAATGTTTCAACTTTAAAAATATTAGTAGCAACACTGACGTTAGCAGCGAGTGCTAACAGCAGACTGTGATTTTTAGGAAGAAACAGAAAATGTAGACCATGAATCGCTCAGTTGTTTTATGGCCTACTATAAACCTTCTCAACTGTTTTAAAATTCCTTTGAACTGGTCGACAAAGGATGATGAACCGTAGAAAGGTTTCAAAGGAATAGTTTTCGCGGTAAGTTGTAATAATAAAGGTACTTAATACTTGTTTTTAGAAAACTGTACCATACAGTGGTAAAACAGAACGGTACATTGGTAAGCAAGCAAAATAAGATTTACAAAAATGTACCAAAATTTTTAATAAGCTATAAATCAGTTACAGAGTGTTAAAGGAGTCAAAGGGTGTTTAATTTTAGCAGGGTTAATATCGGTAGAAGCTTAAATTAATAAATATTTCGAAAAAAAGACACGAAGTGTAACGTTTGGATTTTTATGAAATTTTTGCAAACCGATAGAGAATCGAAAGTTGGATTCCAATTCTAGGTTATGTTAGGTTACTTGAGAAAAATTCATCGAAGTCGAATGTAATATCATTTTCTAAGAGATTAATCCATGGCATTTCCATGGCACTGGCCAGTGCCTCATCTGGAACGAATCCTTCGTGAAATTGATTTTCTAAGCACGAGGGGCTACTACTTTAACGCGTCATGCAGATTGTAGAAATGTGCCACCGACTACTTTGTCACTGTGGTCAGTATTCTTCGAGATTGAATTTACGATGAACATTAACATGCAACGAATACTGTTACCAATCAAATAAAACGAAACTTCGTTACTACGAATTGCCTTATAAATAAATTGCACTAAATTGTACAAATTCGTTTTATGAAAGTCGTTCTGTACTTTAAACTGTCTTTTTTTTTTTTTAAGAGCAATTTTAAATCAAACGTGGAGCGAAGTTAAATGAAACTGTGAGTAAACTTGTAGCGGTATAAAACAGTATTCCTTAAGTTTTAATTCAATTTAATTTTAAATCAGTTCGATTTCATTTAGTTTACGGTCGCGTTTGAAAGTGCTTGTGAAATAATAGTTTTTAACTACTGCAGGTACTCTTCGCGAGGAAAAAAAAGTATATTAATTTTACTACGTTTCTTTTGTTCGAGTACCATTACAATCGTTCTTATTCAAATTACATACAACACAGCAGAGTGGCGCAGTGGTAGCGTGCTGGGCCCATAACCCAGAGGTCCGTGGATCGAAACCACGCTCTGCTAAAAAGAGGGTTGGATTTCTTTTAAAATTTTAAAATGAATACCATATCATTTTAGCCTAATTACCGTTCCGATTCTTGTTTTAAAAAGCATCTGAAATTGTTAGTCGGGGTAGTACAGCAGCGATGGGATAATATCGAAGCGAAGATATTAAATTATTACCTCATTATCGAGCTCTGGGTTAGATTAATGTTTGAAATTTTATTCCGGAGCAGTAACATAATTATAGAATAATTTAAAGGATCGATAAGTACCATTTCAATTAAGCACAAATTACATCGAATATCGTGCCGAAGAAGTAGCAAGATTATTTACAAATCCTTGTGCAAAATATCGAAAACTATCATCACGAAAATTATTTTCGTTAAATGTCGTCTATAAGTAGATAGAAAATTTAATTAATTTCGCCACTGTTCGAGAAAACAGCAAGTTTCTTTCTCGTTTTCAATTTTAATTAACATTTTCCATGCTTTCATCTCTGTATTAATTAATCAACTATCAAACGAACGTTAGTATTATAATATTAATTTGGTACAGAGTGAATTTTCCGACCGTAAAATTTGCGTATTAATTGTTCAATATTTCTCGCACATAAATACATCAGCAATTCAACGTGTTAAACGAATAACATCAAACTTCGATAAGAAATAAAAAAAAAGTCTAATATTTATATTTCCCTTGTAACTGTGCAAAAACCAATCGTCGATATAACGAACCTGAATATCGCATATTTACTACTTCCGCGATATAAAAAAGAAACCCTGAAACGCATTTTATTCACGAACGAAAAAGAATGTCCCGATCGCATTTTCAAACTGTTACCATACAAGCTGCGGCAAACAATTTTTAAGAGTCGTTAAAACCAGCAAACACCTCACGATGAAGCGTTTTCACTGATAAAAATCCATATTCCAGGGGCACTTTGCCGAGACATTTTTCACATCGTTAGACTTTTCACTTAAAACGAAAGGGCGGCTACTTCAAAACCTCTCGAACGTGCCTCGAGGATCTTGGAGCGTACTATGTCGAAAGAGCTGGATATGAAATCGTAGACCGTCACGTTCGATCACGTCTGATCGTGTATTGAAAAATACACACGAAATGTGCTCGACGATGCTAGACTTTTCACTTCTCCTCGGGCGCAATCCTCTGAAAAATTGCTTCTCAGACTATTTAAATAGGATACCATCGGTGGAAATTCTTACGTATGAACTATATTGCTTCGATTTATTCTGGCCAATAGAAAAGCTAACTTTTGGGAATTTTGTAAACATTTCAAGTTGTTGAATAACCGAAAGATGAACAAAGGCAGTGCCGTTCAGTCGTTGCCCGTACGGGCAGCGATGGGCTCTCCCGGGCATAAACTAATCGGCGGGCAATAAGCCACGCCTTCTCGGGCAACGATGCGTGTATGTAAGCATGTACGTACTGTAGAGATCATCGCCTGTCGTTTGGAGCCGCGCTTGACATGGGTACGGGGTGATTTCGCGTCTTTTCTTTCAATCGCGTTACGTTGGACAATATTTTTCAAAGAAATTTTGTTTTAATTCGCGGCAATTCTGAAGGGAAATTTAACCATTTATAGCGTTTTGTAAATTTATTTTGAAACAGATATGTGAAAATCTCAATGACGTGTGTCAAGTCAAAAACCTGAAAGATTTCTGTTTTCAAGGTATACTCCGTTTTAACGTGTGTGACCATCGTTAGCCCGCGATTTTGCCCTCAGCTTTGCCCGCCTAAAAACCTGCTGAGCGGCACTGAATAAAGGTATCACACGAAGCAGCGATATTGTCGCTTTTTCTGTCGCCTAGAAAAGAAATCACGAAATCGACTGAAAAATCAAATGCCTAAACCCGAATAATCCACTTAAGGCTCGCTTAGGTCTACCGATATCAAGAAGATTTCAAAGGAAGTGCGTTCTTATTCTTTAGTAATTTGAATTATTCTACGGTAATTTGAATTTAGGATAACTAAACATACGAAAGAAATCAATCCCAAAGTAATTGTTTAAGTTTCTTACGTTGGACTTAAGAATAGGCCATCAAGTTCAGTTTACGGCGTACTTAAGTATACAGGGTGCGGCCAGAAGTTATGCACAAGCGGGCATGAGGTGATTCCTTATAAGAAAAAGAAAAAATGAGATTGTGTGTAAGATATTTAGTGTTGTGAGATTTTCGAGCTTATCAGATATTTCATGCGTAAAGTAAGCGATCCAAGGAAATGTTGTTAATATATATATATATATCTTTTTTTTTGTACGATTTATTAATGAAATTTATTGGAAAGATAATGAAGCGATAATAAGTAATAAACGCAAGTGCGAGATTGTCGTGTACGCCATCGGGAGCCGTCGTTACGGTATAAAAGTCTAGAAAGAACAGCCAAGTTACAAAGACTGGAGCGTTTCATAAAGATTTATTCTCGAAAAATCGTGCATCAGGTGTATATAAGTGGTACAATAGAGAAACGGCATAAGAAAGCTTATTAATTCCTATTCATAATAGTTGCGGTAGTAATAAGTATTGCGATAGTGTATGCAAGAGCTATAATAATTGTAACAATGATAAAGATCGTCGCCGCTCACCTTCAGCCATATACTCCATAATCCTTATTAGTATACCTTATATTCTAATAGAACTCGTTTCTCTGATCGTTTCCTCGATCCGGAAGCGTTCCATCGTCCCTTCGGAACAACCCCTTTTCCAACGTTCGATCCTTACAAACGGTTACAGACAAGGAGGTCTATTCGAAAAAGTAGCCGGTTTCTTTTCTTTTTTCTCGTATAAAACATCGTTTATTCGTACATTTCTCATAACAAAATAGAACGATTAAATTATTTCGAAATTTTAAACAAACACTTTTACCGGCGCATGTATAATCGTTATTCGATGGAACACCGAAAAGGGATTCGTGTAAATCCATCCCTTTTTTCCCTTCGTCACACGAGAAAACGTCAGAATCACGTGTTCACTTTAAAAACGCATGTGTCCCCTTTCTTTCTTGGAAATAAATACTCCTCGTCGTTTACTATACATACAGCATTGAATTCCCCATTTAGATTCGTCGTTTTTTCTTTTTTCTTTCAAGGTTCGAAGCGCGATTTAACAGGGAAACAACGATACGATGCTTGATCCTTCTGCCAAGCGATCGACGGATTCCTTATTGAGAGTTTTCAGGCTTTCACCGTTTTTCATTACAGCTTATACCGTTTGAGGAGTTTTCCGGTGTAAGCCGTGTCCAGGAGCATAAAATTCGTCGGGAGTCTGAGAATGCATTGATAGATACTACTGACGCGCCTCGAAATATTCGCTCTTTTTCTTTTTAACCAGCCATATTCGTGTTCCGGATTATTAATCGGCTAATAAAGTTTTAGTTAATCAGC
This sequence comes from Habropoda laboriosa, assembly GCF_001263275.1. NCBI lineage: Eukaryota > Metazoa > Arthropoda > Insecta > Hymenoptera > Apidae > Habropoda > Habropoda laboriosa. Next base: position 1,113,462 of record NW_017100265.1, on the reverse strand, counting down.
TGATCGATTGAAACACAACATGGGTATCTAAAAAAAAAAAAAGAGTGAATATCTTGAGTGATGAAGCTAACGCTTGAAGTACAATTTTACAGAACTCCAAAAGAACACGTTTCAATTCTCCTGTTATTGCAATACAGCAGGGAAAAAATAAATTCTGATCATATCCTTTGATTTTTGGCTGAAAAATTCTAAGTTAATCTAGCCCTTTTTGTCACTTTTTCTCCATTTACTAATTACAACTCGAAATTGTCCATAAGCATGCAAATTGAGAAACATCGAATCACAAGAGTGCCCATAAAGCGTACTCCTTTGATCTATGACCAGCGAATATTCGATTTCCTTTTTTCAGAAAAAAAAATGCACAAAATCTACGAGATATTCCGTTACAATAAAAAAATACCATATGTAGCTATTCAGCAAACAAGTTCTTTACACGATTAAACGTCGTTGCAATTTGTTTTTTTTAAACTTAAGAAACTTTGTTTCACCAATTCAGCAAGAGTTTCGCTCTTTCGTTGCGAAACTTGTCCTCCTGGACACGGCTTCCTTATCCTCAAACAGGCTTCCTTATTACTACGAAATTTCGGTCCGCGAGGCAATTCCACTCCCCGCTGCCCTAAACCCTCTACCTCCGTGCGAAATCGTCTCGCCCTCTCTCTCTCTCTCTCTCTGTTCTACCCTTTTGTGCCTCGAATCGATATGCCGTGAACGGAGGAGTTCGCGGGTCTATTAACGTCCCAGCGGGACCATTCCCTCACGAATAGGTAAAACGTCCGTTTCGTCGTCCTTCGCCGCTGCTTGCGAACAGAGCACAGACCAGCAGCTAGCCAGCTACTACCCGTTGGAAGAATAAAAATGTCCACGACTCGCTCGATAGCCGTGAGTACACACAACTTGAATGTAGGATACGAGAGAATTGTCGACGACATGCCGCCTACATGCGCCTCTATCCGCTAATTAACTCTCGAGCGCCTCCTTTAACGAGCTCCGTGCTCACAATCGCCCCGGAGAAAATAGTTCGGGGGCGGCCTGATCGAATTCCCGTGAATGTGTGTCCTGATGGAATTTTCTTCTGAAATTTCTCCGTGCTCGAGGGCCCCTTCGTGGGAGAACGGCCATGCCAGTTGTACATTTATTTCCCTTTCTTTAACATTTAGATTTTCACGTTTGAATTTGTGACATTTATATTTTGAAGGATTGCAAGGAATTGGAAGGACGAGAATAGGGGAAAGAAAGTGTGTAGAATGATAGGAGTGCGTCCGATAATGTTCGATGATAAGTACAGACTGTGGGAGAAATTTATGAGACACTTTGTAGCTGATAATTTTGCCTATAATGACTAATCGCGAGACGATATGTCAATTTATCGAAGGATGTATTCTTTTTTTTTTACAGTATGGTAATATATGGTTAATATGCTGAAAGGAACAAGGATAATGTGTCACGTTTAATTGGCCAATTTGCTGCCGTGACAGAGAATTTACGACAGCAACTTAAATTAAGAGAAGGTAAATAGTAATCGCTTGCACGAGAGGGGCATTGATTGGAATTATAGGAAGGCGGACAAGACATTTCAGAACGGAGAGGCAATCATTAAACTCGTTACTTTTTTCACCAATTTTGGTACATCATTTTTCGTTATTCCACTTGTTACGAGCTGACCTATTCATGTTTCAAAATCTCATTTTTTCGACGAATAAACGTAACAGAAAAATTGTTCTGTCCCGTATCTTCGAACTACCGAAACATCCTCAAAGCACCAGAAGCGTCTGTTTGGTTCTCTGACTGGTTCTATCGAAGAAACCCTCGATCGTGACACGAAATTTCATTCTACCTTTTTTTCTTAAAGCTTCAAGCTTCCACACTGTACAAGTGTGCGCAAGGTAGTACGTAAAAGTATAATTGTACTACTTATTTCTTCTTTTTTTTTTTGGTATTTCAACATGCGGTGGAACCCGCCGCTTTCAATAACCCCAGCCCGAATCTCTCCCAGTCGTAGAATGTACGCGGGGTGTGTAATTATTCCTTAACGAGAGACCGTGCGTTAAAAATCCATTACAATGTACAGCAATAAAAAACGCTACAACCCGGTACAGTATAGAGTAAGTTTTATCGTTCGGAGAATACAGATAGATAGACAGATGCTGTTTTAAAGAAACGCGAGAGAAGTACAGAAGTCCCTAATGATTAACGTTAATCTGCGGTTTCAGCCTTTCAGTTTCGAAGGTGTACTTTATGGAAGAAGGCAAATTAATCGTCTGAAACGAGGCGTGTTTGAAATGACGTTAAATAAACGATATTGTTGAACAGTAAACAATCTGAAATGTACGCGAGGTCGACCAATAATTATATTGCTGATTTCGAAATTGCAACTACTTTCTTTTCGTCGTGGGACTTTTAAGGAAAACACGTTTTTGTTTGGATAAAAATTACATTGCGCAACGTAGGTTAATATTTTGTAGATGTATTTAAGATTTAATTATTTTCTTTTTCTTTCGATGACATTGTTTGATGAACGTGTATTTCATAAATTTATAATACATAAAGATTTGATTACGCCTCTGATCTTTTTCATATTTTCACGCTTCTTCTTTTATCGTTATTATCGTGCTTCTTTATTCTACTTAAGAAGTCCCGCATAATTCAGACATCAGCATGTATAACATGCGATTATCATGATTTTGTAGTTACGGTCTACAAGGACGTGCAGACCGTTGTTTGTGTTATCGTATAAAGTGATCTCTGATAGAGCATGCAATTTTTATTAACAATATCTTTCTGTAGTTCTTTGTTCTTTTTTTTTTTTTGCAAATAATTACTGGTTCGTCTTTTTACATTTGTATAGGATGTTTCGAGTAACTGTGGAAGTAATTTTCAAAGTGAATTCTAGTACACAAAAAGGTAATCAAAAATTTTTTTACACACGAATTATAGCCGTCTTTATACTTTGTATTAACTTGCAAAGAAATTACTGTTTATAAAAATTCTAAATTTGAATTCAACGTCTCAGTTTAATTAATTAAAAGAACGATCAACAACGATGCACCGATAAAATTAGATCTAATTAATATTCTCAGTATCATCTCGTTATGCTTGTATTACAACGTGAAACATACTACACGTTTAAAATTGCACAATAAATTACGCAAAAAAATCCCAGACTTATCAACCGACGGTAAAAACGTTAAAAATTAGAAAAAATAATGTTTCGATCGTTTGATCGACGAAACACCACGTGATAAATATTATCGACCGAGATCCTGTTTTACCGCGATCGTCACAGGGTAAAACGTTACGGAATGTTTAATCGAAAGTAATTGATTCCCTTCAACACGGAAAAGCTAGACGGAATATGAAACACATCGTAAAAGGCACTTTCACTCAACATTCAATCGAACCAAATCGCTTCGTTAATTTTTTTTTTTTTCTGTTTTCGTCTTTTCTTTTCTCTTTTGAGCTCACCTCTCGCGTAATTCAGTTCTCTCTTTTTCTCTCTCTCTCTCATACACTCTCTTCTTTTCTTTCTTTCAGTTTTGCAAGAGCATACAAAAAGTTGGAATTGCGCGGAATGCGAAAAGTGGGGACACCACTTCCTTTTCTTTATCTTCGTTTCCCCAACACTTTAACCCTTTCTTCAGCTCTTTCGTTCTCTCTCTCTCTTCCACCCCCTTCTTTCGCTCTTATCGTTCTCCACTTAATAAATACACGGTGTCCCAATTTAAAAAAGGTAGAGATGTATAATAATATAATATATGTACAGAGTAAGATTCCTCGAAGAGAACATTATTCAGGTTTCCTCGGTATGAGTTTAATTAATTAATTTTTTCATTGGATCACAGAATGGTAGCGCCCGAGCATGGCAATTTCCTCTTGAAGACACTCGAAAACGACCGGATCGAACGAGAGAAACGCGGTGCATATATGACGTTCTTCTGAACGCGGTTTGCATGCAAAAAAGAAGAGAAAAAAAAAACAAAGAAGAGAAAAATCCTTTTCCCTCTCGTTCTCTCGCTTTTCTTAACCCTTTCTTCCTCCGTTCGTCGTCGCAATTCATTCGCGCGAGCGTTTATCGCGATACAATTACGATCAATAAACACAGACACGCGCGCGAATCACGACACACGTGGAATAATGGGAATCGGGTCGTTTTCGAAGAATCTCGCCGTCTAAAGCTAGCATATGTAATTTAAATACCCGAGGTATTATAAAATGGAATACAGCATATTAAAATTACACACTATCTTAAACGATACCGCGCTATCAGTCACTGGACACTGAACGCCCCGGCCGCGAGTTCGAACCGATCGATCGATCGATCGGACCGTACGAAAAGATTGGAACTGCCTCGACTAATTATTATCGATTAAATGTATAACGTTACCGTGAATTCGAGTTCCGATCGAATACGTACTTATGAGAGAAAGCGGCACGTAAATATACGCAGCATAAATGCAATTAACCTCGAGTCCTACGAAGATCATTTTGAACGAAATGCAAGGATATAGGAGCTACACACGTGGCCGGATATATCCGCGCAATTTTCGATCTCTCAACGGCCGTATCCCCCCTATTCTTCGAAGCCTTCGATCGTTCAAAGTCACGCGCTTACCTAAGGATTGTACGTCAAGAACCACACCCACTTTTACGATTCCACACTGGTGCGGCTCAACTTTCTTCCTGCATATACACCACAAATAATACTTCTCTTATCGCTACTCGCCCCATTACTCTCTTTCTACCCCGCGACGATATTAATTGCCCTGCTCTCCGTCGCCTCGTTAAACCGACATCTCTCGCTTGCAACGCGACGTCCTCAAGCGACGATCACAGATTTTTATGACAAGTATTTTTTTTTTATATCGGCAATCGTTCACAGCGAAGGGATGAAAATCGCGCTCGAAGTTAGGGTAGTATATGCATATTGTAGTCTAATATCTTGAAAACTATCGAAGGATAGAGGAATACCGTAAATTGACGAAGTTTGTATTTTTCAACGACAAATTTGAAAAATGACGAAGAATAAATATGTAGGAGAACTGACGGACCCAAACGGGAATCGAACCCGGGACCTTCGGCTTAGCAAGCCGAGGCTTTGCGCGCTATGCCAACCACTCCCTCTCTATTCTCCCGTGTCGGTTTCCTATTTTTGGGTATGGAGACCCCGATACTACACTCGGCCATCCTGAACTGACATTCGCCCTCGAATGTCCTCAGTGCAACACAACTCAACACTTTCGGGCACACTCCCCCACACAGTGGCACACAGCCGAAAAAGGACGTGCAACCCTCAAGATGTTTTCATCGCACACCTCCTGGCTTCGGTGTAGCCGTAGATGCCTCCATCCCGGACGAGCCCCCATACGTAGGAACCGACGACGGAAAAATATTGAGGGATCCACCGGGAATCGAACCCGGGACCTTCGGCTTAGCAAGCCGAGGCTTTGCGCGCTACGCCAACCACTCCCTCTCTATTCTCCCGTGTCGGTTTCCTATTTTTGGTAAGAAGGCCCCGATACTACAAATAATTTGGACTAAATAGGTTTATTACTCTGATCTTCGAGGGTGATTTTCGTAAATTTAACGTGAAACCGATAAAACAAAATTTGTGTCGAATATTTGAATCGTCGATATCGGTGATTATCTCTTGGAGAGTTCTCTTCTTAGTTAACAAGACGCGATGGGAGAACGAGTAATATTTCGGTGGCCTTGAACGAGTAACTTTTCTGAGCTAGACTATAGAATTACGTGAAAAATGAAATTTTCATCGTTCGATATTTGCAAGTAATTATACGACAATAGAAAAAGTGGATGAATTTTGTCCATTATGCTTGCACGTGTCCTAAAATCGAAAATTACGCGATATTCGTGGCACACACACACACTCTCTCTCTACGGTAAAGTATTTCTCCCGCCTAGAAACCCTACTTAAACTCTCTACTGTAATTCAACTATTCCTTCCCGCGAAGGACCGTGAGATCAACTCGAAGAATTAAAGCTATGAGTGACTACGTACTTAGAATGGAATGTCTGATTATGCTGAATGGAAATCGGAACGCAATGTACCATTTAAGGGATGAAAATATCGCGTACCCGTAATCGAAGAGCAGTCGACTGTTCGATTGCCATCGTTTATCCCCAACTCGCTATCGATAGTTATCGATTAAATCGATCAGCTAAGCTAATTTATTACGCCAGATAGAAGAGCTGACGACCAAGAAACGGGATGCAGGAAGGATTTTCAAAGTGTGCGTAGAGAAAGTAAAATATTTCTAATAAATTCAACAATTATTATAAAATGTGGTAATAATTTAACAGTATTTAATAGAATAAATAGAACTGAATGACATCTGGAAAACTAGAAGGTATTACGTTACGAAAGGAGACCGACTAAAATATGAAAATTCCTCAAAGAATGAAATCCGAGTTAACGTGAGTTAAATTCAACGAGACTACGTGGATGTCGTTCCATATGGAATTCAAGGTTTCCGATAGAAATGCATAATTAAGCGAGACAATTAAATTATAATATGAAATATCTAAAAAAAAAAACACAAAATTACATTTATTATTAGAAACGACTCGAAGAGGAATATCTTTACTCGCGCGAGATCAATAATATGTCACAGAATCCCGTTTCTTCCTCGTCAGACGACCAGGTAGATTTCCCTCGTTAAACGCGAACTATTTCGAACGTGCAATGATTGATATCAGACGACCGATATCGGGACCAGCTTGCTTAAACGTTAAAGGACATTCGTTTCGGTAAATCGTGTTCTCTGAAGATTCGTGGTCCGGATCTTGGCTCCGTACTTACTTACGATATAAATATTAAAGTGTAATGAGTATGTGTTGACGTTCGAAAACCTCTGTATACTTCCCTTACACGTCTACTAAATCGAATTTCGGATATACATATATATATATAGATGATTAATCGATGAATCCAATTACTGATATATCCCGTGACAAAAAGAGATATTAGCCATGCTCTACCCCCTTTCTCTCTCTCACAATCTCTCCCTCTCTCTCGCACACACACACACACACAATTTCGCTCTTATACTCTTTTTTGTTTTGTTTTTTTTTCTGCGGCATATCGCTTTTCCTCGAGTTCCTCCTTAAAATTGTTTACCTCCCTCCTCGTATTAATTAAATCTTGGTCCTTGAGTGCATGGTTTTTTTATATTTTTTGTGTGACGCGCGCTTAACGTCGATCTGTTCAACCTTCCGAGCCTCATTTTCTCGCATTCTTCACTCTCCCTCTCTTCAACGGCGACTCAATTCTTCTCCGGTGAATTTCTCCTCGTCCTGCCCGCATACCATTTTCCTCTCTTTATACTCTGACCTCTTTCACACGCAGGACATAAATCCTGGCGCGTTCTCGATAACGCCGCGATCCTACCTAAGCTTCTCCTTGTATATCCTCGAAATATTTCCCGTGTCCTCGAAATACCACGGCTCTCGAGAGGAGAGCTCGGAAAATTTCACCGCTCAAACTCACTCTCTCCACCTCTATTTTTGCGCATACTTACACGTGCTCGCGTGTGCAGTCGGTTTTGCGACGAGGATTAAACGACAGACCAAAGGACATTCTCTCCTTAACTCTTCTTCGAACACCGCTTTTTTCCTTTCACGAAGAAATCCTCACCTTACACACACGTGAAAGCTTCACAATGGACGAAAAGTTTAAGTCGTTCTCCCGCGGAATCGCCCGATTCGAGGGGCTGTTCGAATCGTTTTCTCTGTTCTGCCGTTTTCGGCAAATCAGCGAGCAAATTCGTATTGTTAGACAAAATCAGCGACGAAGCTCGTATATGTATATATATGTATGTATGTATATGTATCGCATAGAACAAGAGATTCTCTTATCGTTAACACGTTCACGTGCCTGAGAGAAAGGTGTATTTTTTTGTCTTTTTTCCTTTTTGTCTTTTGGCAAAACGTTTGAAGTTCATCGAGCGGCTGATGTGATCTTAGAATATGTATTCTATGTAGTTAGAAAAGAACCAACGGTTTGCATTGAGTTTCTCACACTTCGATCTCTGTCTCATTTACGTCTATCTTACTCGAATAGTATATCAAAGAATATCTTTATTCACATTAATGAAAGTTTCTCGCTTCCGTGAAAATTGTGTCGATGGAGACATCGACGAGTCAAAGTGTACGGTTTTCCTTTTCTTCTTCCGTTGTACCATGTCGCGAGATGTCGAAAGACTCGAACGTGTGTCGTTGCACCCTATTTATTTTTCTCCGATGTTCACGTGAAAACTGTCTGCCACCCCTCCTGTGTGCTCGACGCTGAAATTGAAATTATCGAGATCTCGATCGCGTTCTCTCCCTGTACCAACGATACCACGAATAAAACGATCTCACTCTAGCGTAATTCATCTAGGAAATTGATTTCGTATCGGACGTCCACGTCGGAAGGTTTCTTCTTCTTCCTCTCTCTCTCTATCTCGTGAAATTTTCCTCTTTCTGTAACGATTGAATCGTATACAAAGGGGTGCACCTTGTCCCTACGCGGCCCGGTATCGTTCCCGCGTCGACTTCCTGACAGGAAATTGCTCCGAGTAGAATTGTATTCGGCGCGAAGAGAGAAATGCCCGTTGAACGTGCGTTGAAACTCGATTCCTCGAGAATCTGAAACTTTGAAGGAGATCGCTCGGATCGAAATTAGCGAATCATGGCAAATTGCGTTTTCGACCACGTTTCGCACAGGTGTCGGTATCATGAACGAGATGATTTCGATTAGTTGCTCGTTTTTAAGGTCGATTGGCCTCCGTTTTACGAATCGACAGGTAAACCGTTGAGAAAGAAACGATGAATTTCTTCGTTGAAATACGTGTTTAACGTGTAACAGAGCATACATGTGTCGTTTATTCGTGAAAAACAAAGAAGAAAGAATGAATGTAACGTCTGCAACGAAACCTTGGTCCCAATGATCAAGCTCTGCAATCATTTTAACGATCGATCTTCTCTTCTCGAGTAAATCCTTCGTTGTTAGAGACATACGATAAGGATTCGAATTGCTTAGAAAACGGTAGCGAGAGCTGTGTAGAATTGTATAGTTTTCGCGAGAGATCGACGAGATCTCGATAACTTCGGAAAGGTAAGACTATCGACATTGAAATCTCATATTAGCTCGTTAGAACGTTAAAGCGAAGCCTTGAAGAGATTTTGCTTGAACGATCACACATCTCGTCGTGTCTTGAAAACGACACGACATCTTTAACACATTGACATCAAGAATTCAAAAGTCACAGACTATGGATTTTCCCATTGGCAAATTTCACTGTCCTCCAGATAGTCGCTTATCTAAATCGACAACCCGTCAATAGGGTAAACGCAGAAACAGCCGAAGATCCCGCGATACCGAGTTATAAAAACGCTGATCGTAGTCGTCGTGGTAGAAACAACCGGCTGCCTGAATTTCCTCCCGATGTATGAGATCCTCTGCGATCGTTCTAACTTCAGCCAGGGAGGGGCTTCAAACTTTTCCCCCGTTATCTAGATCCTAGACACGTAAAGCGGCCGATGAACCTGCTGAGGATTTCCATTCTGCTTCGAATAGCGAGGGTTCTGCAATAATTCCCTGGTCTCGCTCGGCGAGCCAGGGCTCAGACTGTTGGTGGTAGACGTTTCCACACGGTCGCTGATGATCTCCTCTTCGGTGATCTGTTCCAGATAGAGGGCCGACTGAACAGCCTGATGATCGCCGTTCATTGTCGGCGGTGGCGAGTAAGCAGGCGAAGGATTCACAGGCGGTGATTCCGCCTCTTTTTCGTTCTGTGTCTCGATAGATTCGCTGGAAACAGCCTGCTGCATCTGTCTCGCTCTTCTAGCGTGCTTAGTGGTCAGTCCACCGGTTTCCACGTCCCTCTCCAACCTGTGACCGGACCTGGTCCTCGTCAGCTGCCTCTGCACGTACTCCTCCAAGTCGTTCTCCTCTTTCCTCGCGATCACTTTGTTCAGAATCATGAGGAAGATCCCCAAGAAGATAGAGAACGAGCCTATGGACACCTCCCACCAGCCACCGGTGACAAGATCACCGGGCAAGAGGCCGCTCATCAGAAGGAAAGCGCCAAGCACCAGGAAAACCACGCCCATGTGAAGCATCCCCACCGACGTGACCATCTTCGTATCCAACATTCCCGGGCCAGCCGCGGGTCTCCCATGTCCGGTTTTATGATGCTTCGGATGATGGTCCAAGGAACCGGTCGAAGCCCTGGGCGACGTCAGGCCGCTCTCGCCTGATTGCGCGCTATAACGACGCTCGCAGGCACGACGCTGCTCGTCCCGGCGTTTTCTCTGACGCTTGATGGCCAGCGCCGAGTGCAATCCAACCGCGTGCATCCTGCAACACCGGAAAGACAACCCTTGCTCAGTCAATCCTCTACAACTCTCTCACCCTCTCTCTCCTTCAACCTCAATCATCATTCTCTCCCTCTCTCCCTCCCTCTCTCTCTCTCTCTCTCCCTTCTGTCTACGAAAATTAAACATTGCCTATAGCTCGCTGCCTTCTCTAATCGAATCTAACCGACTTTCTTTGAAATGCCTTTCTTTCTTCAAATTTAGGTGAAACGACCGAGACGAGCATCGCGTATCGTAAGAAAATTTGAGAAATGCGATTGATTTGCTAGAGCGTTAAAAGGATCCCCGTTCGCTACGACACACTAGTTGCAACTAATTTCTCTACGTGAATCGATCACATGCATTAAGACTGTCACACACGCTGTGACAAAATGTCGAGACTTGAGAAACGAAGCGTTGGATTTCTACGTTCTATCACCGACCGTACAGCAAATGAACGATAACTAACAATCGGAACAATGTACCGATAATGATTCAAAAATGTCCTGTTTCTCGAACACAGGCATCGTTCTCGTCGGTGAATTACGAACGCGATGACGATGCTTGTCTCCTTGATGATCGTTCGAGTTTCGTTAATCGCTTGCAAAACGCTCGTGACTCTAATGGCTGTACATGGGTTCGCTCACAGGGTTCACAGGATGCACTGCGATAGAATCGCCCCGCGTTAATTCGCTACGTTCGGTTAATGGATTACCAAAATGTGTCTTTTTCTGTCCCTCTCTCTCTCTCTCTCTCTCTTTCTCTTTCTCTCTCCCTGCTGCCGTCCTCGAACCTGTGAAAATCTCTTCTTTGCACGCCTTCACTCGTCTCCTCGACGGGTGTGTGATGCTTGGCGACATGGAAAAAAGGAGACGAGATGAATGTCTTCTTAATTTAAAACCAACCGCTGCTACTCCCTTTTTTTTTAAACGGAAGCGTAAAAAGAAAGGGAAAAAAAGAAAGAAAGGGAGAAAGAGAATTCGGTGTTGGCATTCTCTCTCTTTCTGTATATATTTTTCACGGACTTGCGCAACCAGAAAGTGTAGGTCACACAGTTCCATTGTGCGGGAAGTTTAATTATTCTGTCACACCTTATTTCCTTTTTTCACGATTCCTCGTGGCTGCATACTTTACAATAGACACTTTGTAAGGATTCCGCCACAGTTGATCGTCGTTTTGAACATTTCCAACAACGATACACGCTAGTATGTTTCGTATTCCGTGGAAGGAAGAAAAATCATACACGTTTCGCCGCGGTTTTCTTGCGATTCAACTGTGTGTGCCTGTAGAGATCTGTTGATCGAATTGATCGCTGCCGTTTAATTAGAATTTCCAATTAGTCCATGTTCTGACGTTACGGTCCTCGACTTCCGGTTCGATATGTGCGCCGGATGCTAGCCAATTTGCAGGCTAATGTCCGGCTGACAAATACAAATGGCAAAAAAAAAAAAAAAGAAACGTTCGTGTAAAAAAAGTTTCGAAATGACATACGTATGTGCGATTTGCTAAAAGATTCACGGTGAAGAAGTATCGCGTACCGCGAAATAAATGCGAAATTTTCTTTCGATTCTTTCAATTCTATGGAAAAGATCGATAAACGTTTCATCTTATTCCTGAAACTTATGGAATTTCTTTGGCTAATGTAAAAGAAACTTTGAAAGTGTAATTTCGGATTTTATAAATATATAAAGGTGACTTAATTGAAATTGTCATTTAAATCGTAGCAATACTGAAAGTATTTTTCTAAGTTCTCTCCTAAGGGACTTAATGTTCTATAATAAAATCTAATTTTCGGTGATACATTTACTCCGAACTGTCGACGTTGAAACTCAATAAAAAACAAAAATTATAGCAATGTTGTAAGCTATTATGATTACAATTAGCGATATACAGAATACTTGAAACAGCAAGAAAGGAATGTTTAGTGAACATATTCAAAGCAGAATCCCACCAGAGCAACCTACGATTCCCATTTCTAAATAATTTACTCGAAATTAATGCACAATGTCGATATTACCATAACAGAGTTGATAATAGGTTGTCTACGTCAATAAAAAAGTATACAATTTTCATTCTAATATTTCAAACCTTGCATCTTTCGCTTCCTTATTCCCTATCGGATCAAAATCTAAAATTGTGGGAAACAAAAGAATAGTAAAGATTAGAAAATCTTACTATCCATATAACAAATGCACGAATTATTGTTCAAAACAGCGTCTTCTCAAGTATATCTTGAAACACGAGAAGAAGAAAAAAGGTATCGAAGCTTTTATTCAACAGATTCTATTGTCCTCTCCTCGAAATTACGATAAAGGAATTAAGTGAAATAGAGGCGAATTGAGTAACTCGATGTATCGGTCATTACTTTGCGGCACATTACGTTAGGAGAGAGTTAAAAAGCGTTTTTAATAGCAAATCTATGACGTTCCTTTTCGTCGTAATGTTGTTACCGTTGCTTTTAAGATCGCAAACGCTACATTTAAAAAGTGCTCTACAGGACAATTTTCATCGTGGGAAAAAGCTAACGAAATGTCCGCTCTGGAATATTAAAGCGTACCTCGGTGTGCATTTTACTTTCAACTGCTGCTAAACAAATGAAACGCTCGATCGATGCGACAGACAAATCTGTTATACTCCCTGGCGTGAATTCATTTACGACAAAACATTTATTGCTGTATTTTACATTATATTATAATTAAATAACAGTGCAACGTTACAAAACATTGCGAGTACGATAAAAATAAGAATTATTCCGAATATTCGTGAATTATTAATTTTCTAGGAAAGTTGCAGAAAATTTTCTACTCGGCGAAAATACATGGAAGGATATATTTAAAAAAACTCGTGACCCTTTTTAAATCATTTCTGTAACATGTTCTCGCTTTATTCAAATTTCCTTTCGCTTTTCTGTACAAGCAACCTGCTATTCCACCTGACACAGAGTATTTCATGTTTTATAGCGCGTGACAAGAGTACCAAATGTTGTTCAAGATTCTTTCTTGACAAGTGAAAACGTCCTGAACGTCGTCCTTTAGAAATTCAAAGGACAAGAAACGAATGAAATGTCAGCAAAAATGAAGATCACGCGTGCGTTGCTTCATAGTTAATATTATTACATATTTCGTTGATAAGCAAATTTTCTGTCTTCCTTATTTCGCGATAAATATTGGAAAATTCGATTTTTCGAGTGAAAATTCAACATTTTTAGAAATTGCGCATTTCTGGTATCAGCGCAAACTTGCAAATTGTAAAGACGTTCGCGACACCGTTGTAAAGCTTCTTTGTAATGAACGTAATGATACTTTGAAACCGCCTTCGTTTTATTATCACTGTTCGCATAGCTTTTTATGCGATTTATTCTACTTCGCTGCTGCATCGCTATGAAAAGGAATTTCAGTTGAAAAGTTTCGTCGCCTTTCTTTATTGCAATGGAGCTTCTCTCTGACATCTTAGATATTGTTGTACGTCGAAATATAATAAAGTGTAAATGAGTAAATAAATTTACTTAATTTATTTTCTGTTATCTTAGAAATCTTTGCAATTTAGTTCTGTTCTTCTTGCATTTCCATACATGATCGCTTTCACACATTTTAATTAACTTTCCTATTCATGACGATCCTAAATTATTTTACAGAGAATTTATTTGAAAACAAAAATGCACGCATAAAACCACTATTAAAAAAAAAAAAAGTCTCTAATCTCTGATTTAATTTCTATTTGTTCTTTTTTACCGACCGAGATATCTGACTTTTACTCAAAGCGATATGTTGGATTTATTTGCTATTGGCTACGAGGCACATTTACATTTATCTTCTTCTAGCTACGTGGTATTTTGCTAGTTTCCCACGTGTACACTGTACATTGAATAAATTGCTCGGTATTATCGCGTACAAATTGATTAGCAATTCTACGTCATACATCTCTTTTGAAATTTCTCAGACTGTGCAAGAAATGTTGTGTAACTTGTTAAAAGTCAATATGAGTAGCCAGTAACAAGAATTCTTACAATTTCTCTGCCAGCTACTACAGATATTGACTCGTAACGTGTTGCGTGACTCACTCCGTATCTATCGAAAACACAAAGAACAAGAAACTTATTCTCATACCACGAATATATTTATGAGAATCTTTCGTAACAAACGTAACTCCTTTAGTAACATCAGCATACATGTCCCCGTACATTTTCTGCATAATTAATTAATTAATTTTTAAAGCACTTTTAACTTCTCTCTTTCCAATTCTTTCACGCTTAATTACCGCGAGTTTAATTAGATTAAACTATCGCAGACGTTGGCATAAAGAGCTATCTATTTTATACGTAATGCGAAATTTTAACGAAATTAGTTGATTCATTACTGAGAAATCATGGCAGTGGTTCTTTCATAACGATGCATCGTTCTCTTGAAATCATTATGACTTTGTCGTTTCGTCCGTTTCAGGCGCAAAATTTTAGCAAAAGACACTTGAGAAAAGACACAAACTTTGAGAAAATGCGATAAAAAAATCTTAAAGAAACGTTCTCGCAATCTGAGAAATTAATTAATTCATCACTGAGAAATCATGGCAGCAAGTTTGCAAAACGCGGTTTCGAGAAAAACGCATTCAAAGTTTTTCTACCCTTAGAGTTTCTACAGCAATGCATCACTTCCTTGAAATCATTATAATTTTGACATTTCAAAGTGCAAAAAAAAAAAACAGTTCGATTCTTCTTCACCCCTCTAAATGAAAACACGCCCTTAAGGGAACGTTCTCGTAATCAGAGAATTTCATCAACGGCCAAGTATCTCTCCGGCCAGTGTTTCCAACGTTTCTAGTCCATTCGGCGAACGACCCGGTGTAACGTAGTGAAATTGAACGGCGCCGTATTCGTAGTGAATACTTGTAATTTCGCCGAATGCTTCTTCCAACTTTTCAGCAGTAGCTCGTTCTTTTCGCGAGCACCGTTGAATGTATGCCCATTTCACGGACATACTTCGATGCAAATTTGGCAACGAACCACCGTCGCGCCGAGTTTCTTCTAAAAGCTCGCGCGACCCGTCGCCGTGCCGAAGCTAAACAAAGAAGAATCTCTCCCTCCCTCCCTCCCCCCGTTTCCTCGCTTCTTCACGATTATCGTTTCGCTGTGATTTTTAAGTCTAATCGCCGTCGAGAGGCGAGCAAGTATATAAGTTCTTCTTGATGCATTGTTACACCGCGGGGAGGATATTTTCTCCCCTTTTTCCGGCGATATTCCGCTCGTGAACCGAGAAGAACGTGTCCCCGTTTCTCTCTCGCGCAAAGTCCCCTGGCGTTGCAGCAGCTTCTTTAATGGACCTTCGACAATGCTCGTTCTTCTCCTCTTTCATCCTCGTGGCTCCACCCGGGGATGCACGTAAGCCAGGATTCTTGTAAACTGCACACCACGGCGACATATCCTCCGAGAAGGCTCTATTTCCCTTGTATTTTCTACCTCTTTATGAAGGATCTGCTAATGGCATAAAACTAATACCCCGCTGTGAAATTAATTTCTCTTTACGTTTTCACGGAGAGTAACTTTATTATTTCTCTTTTCTCTCGTAATTACGCGCGTGTACTTTCTTCGCCTCGGGAGCACGGAAATTGTGGAAATTGTATTTTTCTCTCTTCGCGAGGAGGTATTTACTGCTTGTATATTATTTTCTCGGTGCGTTTATTGTATATACGATAAACAATAAATTAGGTCAGATAGACGAAGGAACGCAATTGGTTACAAAAAATGTCGCGACATAGAAACTTCTTTAGGCTGTCGCAATTTCTGTCTGTTTCTAACCAAACGTGAAGCAAGATTTCTTTGTATCAAGCAACATCTCCTGTACATATTGACATTAACAAGATCGTACCTGCAGGTCTCGTCTTTTGTTACCCATTAAATCTGCGCTCCTTTTCAGGAAAAAGGAAGTAAGAAAGTTACGTTTGATCTCAAGAGGGTAAATAATCCAGGTTGAAAAGGAGCTTAGATTCTGAATAGAATTAATGAGATTATACCAGTCAATATTGGGATAAGGTATGAATATGCAATCTTTATCGCTGATCCCCTAGCAACCGCGTCGCTCTATTACGAAAAAAACTAGGTTGAATAATTTAGAAGCAGCGTTTGACTCGATCACACTCTGTTTACCGTGTACAGCCGATAAATAACGAATAAGAAGGGGCGTACTTACGAGGGATCATACCGAAGTGATAATCATCGATTTCGATGAAACTTTGGCACGTCAGATTTCAAATTTAACATTGGCTAGTGCAAAATGCACGTGTATTGCAGCGTTTTGAAAACGTTTTAACGTCAGCTACGATAAATACAGGCATCGTACGTGTCTCTTGGTACCCTACAACTTTTATCTCAAAGATTTGTTCGTGTCATCTGTACTTTTCGAGATATTTACACGTTCTCAGATAAACCATAGTGCTCCAAAAAATATTCACCAAGTATTTTTCTATACTGCAAATTGTCCACGGTGAAAGGGTGAAAATCGTCCTGAAAATTGGGGATAGTAAATATATTTTCATATGATGTATTTTGCGAGAAATTTCGGCTCTTCTAAAGGACAACTTTCTAAGTTACTCTTTTCTATCTTTTCACTTACTCACGTGGAACGTATTTTCAATTTTTGGTTAATTTTCGTTCATTTCTCTTCTGACGAACAGAGACAAATCAGATTACACAGGGTTAATTTAACCAAATTTCCCAAGTTTTCCATTCAAGAAAATTCGATTTCCTCTCTCTCTCTCTCTGAACGAACCTAAACGCCGTTACCGGATTTTACCGGCGACAGAAATTCGACAATAGCGCTTTTGTCGAGGCCGCCGCGCCGCGTGTGCACGAAAACGCAACGGCGGCGTATATAACTTCACTTCCGGTTCCCCGTGCATTCTCCTACGGCGGTTGCTTCTCTGTTCGATTGTTTTGCTGAAAAGTTTCTTTATCGCGAGCAGCCGCGCCGGGGGAGAAGCGTGCTCCAGCGAGCCGGCCAGGTTTATATTTACCAGCTCTGTAGACGAAATGTAGGTCGAGCTCCGATAGGAAAGGGCTGGAGACTCACCCTGCACGAGGCTAGACTACCAGATAAGATTTTTATCTTTGAGCCTTTGTTGTCCGTCGTAAACAACGATAGCCCATTCCCTTCGATCGAATCAAAGTCGATTCGTATCTCCTCTACGTGATATCCTTTGCCTCTCTGTGGTTCACGCGCAAACTGAATGCGGATTTCGTGGCATTTAATTGTCTGATCGATTCTCCGACGTTCCTGAAGAATAGAGTGCTGCTGTTTCTTTTTTTCTAGGAACGGCTTACTTTTCATTACGGTAACAATGATTTACCGTGAAGGTGCTAACGGATAGCATTAACAGATCGGTAAATTAACCCTTTCGCTGCGGCAGGTTTTAGTAACAGGCGTGGCGACGGTAGATGTTCGATCGAGGCCGCAAAATCTTTCGCTTCGGTGTTTTAAAATTTATGAAAAGGGGAAAAATTAAGGTGAAAGTGTGCGAGAAGTTGACAACAGCACAGTGCGAGGAAATATTCAAAACGCCCATAGGGGCCAGCAGCAGTGAAAGGGTTAACAAAAATATTATGCAAGCAAGTGAGCAAAAAATAGTAGAAGTTAGAACTGAAATTACATTTCCTTCCCAAAGTTAGTGTGACATATCGGCAAAAATATACGTATGTACTCGTTATACTTCAAGATTCTAGAATGAATAATTTTAAACGAAACTTGTAACGACAAAGAGGCTTGCTTCGCATTCGGTAAGCAGATTTCGAAATTCGAAACTGTAACGGCTGTTGTAAGTGAGATTCGTTCGTCGGTAAAATTCAAAGTTGTGAATACAACATTTAATATTCCTCATTTAAGCAAACCATCGATGTTCAATTACATTTCGTATGTTTCTAACGAAAGGGGATATAAATTGTCTTAATTATAATACTAACAAATCGGATCCCTGATATTAATTAAATACCAAGTAAACCCTCCAATATGATTATTTAACATTCCCGTTTAAATAATTTATACCGCTGATGTTCAATAGCGTTCTTTAGTCTTTCAATGAAACACGAGATCAAAAGCTTGCTGACAGACTTACGTCTCTACCGTAATTACACTCAAGCCATAACTTTCAAATACACTACTGAACGTTTAATTATTTCTGTTTTTGTGCTCCACCGCCGGTACTTTGAACTCTTTTCATTAATTATAAAAGCCCAACTGTAATACGAAATAGTCGTTTACTTAAAACATTAAATAGTTACTTAAAACGTCGTTTACTTAAAACATTTATAGTTCGGATAATTTATCGCTAATATCGCGCGATACTTGTGTATTTCAACCCTTTCGTTGCTAATGGAACCTACAGGCGTTCAGAAAATTTCCTCGCGCTACACTCTTAGATGCTTAATTCTATCCTTCTATCTGAATTTAATACATCGAGTCTTCGATAAACAAAAATTTTGCAACCGTGGTTAAGAATTCACCGTCAGCCGCGCACGTTGCGTGTTAAAATCTGCGTTAACCCCTTAACATATGATTTCTTTTCCGACTATGCATCTAAGCGTCAGCCATTTTCTATTTCAGTCCTGTATCAGGCAACAGAAACTACTCTGTCACAGATTAATTACATTTAGCAATCCTCAGTCTTACAAGTTCAAACGAAAATTAGGATTACTATTAATTTTTCCCACATTTTCGCCATAATCTCTGCCACGAGTCTGACACGTTGTCATACGTTAAGGGGTTAAGGGCGGAAATGTGAGAAGCAACGCGATGTTACTCTGTCCTGTCGCAACGATCTGCACACGAAGAATAAATGTTCCCTTAAAATTATCTTACATCGTACTGGTGTACGCACGACGTTATATTTAAACGCTTTGCACAAGACTGCTTGACACGTGTTATCGATCTTCCAACTTTAATTAATCGTTAAAGTAGAAACGGAGTATCTGCAGGTACTTCGGTATCCTTATTTTAACAATTATAACGAAGCTATTGTAGAAACGACTTGTCGAGAGCTAAGGTTTCATTAACACTTAACGGACGGCCCACGTAGATTTACGTTTTTCCATTCTGACTTCCTAGAACGGCCCACGTGGACTTACCTTTCTGCTTGAATTTTTATTACACTGCGTTAGTTTTTCATTTTTAAGTTTCTAAAAGAAGTAGCAAGGATCTGGGTTACCGATCAACAAGGAAATGATTCTGATTCCGAAGAGACTGCTAATTATATCCAAATTCAACCAACTAGGAGAACTCCAAAAATAGATCCACCAGGTAGATTGTCGGGAAACATGAAGCAGCACATTCTTAAGCAAATTGTTGGGAAAGGAAAGAAAAAATATCCTCAAAAGCCTTGCAAAGTCTGCAGCTCAAAGAAAAACAGAAGCGAAACAAGATATATGTGTCAATTCCGTCAGGTTCCACTTCACAAGGGTGAATGTTTTACAAAATATCACACTAGTAAGAAATACTAGACATGTAAATAAATAACTTTGTAAAATTTTATCAAAAATAGTGTTGATTTAATAAAACTGCAAACCTTTAAAACCATACATACGTGTTTATTTAATTCTCTTAAAAACCGAGAAAGACAGAGAACAAACTAACCGTCTGTTAAATGTTAACAATTAGAAAATAATTTAGGTAACTGTGTTTACAAAGCTGCGAACTAATTCGTCCATCTCTTTAACCCTTTGACTTAGGATTTTTTTACCGACTACGCATCTTAATACTGTATTAGATAAAACAGAAATTAATTACGTTTGGTAATTCTCAGTTTTATAAATTAAAACGAAAGCTACTAACGTAACTGTACTTGTCGCTTGTTTTAACCAGAATCCGTGAAAATTAATGTATTACAATATTTTTAAGATTTAACGGGAAAAGTATGAAGAACAAAAAAAAAAAAATGTGAAGAACACTAAACTATCGAGCACAGAAGTAATTGTCCGCTAAGCCAATGACTGTACCTTCGATTATGTCCATTTTTTCGAGTTTTCACTTCACAAAGGTTCCACGGTAATTGAATCGAAGGCATCGCGATTTTAAAGTATTAAACCAATTAAAAAAGTTAAGTATCGTTTACGACCCACTCTTTCGTTGCGCTCCATTAAAAGAAATCTCTGATCAAAGGAAATTTGCCTCTGCGTCGATCTATATCAATTTGTTCCCACTGCTTTCACAGTGAAATATATTTAAAAATATTCCGTTTTATATAATTACAGCGATCGAGAATTACAACTGCCCCCGATGCACTCGTCCCGTCTAACTTGCTTTATTTTCTCTTGCCGAAATCAAATATTCAACAGTTGGCTGTTATTAAAATATGTAGATCAGCATCGTTGCATAAATTGTCTCGAAACTGTGCCTCGTTTTACCCCCGCCGCGCTTTCTTCCTTCCGTGGATGTTGAAAAATTACAATTTTCCACGTCGTTCCAATTATCGTTTAAGAATCCCGAACAAGCAACGCGGAGAAATTGCATATCTCCCTAAGTACAATTTAAGACGTTTGCGCGTGGGGGCACTTATGCGCCCGGGCTGAATTAAAAGTCTTCAGATGCAAAAGGACGCTTGACAACGGTAAGACGTCCCATTCCATCCTTAAGATCACTCCACAATAGGGAATACTCTCTTTTCTCTCGTGAAACCTTCATATGTTGCACAAAACGGGCGGCCTAAATTGCGTGGACTAAAATATAAGAAATTATGCTCGGAACCGGTGAACAATTATTCCAATAAACGCCATTTTCGATTCGATTCGACGCCATTTTGTAATTATATTTGACGTTACCGACAGTAAACTTGAAAAATTTTTAATTAATTTCATTATAATTGAAAATTTACAATTTTAGCTTTATGAAGTAACAGAAATCCCAAGCTTCGTTAAATATACTATTTAAATATCATTTCTCGTATGTTCCTATCTCACACGAACATCTCACTTGTCCGTTGCATAACTTGTATTTGGAAAATTGACGAGCTTTATCGAATATACTCGATGGTTTCTATTTTAAAGCAACAAATGAAAGAAATAACGAAGAACTATTTTAATATCACTTCTCACGTGTTGCCGTGTCGCACGAACATCTCACTTGTTTCTGCATACTTTGCATTTCAACGCTTTGAGAACGATAGACTCATATATGCGTTCACAAAGTACCATGAACGCAACCAATAAAGTCACTTATTTTCAAGCAATAAAAATAGTCGACATAGTCGTCAACTGATATACTTTTGATGAAAAAAAATTGACGTTGTACAAATAATTAGTATCTATGCAAAGGTTTAACAATTGGTCAGCTTTACAATGTAACAGAAACTTCAAGCTTCGTTTGAACATACACGCGATGGTTTCTATTTTAAGATGATACCCGAAAGAAGTAACGTATTTTCACAGATTTCCCAAGTTGTCCCGAATTATCACGGTAACGTACGCGAATCTTGCATATCATGAATAAATCTTACATCCGTCAGATACACTCCGATAATAGAGCAAATAAACAGAAAGGTCCATTAACGAAACATTCATCCCAACAAAGAGGCACGCAAGACCCAGTCGCAACAGGGGCTGCAACAAGTAACTTCTCCTTAACTTCGAATCGGCGTATTCGAACACTCCCCCTAACGAGTTCTCTAATTCAGCCCCAACCCAGATTCAATTCCCTTAAAATTTCATTCTCCTCCTCTCCCACGGCAAAATTCAATAATTCCCCTGTGCAAATTCGATTTCAACGACTTCCATCAACGAGATCGCGAAAGGAAAGTTCGAAAAATTGCCTCCGTCTCTACTGCTCTCCTTATTGCGTTTTAATTCAACATACATACAAGAGAGAAGCGGTCCTTTAATTCCACCTATTCTTTTACCCTCCACCTTTGCAGAAAGAACGAGCGCACAAGAGAGACAATGCCTGAAGGTGGAGGGGAGGGAGAGACACACAGATCTCGAACAAGATCTTTATTAATATTCATCATTCCACTTCATCGACCTCTAGCGATTTTCCGAAAGTTCAAAGTTCGACTTCACCCTTGCTCCTACCACGGATGGAAAAACGTTGACGGGCTCGATGTCCCCCGCGTGTAGAATCTGAAAAATGCCGAAGTGAAGACGCGTTTCCTCCAAGTGGACAGATGGCAGCTGATGGTTTTCGCGATTACGAGACGCGGGACGCAGAATCGTTTCCTCCTCGACCGATCAATAAACCATCCTCCAACCCCCTTTTACGGAACGCAAACGCAAAGTACACGGCGTCGGATAGTACAGTACGCGCAACCGGGTCACACATGTGCACGTGCATGGGTGCGTAAGCTTGTGTGTGGGACGCTAGG
>NW_017100265.1:1064544-1090755 GCF_001263275.1 Habropoda laboriosa | reverse complement strand
CAGAGAAGAAGGAAATTAACGGCCGAGTCCCCCTGTGATGACCTTAATTCTCATGCGAAACGCCGACTCCCGAGGGTATTTCGACGAATCATCGGCCGCAACCGGATCGTTCATAAGCGACATTTTCCTTCCTACTCTCTTCTTTTTTTCTCTCTCTCTCTCTTCTGCCTTTTCCTTCTGCCCCACCTTTCTGTGCGTTAAATGGAAGTTAGCGTGGTCAGGAAGGAATGTATATACGCGTGGAATTAAGGTCGTTAGATTGGCTCACGTTCAATGGCGGTCAATACTTGTTGGACAGTCACCAGACGAAATAAATGAAACGTCGATGATGAGAGAAAAGTGGAGAAATTTTATGGTAAACAGCGATAGCGATATATGCTGATTGAAAATCTGTTTGACATTCTTTGGTTTAGACGGATCTGTCGTTCTGTCAGAGGTGCTTTTTAAAGGTGCTACGTAGAGCATTCAAAAATGAGTTGAAAAGCTATTTTAAAAAATTGCTTTGCATGCTTCGCGAGTGGCTTAATAGGTGGAAAAAGTTTGACGGTGTTATTCGTTGTGTATACTGAAAAAAAGAAATTCTGAACATTGCCGAAATTTTCGACGCGTTTACAAGAATCATCCCTCGAGTCTCGGGCCACGTGTGTCTGCATTTGTTAAATATGCGTTCAATATTGACAGAGTTAGATCTGAGTTAAGATAATAAAAATTTTAATAATCAATTTTCTAGACGAATTTGAGGAAAAATTTCAAGATGCTTTTTAAAGCTTTCCTTTTAAGAAGAGTTGAGTGATTGATTCGTGCACTAATCTCGTTTTGCATTCTTTTCTCTTTTTCTCTTTGCGTTAAATGCACGATTATTGTGGTGATTTATTGGTATACGTGGAAGTATCGGTGCTAAAGGCGTAAGAAGTTACATAAAATGGCAAATGGAGCTCGCGCACCAGAGAGTGCAGATAGAATGAGAAAAGAACCGATGCTTCTTTGAATGGAAGAGTTACTACTGGAGATAAAATTCTTGATCGAACTTTTATTACAGAGAAATGTTAAGTCTATCGCGGATTTTATGTGCCAATTGCGTATCGCTTAATGCAACGTCAACTTTTCTATTTCCGTCTCTTTCATCAAAATTTATTGTTTATTTACTGCGCTATAAATATTTATAAATATCGCGGCAAATAAACAGTAATATTTACAAGTAT
The DNA here is from genome assembly GCF_001263275.1 of Habropoda laboriosa. NCBI lineage: Eukaryota > Metazoa > Arthropoda > Insecta > Hymenoptera > Apidae > Habropoda > Habropoda laboriosa. The sequence continues at coordinate 1,089,553 of NW_017100265.1, read as the reverse complement.
TTACTGACTCGTATTCAACAATGGTGGATGCAAGAGAATTACAAAAGACAAAGATGAATCTAATCTTTATCTCTTATTGTAACGAAACTTTTCTACTTCAAAGGAAATATGCATACCTTTGATCAATATTGTTAAATTCAATTAAATTCACGTTACTAGCGATTTTACAATCATTTGTCTATTATCCTTTAAACCGTTGATCTAATCTCGAACAGTAGCTATGTAATTAAGTTTTAATAATGAAAGAAAATCGTTAACAATGTACTATTCTCTCTCACAATACCTAACATTTCAATTATCCTCAAAGGAAGCAGCGAAATAAGTTTCACAATTATTCTACGAAGCCTTCGTTGCTCACTTCTCCAAATAACAATCAAGATTAACATCTCTAAACGACAACTCGATAGCAAAAGTACCAAACAGGTAACCTGCTTCTGGCTTGTTTGGTTCAGTGACACGATTGATCGGTCTAACATTTACCCCCTCATACTTTGTACAATTCCCAGAACGGGAAATCTGTTGCTTCTCCCGTGTTAATTGCACAAAACGTTCGATCTAATGACATCCAGAATTTCCAGTAAAAGTTGCAATAAAAATAATTAAACGCGACACTTTTCAGGTATTTTAGAGTGAGAAAAAAAAAGAAGAAATTTCTTTCGAATGCACGAAAATATTGCATCTTCCCACCTTTTCATAGGACACGCTTTTAAGTAACTCCTGTGTATTTTTTTTTTTAAATTAGAAGCCTCGAGACGGTGGTTTGATGGATGTAACCCATCCATCGCTTATGAAAGGCACCGGTGACAGGCTCGATTTATCACACGCTGATTCCACGATTTACTCCTCGTTCTTTGGCATTTTTATTATCTGCAATTTTCCACTTTCGTCGCGTTTCATCGTTTTCACCTAAATATTTCTCGATAACTGCCCCCGTGGACTTCTTCTTTGCCTGCTTAACTCACTTTTCTTTTTCTTTCTTTCACGAGACTCCAGATACTGCCACGTTTTTCTTACTCCGCTCTTCTCTCGCTAGTTCCACGTTATTTCTGTATCTTCTGGAGGAAATGCGCCATTGTATCGATTTATTAGCGTCGATAGAGGGTAATTAGGTTATTCGTTTTTAAACGATTTGCCATGCCTCGTTTGCCCGAGCAAAGAAACGACCAACTGTTAAAAAGGGACAATCGTTCAGTACGTCCTGTGTGCCAGAGGAATTTCAAGGCGACACTTGAACCTTGAAAATTTCGAGAAAAATTACAATACCCAGGATGTGACTGATAATAATCACAGGTTTTGATGAAACTTCGATATATTCGACACGAATTTCTTCGTATTGGCAATTTTTCACAGTGAAGGTGTGAAAATCACTCTCAGAACTGGAGATAATAAATACAGTCTGATATCTCGAAAAATATTAGACACAGAGAAATAGTGTAAATTGACGAATTTTCTATTTTTCAACAGGAAATTTGAAGATTAAAGGATAATAAATAATTTTGACCAAATATGATATTACCCTGATCTTTGAATTTTTTTCATCAATATCAACTGTTAGTAATTGCCAAATAATTAGCTGCTAATGAAGAAGAACGTTAATTAATTTCTTCTGCCTTGTATCTTACGTTCGTGAAAAATTCGTAGTTACGAGTACTAATTAGTAAAGTATCGTGTCTTCTGCTTTACAGAAACTTGAAAAAAGAAATCGTCATTGAATATGAACGAAGCTCGATGCAATTTCTCGCCTTTAAATTTCGCTTTCGTCACTCGAAATCACGTGAGCGATGTTTTCCAGCTCGTTTGCTCAAGTTTGCCCAAGTAACCCTTGACTTTACAGTCTTTTTGCGGGGGTTCAGAAGTACGACTTGAAAAAGTGGGCAACGGGAAAGGTAAAGCCACTAAAACCCAAGATTTACTAACAACCATCGGATCGATATATCCATCAGATAAATCTAAGAAATGTACAGCTATTTCGCAACCAGTGAAATACAGCCAATAAGATGGTACACCAAACACATCTTTCCAACTGAGCAACTTTTTACAAATGTCGAAGGAATATTTGTTAGAAAAACATTTTTACCTCCCTCTATTTTCATAGAAATTAAAAAAAAAAAAGATTCTCTTACAAAGATATCAACGTGATGATAATTGTTGAACGATTTTACAAATATCAGCCACTTCAAGTTTAACCATTTCACGTTTTAATCACGAATGTAGCTTGCTAACTGGTAATTTTAATCGAAAAGAATTTCATTTATTATTGAAATAAAATCTGACCGTAAAAATTGTACCGAAGCGATGGTGTGTACTCGTGAATTAATTACCACGCTAATGGAGAACAATTGAAGTGAACAAATACTGATTTTCGTGGGTTCTGCTCATGGAGCAATCATCTTCAAACAGAAACGTATCGGAGTCCGGAACGTTTCTCGCATGAATTCATCAGAAACACGAATGTATGACGATGCAAATATAAGAATAATTCATGAATTACTATCCCAGAATTGGGGGTTTATTTAAAACACCAAGCACGACAACGCAATGAAACTTACGCGCAATTGAATTAACCCTTTCTTGCGCCATGCTGTTTGCACTTTTCGGCACACTTTCGCCTTAATTTAGCCCTTAATTTTGCGCACTTCCATCTTAATTTAATAAAGTGATAATTTTCAAAATTTTTTAAAAATTTGCACCAGACAAATTCGTTCAGTTAATTAAAGATCGTACCATCCTTCCCCTTTCAATTTCAAAGATTACATTGCGATGTAATTACACGCTTACACGCTAAGAACGTTACACGTAATCCAAATCAGCAGGCTTACAATGAGAATATAAAGTAAATTCGACGAGAAAAAAAGGAAATGCAAGAGCTACGGCTGGATGAAAGGGAATTTCTTGCCTCTTTCCAAACACGGAGCCTAATTTTTTGAGGTCGAGGATCACTCGAGTGCGCTGAATTAACTCGTATTTTACATCCATCAAAGTAGACATAGCTTTGACTAAACCGATCTCTCTCTCTCTCTCTCTTGACCTCGTGATCCCTCTCTCGTTTAATTCATTAAGTATGGATCTCTGTTCGTTGAAGATTAAAACGCGGCTGGGAACATTCGATCACTTCGCCGCAGCTGGATGTGAAAATCGGAAATTTCAAATATCAGCGTATTCTTTGACGAACGATGCGAAGGGAAGAGGAATAAGATGAAATACCTACATTTCATTCTAACTGGATATAAATGAAAAATTCGCCGTTCCAATTAGTGAAAATCAAATCTGAAATCTACGGTACTCTTATTATTCCTACTGAAACATAGAAAAATGTGAAATACTTCGCGAAATATTCTCTGTAACATATTACACCTGAAACTTAATTCACTTGTATAAGGTAGCAATTTTTAAGTAAATTTTCCAGCGACTCGTTATGCACAGAATTTTTAATCATCTGTAATCAAGCATCAAGACTAAAGTATACGATAAAAGAAAATATTCGATCGATTCGATATTGTTGTAAGAAAAATTAGAAAAGATTGCAGGTAAATTTCTAATAAATTTTTTATCATCTGGAAACAAGTGGAAGATCGTCATTAGTCGACAGCGTTTCAATGGATTCTTGCATTGAACGCGGTTAAATATATCGTAACGCTATCATTTAATCTCTATTGTTCGCACCGCGGGCCTCGGTTGTCTCGATAATGTAATTAAAGATTAAACCGAAGTTACAGGATGGAGATTACCGACATCGTACCGCCGTGAAATCGGCTTTATGGCCAGAAAGTGAACCTATTCATCGACGGGCACGCCCGGAAATGAGCAGAGATCGCATAGCGTCGGAACGATTCAACGTGAGAGCTTTTGTTGCGTTGAATTCAGCCGAAGACACGAGCTAATTCTGGAACTGGCTTTTACTTTTTCATCTGGCTAAACTATCCGACCGTGTTTCTAGTACCATTTTGTAAGGGGAATAAGAACATCGTGGAGAAAATCTTCTCGATGAATCCGCGGTCTGTCTTTAATACCTGACTTACTTTCAGCATTTTTTAAACCAGTTATTGTCAAGTATATACGTACTGTACATGTTATATAGGTGTATGCAAAAGTTTCCATCGCTTGTAAATCGATGGCAGTAAAAGGCACTCTATGTTTCTTTTCCTATTGAAATTTTCGCTGTTCGTATTCATACCGAACGTATAATAGGTCATCCTATTAAGTTCGTGTCGAATTTGATAATTTTCATCGATATTTCTAACAAACACTTAAATTTGATGGAAAAAGAACGTAAGTGCTTTCTCGTTCCACAACTTTTTCCTATTTTCATTGGTGCACAAATTTATGGGATGACCTGATAATATTAAGAAGTACATACACTACCGGCCAAAAGTTCGGAATCACTGAGCATTGCAATTCACACAAAAATTTCCAGAAAAGTCAGCGACCTTGAGAATTTTTTTATCGTTCGAATTAATTGATATGAGATAAATTGAGACAAACTTCAAATCTATAAAAAATTAGCAGCAGATTTAATATTGACGAAAAGTGGGAGGTGATTCCAAACTTTTGGCCGGTAGTGTATATAGTACTAATATTAAATTATTAGCATTCTTATGACAACTAATTGTAAATGTAACAAAAAGTAAATACACATTCTGCAAAAAAGATACGATGAGAATTTTTGTGTAGGTGGAATATTTCACATTTCAGTTATTAATAAGAAATTGTTCTTTTTGAAATTTCACTTGTACGTAGGAAAATATTGTTACAGTAAAAAAAAAACATGATCGAAGAAACTGTAACTTCGTTTTAGTCAGAAATTCAACAACTTTATAGCGGAATTTCAGAATAAAATTCGGGGAAGTATCGAACATTCGATTGTTCGATTCCAGTTACGCTGGAATTCATATAATTATCATCTCTATGTAACTATTGTGGCACGAGAAAAATATTTTTGTACATAATTTAAATGGTTTCAAAGGGTGACTAATTTCTTTCTATTTTTCCAAAGGTCACTTATGTTTTCTCCACGTAAATGTTATATATTTCTCTCCACTGTACGCTGTAACTGATAATTTTCACTCCTTCACTGCGAACGATTACTGATCTAAAAAAGGATACGTGTCAAATATTTTCTTCAGCACTACCGTATACCAAAGTTTCACCAAAATCGGAGATTATCACTTCTGGTTTGTTCCCTTGTTTAGTATCCGTATGTCAATTCATACAAGAAAATAAATGGTTTACCGTTCTATATAACAGATCGCTACCTTGTAATCCCAAGTTGAGACGTATTATAGAGGCTCGTTGGCTTACGAAGTTTCAAGGTGTGACGTGGAAATTGCTCGCCTCACCTTTGACTGATTATGTCGCTTTAAACAAAGCGTGTTACCGCTCGCGGCTGCGATACATTGCCCCCTTCGAAGAAGCAGAAAATTACTCTGATAGAGTAATCCCCCGCTTTTCGTCCGGGTATACCCCATTGTGAAACATTTCAGCTAGAATTTCTGAACCCTTTGTACACGCTGCTTATCCCTGAACACGTCTCACGATGAATGGCTTCGTTTCCCCATCGCGAGGCTTTACGGACTAACGATATCCGTAATCTGTCGTCTGGTTTCGGTTTAATGGTTAATTAAATTAGCAACGTCGCCGAATTTTCTTCTGATTTGGATATATTAGTGTATATGTTCATATTTTGTTTCTTTAGTTTTTTACTTTATTAGCAATCGGAATAAATTTCTAATTTGCTGGCTTGGATACCGTTTTCAGCACGTCTTAAAGAGTGATGAGAACTCGTCCACTGAAGAGCCCTCCTTAACCCCTTAACCTATGATTTCCTTTCTGACTATGCATATACACTACCGGCCAAAAGTTTGGAATCACCTCCCAATTTTCATCAGCACTGAATCTGCTACTAATTTTTCGTAGACTTGATATTGATATTGTGGAGATAAATAGCAATTTATCTCATATCGATTGATTTAAATGACACAAAATTCGTTAAAAGATTCTTAAAGCTGCTGACTTATTTCTGGGAATTTTTGCAGTGTAAGTGTCAGCCATTTAATGTTTCAGTACTGTATCAGGTAACGAAGGCTAATCTGTTACAGATTAATTACATTTAGGAATCCTTAATTTTATTCTCTGTCATGAGTCTGACACGTTGTTGTAGGTTAAAGGGTTAACCATCAATTAGGTCTGCTGGCCATATATGTACATAATATGTTCATATTAGGTGAGTTTTTCAAGGGAAAATCGGAACAATTTCTTTCGTCTCCTTGAAATTTTCAATTTATCTTTTAACCCGTTGACGACTAGTGTCCTTTTTTGGTGACACTTTCATTTGATCTTTTCGTGATTCTTGTAAATAATGCGATACGAATTATAAGGTATGTAGGAAGTAATTTACAAAATTAGGTACTCTCAGGGGAAAGCAGTTCCAATTCATTGGTAGCTCTAAGTTCGTTTGTTCGTTACGCTGTTAAACATCAAACGAAAAAGGAAAAAATAATTTGAGCGTTAATGGGTTAACCCCTTAACATATGACAACCTGTCAGACTCGTGGCAGAGATTCCGATGAAAATGTGAGAAAAATAGTTGTATTAATAAGAAAAATTCATTGTGATCTTAAATTTCGTTTTAATTTCTAAGACTGGGGATTACTAAATGTAATTAATCTATAACAGATTACTTTTTGTTACTTGATACAGTACTAAAACAGTAAATGGCTGACACTTAAACGCATTGTCAGAAAAAAAATCATACGTTAAGGGGTTAATGTTTAAGTAGTTGGTTCAGATGTGTATTCTTTTATCGGTAACGTCTCTTTCGTACCTAATATTTTATTTGTTAAAGAAGAAAGTTGCAGTAGAGTTTGAAGGAAACGACAGATACAGACTTTTTCAACGTTGGTTACCAATATCTTATTAGATATGCAATGTAACATATCTTCGTTCGTACGAACTATCTTACTCTAACGAGAACTACTTGTGATAAGGAAATTTCATGATTAACGTATTTACATAATATAATTATTATGCATTAAAAACTTCTATCTCGTTTGATTCGAGCATCATGGGTATAAACTTTGATAAAAATGAAGGAAAGATGGAAAGATACAGGGAGACGTCTATCTTATCAATAATGCATAGTGCAACTTGTGAATAAATTACAAGCGTAATTTGAAATTTGTCGTTTCTTTGAACGGAACATTTGGTACTTTCAGATGTCGATCAACGTCGAACGCTAATTACAACTTTGTACAATGAAAAAATTAACATTATTGATTTTGATAAAAATATTTTTGTAATTTGTAATATTCTTAAACTTGATATACTATGTTACAAAACTACGATTAACTGTATTTTTTAATTAAATCCTACTAGACATTGCAATGTACCGAAATGAAAACGTTCACCAGCCAATTTTACGTTTTCTTCCAAGTGAATTATTATTCGTTATATAAACAATGATACTGAGATTTCATTGTTGGTTTACGTTAAGCGCTATTGTAATTACTACTGCGATGTAATATTAGCGCAATAACAGAATGCATGCACCTTAAAGACGAGTTAACATGTATGTATATTTAAATAAATGCATTTTTTAAATACGTTCACACGTTGAATATCATACTCTATTCCGCTTTGACTTTCTTTTCTCGCAGTTCAATTAGAAGATACATATTTTATCGACGCATTTAACATTTTCTAATTGACTGAATTCCTGGAGGATAATACATTTTCGAGGATAAAGAGAAAATAAAAGATTTGAGGTGGGTGAGGAACGTCGTTACACTGTTTTCACCTCAATTTATTAAAGTATAAGTGTATGGTCGGCGTACAATTGGTCCAGAAAATACAATCGTTCACTTTGTTAATTGTCCCGGCGGTAGCGGTTCGGCGGGTACGTTTCGATGGCTGGTAAAGGAACAAACTGTCCGGAGGTGTAGGCATACTGGGTTTTTATATTGTTAGGACAGGGAGACAGGGGTAGCGATAGGTAAAGATAGAAGTGGAGAAATTGGTGGAAACGGAAAATCCTCGTGCAAACCTGGATGCCACATGTGCACTTCTTAGGCTACTCGAGGACGAAGGCAAGTCTTAAACCCGGGGAGAGACAAAAGAACGGAAACTAAAATCTGAAGAAGTTGGAAACGAGAAAGTTCGCGTGGAAGAATAGAACGACGTTCGATAAGGGTTTGTTGACAACGACGTACCCGCCACAGATTAATTATATTTTCGAGGATGCAGAGAAAATTCAAACTTGTTTCCAATAAAAAATTAATCACAGCGTATTTTCCAGGATAAAGGGAAAATAAAGAATCATTTACCATAAAAGATTAATTATATTTTCGAGGATAGAGAGAAAATTAAAACTTATTTCCAATGAGAAGTTAATTATAGCGTATTGTCGAGGATACAGAGAAAATGAAAGGAAAAAAGAAGAAAGAAAGAAGTAGACATAATATACAACTGTTAATCTAATCTGTTATACAAATTGGGCAACGTAAACCTCGAGAAGAATTCGGATCTAATAAAAACGGAGAGAACAGCAAGAGTGACGGAAGGAACAGAGAATAATTTATCTCTGTATTGACGCTGAAGAAACAGTTTACGCGCACGGCTCAGCACGGCGCGGCGGAGCAATTTTATTTTCGCCTCGGAACTGTTTCTCGGTAGGCGAGGCGGCGAATCGCCAAATCATTCGTATCCCTGAACAAACAAATAATAAAGAGGGGAGAATCATGGCTAGCGTGTAAATATCGTGGAAATATATACGCAGCAAGCGTATATGTATTGAGAAATTCAACAGTATGGAAGAAAAGAAGAAACCAAAAAAAAAACGAAAAATTTTCATCGACGAAATATATTCTCCAAACATTTACACGGAAACGTGCGTGTAGTACACGCGTGTAATTAAAGCATGACAACTGTGTCCATCGAGAAAGATGGACTCTCTCCGCCGCGGCGGGAGAAAACGAATTTTCCGTGGAAAAAGTTTTCTCACTCGATACCGTCCGTCAAATTTTTATTAAGCCCGACGTGCAACAAGCGGCCTGCACAAACGCATCCACGTATTTTTTCTTTCTTTTTTTTTTTTTTCGTCGTCGTGCAAACGGGGCACACTGCCAAAAACCCTCTGTCCCTCTCGAACAGCCAGCTGAAATTAATAATTTCTTGGCAAGCCAGGTGCAATCGCGCGATAACAGTTCGCTGCATGTGACAAACATTGAAATACAAAAAGAGAAGGAAAAGGGGAGTGGGGGGAATGTCGCGTGTGGAAAAATTGCAAAAGATATTTCGAATGTTGCGTTTCTATTACGAAAAAAGTAACATTCGTTGTACGATAACAATCGTTTTTCCCAACGATATGTGTGTACACGAAGTATTTCCAGTTTAGGTTGTTCAATTGTGTAGAACTGTATCTGACCTGTGGAATAAAACTTGGAAGAATTTTGATAAAATAAACGAATGAAACATATATGGATTTAATTGTCGCGAATAAATTTATTTAACTTTCGATTAAGCACAGGTTTACATCTACTAACTCTTTACTCTTATTTTTTTTTTTCGTGATTATTCAGTAGTAGAATTCTTTATGATCGCGTGACCATTTTGAAATCCTTCCTAATATTTATTACTGAAATTAAAAGAAAAAACAGAAGAATATATTTTATCTCTTTCGAAACAGCCAGTTGACACACAAACGTACAATTTGTATTTCTTTTTATGCATAATTTTATTTTTCACGTGTTCTACTTGGTGTTTGATAAATTTCCATTTTATCTCTATACGTGTATCATAATTATCTCAGTTATTATTATTTCCAAATATATCTCGAAAATTTACATTCATCGTGCTAAAGGAATTTCAGAGAATTCGTCTTGCATACAACACGCATCTAACGTCGTAAATAAACCTTTAATATACCTATCTCTACTACTAAATATAGATGTATTCCTGGATACGTTCCCATCTAGTAGTAACTCAAAAACTACAAAAACTATCGAACTTAATACGTTTACGATCCATCGATCTATATGTAGATCAGGATAGTTCTAACAGCAACATCCATCATGCTAAAGTATTTCAATTAAAAAGTGTCATTTAAGGGTAGCACTACCTGAAGGATATATTTGGGAATTGCTTCTGCAGGTATCTACTAAATGAAAAGTTTCAAACTTTTCCAGAGGATATAAATGTAACTTTCAGCTATTTTTCGCCAACTTCTGAAAAGTAAAAATGTTACTAAATGTCACAGTATTGGACTATTTTTAACAGTTTTCGAGGGCAATTTTCATCCCTTCAATGTGAACGAATATTTGTTTTCAGAACTTCCATACACTCTCGATTATCACTTCCGGATGTTCCCTCGTAAGCTCGAATTTTCGACATTGACGAGAATTTCAGTAAATCCGATTCTGAGAAAGCATATTCGTAAAATTTAATTATACACACGTTAGATATTCATTCACACCTATTGGAAATAGTCTTTAATAGTTTTCGAGATAACAGACCGAACATGTTTACTACCCCCGTCTTCGAGGGCGATTTTCACTCACTCACTGTGGACGATTAATAAAAAAATGCGTGTCGAATATTTTTTTGAGAACTACAGTATGCCAGAGTTTGATCAAAATCGGTGATTATCACTTCGGGATGTTCCCTTGTCGACAATCCTCAGGAAATACTGAAAGTATTCTCCTACGAGACTTAATGTTCCATAATAAAATCGAAAATCCCGTAATACACAGCTCCCTAAAAAAAATTGCAATACCTGGAAATTGGGGTTGCGGAAATCTGGAAATCACCTATGTTCCTGGCGCTACTCTGAGGAAAAAACGAGAAATAGGAGTTTCCTATTTATTTCCATTATCTTCCATTTCCATTTATTCCGGAGACTTTTTCCAACCAAACTTTAACCATTTTTCCCATTCAATACTCCAAACAACATGCGTAAATTTCAGATCTGTGCGATTTCATTTTCAAAGTATTGCAATCTTTCCTTTGCAAAATTCCAAATTGCAAAATTTCTCCGAATAATCGTCGCTGATAACCATGTACATAGGTACGAGCAGTTGACGCGTCGCTAAAGCTCAATTAAAAAGAGAAAAAGGAGAAGATAAGAGTGAACAAAGTCGAAGCAAAGTGTCATCCAAGAGTGTGCCCCGTCTGGTGAACAACCCTCGACCTCCCCAATCGCGTTCGACCATCGAAGCTTCAGCCTGTAGCGTGAAAATTGGGTCTACAGGGCGCAACAAGCGTCGCGTCGTGCAAAGCCATCGATTCGACTTGCTGCTGGCACGGCCGAGGCATATTCACACGAGGCTTCTCGTAAACTATCAAACGACCGGCTCTGATGAGAACAGAAGAGTGAACACAGCCGGCGGAGAAGGAAGAAACTTTCGAGCCATTGTCGCGTGCGTCCTAGAGGAACGGATAGGCTCGGCCAAGACAAAGGTAGCTGAAAACTGTTGCTTCAACCCTCGCTGGAAGATCGTCGGGAGAACGACGTGCCCGGCCAAACAACCGAGCAAGATCCGTTTGCTTATTTCTTCCAATCGTTTCTTCACACTTGTCCATCTGAGTATTTGTACGAAAAAGATTGGTCGAAATTAGTTGACTCGTTTTAGCAGAGCCAAAAATCCACTTAGAAATGAGGAAACGTAATTAGTTGATATGATTTCACGTGAAAACTCACGGGAGAATAAGAAAATTGATTTATTTTATTACGAAATTTTCTGATTGAAACTCTCAATTTTGAGTTACACATGTACACAAGGAAGACAATAATTTAAAGTAGTGGCTAAAAGTAATAGAATTATACTGTACTAAGGGTATTCTAGTCTAGAGTGTCATTTGTTAGGCTCTCTTAGAGATTCTTTTTTATAAAAAAAAAACAGTGTTGTAAATAAGAAAAACAAAAAATATTATAGAAATGTTGGGTTGCAGACAGATTTTGCTCGAGGCAAAATTAAAAACAATAAGAATTATATTCTAATAACAATAGAAAAAACAAACAAATAAAAATCCTTTGTATACGGTCCCCTTCTGCTGCCCAAATTCTGTCGTCGCAAAAATAGCCGTTATGCAGCAGTATGCAATACATTTCTGTATCGTGAAAAACGGATAAACTGAACTACCTGAGAATAACCATGAATAAAAATCGATTAAGAATACACTTCTTTGTGACAACATTTCAATCTTGCTTAAGAAAGCTAAACTACGGACAATTTGAAAGCTTTTCTTCGGGAAAGCAAAGTCTGATAGTACTACTTGTAACATGTCACCCTTCGTTCCAATTGAACTTTAATGTCTTCAGAATGAATTATTGCACGGGTATTTTCCGTCTTTACTACTTTCCTCGATATATACACTTGTTGTTTCTCCATTTGCCATTCCGTGTATCCTGAAACCTTTACCAACCGAACAATTAATCATTCACCTTAGCTTCTTCTATCTGTTCATCTTGCGCCTTTATTAATGTATCGAAAGTCCTTTTTCAGTTAATAACCTCTCCGCTTTTTGCAAATATTCGAATCATTTTTCACACTGTACACAGGTGTTTCATCGAGCCTTCAGAAAAGTGCATTCTAAAATGACGACAAACTATAGGTCCATCTCCACGAGACGTGATTTAAATTATTGAAAGAGAAATAACACACCTGAGATTTGAAAAAGTCGAATTTTTCTTTTGTTTGCTTAAATTTGATAGTCTATACTTTTAAAAATATAATCTAAGTAGTTTTAACGAGAAACTTCGATGGTTTTATGCCATTAGAACCGATTTAACCCTTTCACTGCTGTTGGCGCCTATATGCATTTTCAAGGTTTCCTCGCGCTGTCCTTGGCGCCTATAGGCGTTTCGAATATATTCTCGCGCTGCGTCCTTGACGCCTTCTGACACGCGTTCACCTTAATTTAATCCCTAATTCTTATCCTGTGCGCACTTTCACCTTCATTTAATGAAAGAAGTTGAAAAACGATATATTTTAAATTTTATAAATTTAAAAAAGGCGCCAAAACGAAGGATTTTCAAAATCACTCGTCCGCCACGCGCATTTGTATCGAAAATCTGCCGCAGCGAAAGGGTCAGTAAAGGGTTAACGAATCACTAAGAAAGAAACGAACATCGTCGTGACACTTTGCAAAATCGACGTTGCTTTCGCTGAGATATACCATGCTTAGAACCCTCCGGTCGATTTCAGCCCATCCGATGAACAACTCAGCCGAGACTCGCCAATATACCCCCGATTTCATTTCTCGGTAACGTGTAACGACACGCCGGTTGTAAAACACGGTAGGCTCCTAAAAAAGGAATCGAAACTGTGCAAAGTGATCTCTCACCCGGTGCGGTGTACAAAGAGTTCCGTTTTTAGCGCGAGAACAACAAACGACCGGTGTGTTTTCCAGGTGTTTTTCAATCAAATTCCCCAACCTTCTGACGTTCACTTTTGCTCCGCGTTTCGTAACGCTTTAGAAGTTCGTCGCACGAACTTTCGTCCATGAACGATATTCCCCACTCTGCTATTATGCAAATCCTGATCGCTGCTTATTTTTCGTTATTTTCAGGCTGGCGATCCGCCAATCCTTTCTGCCCGCCATTGTACCTCTTGAAAGACAGATGCATACGTTTCGATTCGCATTAACGGTCTCGAGTGTACGATGTTTTGTGTGCTTGTTGCTGTCGCTGTTGTTACCACGTATCGACGCATGTGGAAAAAATAATCGAATAAGATAGAAATGCTTTCGAAAAAAGCATAAATTCAACGTTCCTCTAACACTTGATGTTTTCGTTTACAGAGTTAAAAAAAAGAAAGAGAAAACTGTCGATCAGTAGATAAACCTTCTTTGGAAGATTTAGAAACCTATAAAATGCATTATCTACCCTCGTTTTTTTTTATCGAAATTTTAAAACGTTCCAGGATCTATTATTTGTCTGAAAGATTATTGTAATTTCATTTCCGTACGTTTCACTGAGTCTACGTTAATACAGAAAAATGTTTGAATTGTTATTTCCCAGATGAACTGAACGTGAACAAAGTGAAAACCCGCGAGAGGCTCTCCTTAATTATGTATGTTTAGTGATAAGAAAAAATTCAATCGTTCGAAACTTTTACGAGAATAAATCGACGTAATATGTTTTTATTTATTTTACATCGGTGAGAATTGAAATAGCGATACTGAAATGAAAAATATTCTTTCTAATTCTGATCACGTTGATATTTTCATCTGCACTGAGTTGTCATTTGTAGATAAGCACGCTACTCGTATTCTGAGACTCTTGAACTCCTTTCTTCCAACGTTTGATGCAACGGAATTTATGCTTAAAGGAATAAAAAGTTGAATGCATCGTTAATACGCCCACAATTTACTTTATAAGTCGCAAGAGGTGTTCGAAGGAATATCATTTTTCAGAGATAATTGGTAATTCTACTTGTTTAATACTTGGTTATTCGTTGATTCGCAAATCCGCCTACGTCTCTAACGAACGAAGGGTAAGTTTTTAATTGCAAACATAATCTCCGCACAATTTCTGTTTGCAAATAGTAATTTTGTTCGATTATTTAAACTCGATCAAAAATAGAAAGATGTTTAAACAGCATTTAAAATTCGATTCAACGTCGAATGTTATGGAAAACATTTTTCCCAACAGAAACTGAAGTTCAAAGCGTGTTGAAAAAAAAGAAGACGCCATATTAGAATGAATAATAAAGCCTGAAGACAAAAGCTACGCTGACGTGTTCATATATGATTTACCCAGATCACTGAAAATTATATATCAGCAAGATGTGAAAACAGTAATTTAATATTGCACTATTTGCAGTTGAGAAAACTTACGAAACAATGTTTTATTCCACTAAATCATTATTTAGTAATTCCATTCGTTTTTTTTTAATAGATTCAAACTGAGTAGCTTAAAATTACACGAACAGTTTATGCTTGCTGAATATGAAAGCTTCAGAATATGAAAATTAACCGTGAAACATTTCTGTCGGTATCTCTAAAAGACCGTTTGTATAAAATAATACCAGAGCTATACTAAACTAATTTTAATCGTACTCTAATTTTCACCTACGAAAATATTCAAAATACCTGCGAATAAAGATATAAAAACTTTAGACATTTTTCAATGAATTATTCTCGAAAAAGTATCAATTCAAATATTCCACCCTATTTAGCACGTGCAA
This sequence comes from Habropoda laboriosa, assembly GCF_001263275.1. Lineage (NCBI taxonomy): Eukaryota > Metazoa > Arthropoda > Insecta > Hymenoptera > Apidae > Habropoda > Habropoda laboriosa. The sequence continues at coordinate 1,074,375 of NW_017100265.1, read as the reverse complement.
ACAGCTTTCTTTGCATATTTCACTCGTTTCCATCTATAGACGTGACATCACCGGTAGAACTTAATTAAGGCGATTGAACAAACTTTTAGACATCTGTTAATACACCTGTATGATTAGGACACGCCAGTGGATCATGCGTGTTTCCACGGTTCGTGTAATTTCATCCCTATGAAAATTCGTTTCGTGTACAGAGCGTTGAATGTGGGTCATGTGAATAACCTTTCGGATTGGCAGCAATCGTCGTGGTCCTTCAAAATCGATTGCACTTCTATTAAGAACAGATGAGCGTGAGTTTGAAACCGAGCATCTTGTAATACGCGTAATGCACGCTGAAATACGCGGTTAGCAAGGGTCTCAGGGCTCTGGATTCGACGACAAATTTGTAAATTTGCCGAAAGCTTCTTTATTTAAATTCGTGTGAAATTTTATCGTTTAAATCGATATTTCAGAAAAAAAAAAAGGTGTGAACGCTTTCTGGTTGCACAACTTTTTCCTATTTTTCTTTCGCCAAGACCGTTTACGCCGTTGCTACAGAATTTCTATCGATTTTCATTAAAATATTTCTCGCTTTCGGCACGAACTTATGGGGTGACCTGATAGAATAAATCACAGCGTTATCGAATACACGATGGAGCTACAAAATCGTGCAGGAAATGTGGAATAAAATATATTCGTGGCGAAAGTAGCGCTCGTAACAGCCAACTGTGCCATTTAAAACGCGTGTCGAGAAATTTAAATGGGTAATTACACCGATGGTAATTAATTATCAAAGGATGAAGTATAACTGAAGCTTTTGCACTCCTTATCAACGATCCTTCTTCACGCAAAAACTTCACAGCTATTAATATTAACAACTGTTAACCTTCTAAAGGAAATCAACTGTTATTCGAACATTTATTTTAAAACCTGTTAATATCGAACCACCGATTGTATTGAATTGCGTGTTTAACTTGAATAAATTCCAAGATAACTTCCCTACGAGAGAGAAATACAAGCCACCTAAAAATAAACTGTTCAAATACCCTAACGTGAACAGAATAAGTAACTTGAGCAACGTGTACAGTATTTTATCAATCAGAATGATCAATTTTTCTATTACATTTAAAGCGTGCGTGTGTTTGAAAAAAGAAATCTCACGAGAGAAACAGAGGAATGTGTATTACTTTATTCGAAACGTAAACTTATTGCAAATATATCGTTTGATATAGCATAAGGATGTTCGATAATTTTGTGCACCTAGTCAAGTTGATATAATAAAATTATTAATACAAAATCAATATGATAACTGTCTCGTTGGATAAAATTTTTTTGTTTCTATCAAATTTTTTTCAAAGCTGTATAAAATTAAAATCGGTACAAATAACGCTAAAATTCTTCCTAATTTATTAGAAGCAATTCGTAAAATAGAACAAGCAAATAAAAAAATATCATTCCAGTTTGTCATTGAGAATTGAACGACTGAACTTTACACACACACGCAGACACTTTACAATCGATACCAAGGATCGCTTCGCCAACGAAACCAGCCACTTTATGCGCGTTCCGAAGTTTTTCCGCCGGTGAACCGCACGATTTCTCCGCACTTCTCAGCCTACGATAGTTTTCTTCTTGTTCTTTCAGACAAAATTAAATGTTCCCCTATCGTACAAAAGTGTCGCCGTTTTCTCTGTTCTCGAGGAAACCACTTGCTCCGATTACGCGGGAAATTTGAACCCTTTGCATTTCACGCGACGTACTCTGATGAAAAAAACTGTACTTAACCCTTTGCTGAGTCGAGTGGCGACTGAGAAGCGAGATTAAATAATCAATCAAGACCCTCTTAGAGTTGATATTTTCCTGATCTATCAGACCTCCGTAAATTGTTCACCAATTATCAACACTAGAATTACCAGCCGAGTCAAAATGGCCCCCATTAGCGACTTTCCAAAAGTGAATTTTTATGTAAATAAACCGTAAACCGGAAAATTCGATTCGTATCGGTACAAATAGAAGCATACATGCAAAATGAATAAATTCGGAAAGTTACAAACGGTAATACTTATCAGTATCGAACATTCACGATTTTTCGAAAGATGCTCAATGGGTCACCTTAACCCGGTCGGTAATTCTAATGTTAAAGGTGGTAAGGAGTGAAACAATTTCAAAGAAACAACCTCGAGAATACGTTAAACATTGAAATAAAACAGCACACCTTATTTCTACGTTAGTTTGAAAAAATCTCAAAGATCCGATTTGCAACTTTTCCTACAGCAAACAAGACCTTCGCGAGTGCAAAGGGTTAAAGCTCTGTAGATCGAGCCGACTGTAGATACATATATTCTCGACATTCTTGAGACCGTTTCTTTTTTTTCTTCTGATCGCCGGATTCGTCGTGTTCCATTCATCGATGCGATACATTTCACGAAAGGAGAACACGCGTACACCAGGATCCACGGTTAACGAAGGACACATCGTGAAATGAAACGCGGCGCCGTGCGCCATGGCTAAAAGCCACCAGGAGATACAACATCGGAGAAAGGGTTGGTCGTAACGCTAATAATGTGTATCGAACACTTGACTTCCGACACCGCGGAACCTCTTTCGTTTTACACGCGCAATCGTCAATTATCCCACTTACTCGACCAAGATTTCATCAACTCTCCCGTGAAAGGTTTCTGACTTGGAGGTTGTTACGTTCGGTGTATAGTCGATGGAAGCGATATGAGGCGAGCTCGTAAAATCGGTCAAGCGTGAAATGTATGTACAAGTAATCTGAGCACCGAAACACCAATTCGAGGAAGAAGCTCGAGCCTTGCTTCAGGGCCGTTCGATGTCGACGAACAATTGCTTCTTCCATTACGGTGTATATTTGAAAAACTTCCCTGCGCCTTAACCCTTTAACCCTTCGTGACAGTTTATCCCGCGTGAGACTCGGGCAGAGGGTCAAATATCTAACTGTTTAAACTCAAAAGAGACTCTTAGGAAGAAAGTTAGATAGGGACGAGATATTATTGTCACAACTATGACGTATCACACACAGCATAACTGTTAAAAAGATACGCGTAAAATCTGAATTTTTTTCACCGTAATTCGTAATTTTATTAGACTGTCAAAGGGTTAACGCTCGTGACCGTATCTCACACGTGCACAACTCTGATCCTTCGAAAAGTGCAATTTTGTTTAATTATTTTCTTTCACTTTTTCTTTTTGCGCTGTCCTCTCTATTCCATTGCAAACATCTATTGCAAGTCTATTTCTATACGCCTAGGAAATAATGAAAAAAAAGAAAGGAAAATTGATCTTATTTGGCAGATCGAGTTGAGAAAAAATGTGAGCGTTAAGGGGTTAATCGTTGAAAGCTGCAGGCTCAAGGTTAGCAATACGGAAATTACTATTGGAAAAGTGGCGATGGAGGCTTAACGATGCGAAATGAAATTTACGCCGTATCGAGAGACCGATTTGATTATTCAAAGGATAATTGTGTCACTATATTAATTTTCGTTTTGCTAAATTACATATAAATTTCAATCGTCCGCAAAGTGTTCATACCGCCGCTTTAATTCATCGACTGTGGTGTATAGTCGATGGAAAAAATATAGCGAGATCGTGAAATCGGTCAGGCGTCAAAGTTAACACGTTCGAGTATATCGACAGAAATCTGAGAAAATAAGGACCTTAAACCAGAGGCTGCATGAAGCATGCCTTAGCTCTTTGATTCGATCCTATTCGAAAGATGAAAAATGTATGCCGCATTCGATCCAGGGCGTTACTGCATCAGTCGGTGCCGCCTACTTAATGCTTTAATTTACGACCCCGCTGTATTTCTTCCATCGACTATACTTCAGGAGAAGAACATCTCTCGAATGCAGAGATTTTCGTGAAATTAATTTTGAAGGCTCGATAATAATAACTATCGAGTAACACGATTGAAAAGTGATTTAGGTGCATCGAATACCATAACTCGAACGTTCTAAATATCGATCATACTCGAAGATTAACACTGAATATCGAGCACTAAGATTCAAAGGTTGTTGATATCGTACATTACGATTTAGGGTTGTAAATATCGTTGCCTTAACTTTTATTCGGTCGTAATCGAAAAATAAAAAATGCCACATTCGACCCTGAATTCATCTGTGCCGCTAGTTAATGCTCCAATTTACGACCTCTCTATATTTCTTCCGCTTAAAGCCCCCAATTCCCATAGGCACCTACAGGTGTCATATTTTATTTAGCCTGTCACATAAACAAATTAAGTATTTATAGGATCTAATGCACCGTACTGAACAATTTAGTATCTATTTGAGTATTTTCATTAATAAAACAGCCAATAGGAACTCTAACCCGATCCGTTTTTCAATTATTGTTAAACAGCTGTTCCTTCACGTGTTTCGCGTTACTTCGTTAATTTTCAATGAAACGTAAGTATAAATTATATTTCGAATTTACACCGTTATACAGGGTGGGCCGGTTTTGCATCGTAAAACAGTTTTTTATAATAATTTAGTTATGTCAATAATTTCATAGTTAACAGTTAAGTTGATAATTTGGTAGAACGTTTTACGATGCAAAACAGGCCGCTTACTTATCTTCTGTAGCAATGGTGATACGAGAAAATTTTTATACGTAATTTAAATGGTTTAAAATTTTCTTTATAAAAGTTTGTAGATCGAGAAAAAAATAAAGTGCCATCGACATTTTCAAAATGAAAAAGCACAGAAAATTAGTGAAAGATTTTTCTTATTTTCACTGTAACTTGACACTAGTTATCGACCGAAGCTAATTGTTTACGTTCACGTGTCCAGAGATCCTTCACCCGCTCCTTATCTTTGACCCTAAGAAGGATCGAAGGTATAAAAGGTGTCGGAAATGAAAAGAAGGATACACGCGTGATCTCGATGAAAAACAATTTGCATTTCCCAGTTTGCAACATGGTTCTATTAAACAACGACAAATAATGAAAAGCTCGTTTTATCTTAGGAGGAGCACATTTCAAATGGTTCAATTATTAATCCCGCCCCTCTACGTCGCAATACTTATCTCATTTATATACGACGTATATGTGTATATATATAATTTTTTTTTTTTTTCAAAACACTGCATACTTGTGAGGCTTTTGCGTAAATTATTATCGAGATATCAGCTTTCAAGTTTGACATGTCGTCGACATTAGCGTTACCCGACGTGCACCACGAGGAGGTTACTCGGTCGGACAATGTTTTGGAAACATTGGAAAACTACTCTCGATAATAATTTACGCAAAAATACCAAGTACGCAGTGTTTCAAAGACGTTTCGATGTCAGATATAAGAATGCACAATCAAAAATATACGTTCCCGTTTAAAAACTTAAACGTCACCTTTACAGGGCACTTCAAGGTCATTGCAAGGTTAAAAAAAAATAGCGGAATAATATGTCGCTCTCTATAACCTACAACTTTTGTCTGAAATATTTTTTTATATCATTCGTAGTTTTCGAGATAGTTCCGTGTTCTGAGATAAACTGGACATACTGTACCTATACCGCATTTTATATCTTCTAGAAAAACCGTTTTCTGTCTTGAAATGAGCTAATCTCATTTATTCAAATGCGAAAATATTATGTTTATTTTTGAAAAAGAAAGTGATTTTTGATGAACTTGCATTTTCTATAAATCATCGGTTCCTTGAAAAATGTCACAGTACACGAACCTACAATTTTATTTGACTAGTCCAATTTTGTAGAGTGTATTGACAGACATTGTCTGCCTATGCTCTATACACTTCTTTACACACTCGTTCTTGCGTATTCGAAATCTACAAACATAACCTGTTGCGAGAACGCAAGGTACGATATACCAATGTCATACACAAACCCGAGCTACAAACAAATTCGACTTAAATCGACTAACAGAAGAAAAAGAACAGTTTCGCTTTATTGTAATCTATCGCAGTTTCGCGTTAAAAAATCTAACTTTTTATTTGATAAAATGACTTATCTACGGACAAGTAATTTTAAGTAAATAAACGTTCTTCGTAACATTAGCAATTAATTTTTGTGAAAGAATATGGTCTGGTAAATATATACCTGTCAAGGGATTGTGAATTGAAAAATGTGAAAAATTCGTTGAACCTCGGGATAATTAAGTTTGTATTTCCAGTGGTAAACGAAAGGCCAAAGGGAGGGCAACGACGTACTGCGTCGTAAATACATAACCATAACGCAGTCGGGCAAAATTTTGCGTATATACCGACCGTCACTACCAACATGACTTTCAAAAAGTCACAAAAATTCGATTCACGTTATTGACTATTTATACTTCTCTTAATAAGAAATACGAAAAGCCAGTACGAAATTACATAATCGACGGAAGAATTAATTTAACCCTTTTCCAAAATTCGACGAACTTACGTGCGTATACATGATACAACGGAGAATTTTTATCAACGGAACAAAGAAAGAGAGTCGGAGAAGCCGGTAGCGAGGAACGAAAGCGATGCTGACTCAATATTTCCCAGAGGTTGACTTCATCCAGAGAACGAATGACATGGAAAAAGATGGAAAAAACATACTTGTCCACGTACCTGATTATTCTCGAGCTTCAGATTTCCGTGAAGAATAATTCTGTGAACCGCACTGACGCTTCACGCCATGGAGCTCCTGTACAAGATGCCTCACTCGCGAACCGCGTCACGGGAAGCGGGATTTACCTCTTACTCCCTTTCGGTCTAAGCCAATTTTCCAAACAATCGGCCCCACAACTAGATCGTTACATTTTCGCGGGCGAAACGGCCCTGTCTAGCCTTCCTGGATGCAGCGTCTCTGCTGTCTATGGGATTAATACGTGCTGACCCGGTCGGACGCGAACGAGACCGCTCTTTCTTCTTTCCTTATTCTCTGTCTCTCTTTCTCGCTTCGACGAAACGCGCACGCTCCAGCACGAAAGCTCGCCGACAAGTAAAAGCTCGACCGCGAACAAACGACAGACCCAAGACGCGTCTTTCGAAAGCACGGCGCAAGCCCAGACTGTTCGTGCGAAATCCGACCCCCATGCTCGTGTTAGGGGTCGTCTCTTCTCGGCTACGTTCGGCCACCAATGGTGAACCCGACCTGCCAAGCGTTTCGCGTGAGTGGGGCTGACTTATACTTTGTTCTGGTTTACACATCAGCGTAACGAGGAAGGAAGGCTGTTAGAGAAAGGTGAACGTTACTTGTACTTTTATTTACATAGTTTGTCCCTTATCGCTTCTTTTTGGCGCTCTTTACAAGAATACAATTTCGATGCGTTTATAGTTCAACCACTTTGCGAATTTATTTTCAGCGATGTTGTATTCGTTTGGATCTGTAAGTGGAAAATATAATTGTGAATAAAATAAATATAATGATTATTCTATATACGAGTATTAAAGTTTATTTATATTTAATGTTCCTGTGATGAATACCAGGTTAATTTGATCCCTTTGAAATCTGATAATAATGACACTTTTACTGATTAATTGAAAAAAACGTATGCAAGTGAACTTGAATGTTTCAATTGATAACGACAAAGGAACTAACAAGCTTCTGAATGAAGTTTCTATAAAATAAAACAATTTTGGAACAAATGTCTTTTAAAATACAATAAGCTAAAAAACACTTGATATTTAGAAATTTAAAATATTTAAGGAGGTTATTAGAATTTTAGAGTCAAAAGTGTTTCAAGATGAACCATATTTTGTTAAAAGATACTAATAGCATAAGATAAATTATAAAGTACTTGTACGAAGAATTCGTTGCTTACGGATTCCGCTTTGATTTACTTTAATTTCGGTATATTTCATTTATCTAATTGAAAATTAATCAAAATATCAGAGAAATACTTCTTTTCAATCTGTGATACATAATACATATTTTATACTTTCTGATAATCATTATAAAATATGTCAGTAAGTACGCCATCACCTTCATGATTGATAACTTTTTTGTGTGACACATTTTCCTTTAGTGCAAGAACGCAATTCGGTCTATTTTGTATAGCAAATTAATTTAAGGTGAGTAATAAAATTAATCAAGAATATTATGCATACCTCGCGAACAAAATTGCAAGCATAATTTGTACATGCTCTAAAAATTTTAAATCGCTTCAAAATGTCCGTATTTGCAAATGTACGTTTCGATGAAACATTCCTTTCTACGCTATCGATAACACATATCGAGTATCGATATGTACGTTAACAGATACAATATATCGACTGTCTTACAATCGAATGTAGCTATCGATAGTCGGCAGCACTGTGCGTTTAATTTATAGAAAAACAAATTTATTACGAAAGTAATAATAGTGTGAATGTTATTACAAAATAAAACATACTTTAAGCAACTATTCTTTTTATTGTATTATCAACTATGGCCGAAGCTGATAGTCCTCCAACTGTAGTAAGCAATAAAACTTTAATACTTAACCTACATTTTTTTCATTTAATGTAATTAATATTAATCTACACTTATAAGATATATCATTTAACCTATTTTTAATATTGCAACAGTTTAATTATATTTTTTAATGGTTTACAGGATATTCCAAATATTTCTAAAAATGCATGTATTGCTGGAAGTTGGTTAAATAGTAATAAAATCAGTATTTATGTTGAAAGATTAAAGAAACAAAGTAATGTGAAGTATGACCCAACAGTACATGTTCTAAGACCAGAAGTAATTTTATTTTCACCACAACTACGAAAATTAGTAAATGAAAGCAATGGTGTCTTTTTATCCATTCAAAAGATAAAGTCATCCTCTGGAGATGTTAGACCTGAACTTTTAAAACATAGTAAACAATATAGATCAATTTTGAGAGCATGTATAGAAAGTTTGCAAGATATATGTGGAAAATCTTTGTCAGATAAAAAAGAATCCTTAGAAAATTTTCTCACCATTTTTTATCAAATAGAATGTGTATGGCATTTAACTGAAATTCTATATGTGGATGTAGTGCCAGGTAAATTATTTTGTCATAATTGTGCATTAAATAATATAAAATAAAGAAAAAAATATTGAAAGACTAATATATGATATTTTAAATGTAGGTGATGTAGTTTTACCACAGTTGTTAGAATGGATTAAATTTCATTTTCCATCTAGAGAACTCATGGCACTTAAAATATTAGCTCAAAAGACAATTGGTGCAGATTTGGAACATACAAATTATTGGGAAGCTGTAATAGGCTGTGCATTACATGGAAAATTAGATTTAGTAAGGGCTTTATTAATATTACATAGTAAAGCAGATCACCCTGCTTTTGTAATGGCAGAAAATGTTCTTAAAACAATGCCTGTGTACAATGTATATGGTGGTTATTCTGTAAATGAATTTACTATGCGCTGGAAACATTGGCAGTTAGATCTATGTTCAAATGTAAATAATAATGCTTTTATCATTGATACCAACTTGGAAATGATTATGAAGGTATTTATAATAGTGTGTATATGTAAGCAGACTACAATAATTTTATTTAAGTTACTAAAAAGCATTTAATGCAGTTAATTTCAGGAAAGCAAGACATATTATGGCAATTTTCACAATACACAGATGCTTGGTATGAACTGTTAGCAGCAAAATTATTTTACACCTCTCCATGTTGTAAACAACCTGAACTTTCACATCATGCAAACAGCATGTCCAAAAGATGGCAAGCTAATAGACCTTCTGATAATGCTATACGTGCCTTAATGGAAAATAATTTACACCATGTTATTAAAGAAATACAATACATGGGTGAAAATGGTTGGTTTGCTGCTCATCTGGTAGATTTATTATATACTTGTGGAAAACTTAAAATATTGGATAAAGATCAGCTAGAGTAAGTAACTTTATAATTTATGGTATATAAAAAT
>NW_017100265.1:1052724-1064466 GCF_001263275.1 Habropoda laboriosa | reverse complement strand
AAATTCGTAAAAGGAAAATTAAATTATATTTTATTTTTATCAGAGTCAGTAGTCAACTTCATGAGTCTCTCATATTAGAATATGGTAACACATTAATGGGACATCATTCTTTGTGGCAATGTGGTGCAAGTTATTTGATACATTGTCCTATTCAAGGTTTAGCCAGGCTAGAGATACTGTTACAGTCATTGCCAATGGGATCAGAAGCAAGAGTAAGCAAGATTCTAGACATAGCAAGAGATAATAAGATGGACCACATAGGTTGGTATTATTGTCTCTTACATTATTCCTTAAAGTAAAATATTGGCAATTTAAAAATTGTTTTTTCTAGTCACCAGCATATGTAAGATTCAAGGAATAAAATGCATAAAACAAGGAAGATTAGGAAATGCACTTGCTTGGGCATTAAAAGCTCAAGATAGTGGGTTTACAACATATATTGCAGATGAATTTTTGAAATATTATGCAGAAAATGGGAAGCTGGAATGTCGAGATTTATTGGAAAATTTAGGTTTCTGTATGATGGCTAGTGACAGACTGACATTTTTGGGTAAATGAAATTAAAAATATTTTAAACATAATTAAATTCTCTATGATATACTAATTATACTTATATAGTTTCTTTTTTTTTTGTATATTTAATTAGGCAAATATTGTGAATTTCATCAAATGTATGGAATTGGAGAATTTAAAGAAGCAGCAAGTTTACTAGTGTCCCTCTTAGTTTCAAATTTAACGCCTAAATAGTAAGTAAAATATAAATATTCACATCCTAATTGTAAATTAAAACTACTGTTCTATAGAAAGCTTTTGTTTTAGCTTTTGGTCAATCCTTTTATCGGATGCGATTCCACTATTGGAAGCCAAAGACGTAATTCTATCTTCTAGTGATTGCTTTGAATTATTACGTTGCGTTGAAGCGCATGGAGACGATCCGAAATTTCAAGGTGAAATTGAAATCTTTCGATTAGCTGTTGCTAGAAACTTGGCTCGAGCGTTAAGTCTTGAAGGTTGTCAAGTGGAGCATTAGAAAGTTTGTTAACAATTTATTATGTAAAATTTTTCTAATTTTTTAATTAAAAAAGGTCTCCATGCACAATCATTAATGTATTTTATTGAATCATAGCAAATCTCCTTCATTTTATAAATATTAGATTTGATAAGACTCTAAATGATAAAATTTGTAAATAAATAAGTATTTTTGTATATGTGATTTTTAGGCACAATTCAAATTAGTTTATAGAAATGTCAAAGAATTTGGCATGAATATTAAATGCGATTTTTATTTGTTATTATTACATACACTTTGTTACTATTACTATATCTCCTTTCGGATATGAGAACCTTGAATAAGCTTTAAAAAAAACAATGAATAGTTACACGTAAAAATTCGTTGGTTTTCATGCATTTGATATTCGGACCAAGGTCTATTCTCATTCACAATAAATATACGCAACATTAAATTAAAATTGAATAAACACCAATGTAATATAAATTATCTTAGTTTTTTTTAAATAAATACAGTTTTAAATAATGTTTAATTTTCAATAACAAATTTTCACTTTTTTTCAACAAACTTTTTATGCATTTTTGGGTACCAAGTAAAAGAAAAAAAGAAAATTCGTCATTGTACGATAAATATTATATAAAATATGCGCGAATACAATTTATAATGATTTTATAATTTACAACAAGCAACAAAATATTACATTATGATTTATAAATATTACGCAAAAGAATTTAATAAAAACAATTTTATAATTGATCATAATTAAAACTAAATAAAAATTTCAATAGTATTAACAGTAAAAGCACCATAATAGACGTTTACTGCGTGTAACGTAATCAATTGATAAAAAACGTTAGTAATCATATTACGTAATATCAGAGGTAATACTATTTATTTAAATCGATCCGCTGTTATTGATGCATAAAATTGTGGCTAAAGGTGCGTATATACAGTCGATAAAGAGAACTAACAAAATGGCGATCACTAAGTGTTATGTTTAGTATCGCGCTGGATTTTCTTTCTTAAAGACTATCGCGTCAGTCAAGTCACTACTTCAACTGTCCGTGTGAAAGAAACAACTAAAAAATATAGGGAAAAGATTGCGCGTGTACAGTGAATAGTAAAAAATTGAAAAATATTGATCGAACATAATTTTTGTGACACATTTTTAAACCGTACTCCGATTGATGTACGTTTTGACACATACGCGAGTTTTGTATTTATGCGCTAAATTTTAAATCGTCTACAAGATTATCATTTAATATAATGATGAAAGGAAAGTGGCGATAATATTAAAATAACAAAATGTTGAATAAAGTTAGAAATTATAATTGAAACATAATATTTTTAATGTGAAAGCGCGTAAATACTTAATCGAAATTTTACAAATGTATATAAACAATTCTAAATATCTAACTTCCACTTTAGATACAGTGGATATAAAATTTATAAAGGATGGTAAATTTTTTTATATATTAGATTGTAATGAATATAAAACATTTAATTTTGATCAAATTGAAAATAAAAAATCATATGCAAAATATCATAAAAGAAGAATGCATCAACAGTGTGAATGTTTAATTGAATATCAAAGGAATTTGTAGATACAGTTGGTAAGCAGAAAACAATATTTTTATAAATAGAAAATATAGAAGAATGATATAAAAGACATTATAAGTTTTTATAGTTTACATCATGGAAGATTATACCCCTATTGATGAAGATTTTCCTGGTCGTTTGTTACATCAAGCTGCTTTATGGGATAATGCAGAATTGTTAGAGGATCTATTACGAGGAGAGCATGCACAATACATAAATAGTCAAGATTCATGGGGTAGGACACCATTACATGCTGCAGCTATTACTGAAAATTCAAGGTGTTTGGATGTATTATTATCTGCTGGAGCTAATCCTAATACACCATGTGGACCACGAGGTCATTATAGGACACCATTACATATTTGTGCAGAACATGGTCATAGTTCAAACATTGAAAAACTTTTGAAATTCAATGCTAACCTAATGATTCAAGACAACAATGGTCAGAGACCAGCAGATATAGCTGAAAAATCTAAACAAGATGTCTGTATAAATTTATTTAAATTAGCAGCTGAAAAATATGAATTAACAAAACTTGCAGTACATGCTTCTTTACGTGCAACCTGCATTCAAGGAGATAGTATGGCAGCTAAAAATATTATACAAGGACATACAACTGATTTGGAGTGCATTATTAATATGGCACCAAATGGTGCAAATACTCTGCTTTTTATAGCATGTGAAATGGGACACAAAGAGATAGTTCGTCTGCTTCTGGATCATGGTGCAGATTGCAGAATGCATCCTGTTACCAAATACTGTCCATTGTATATAGCCTGTTATAACGGTAAAGTAGAAATCGTAGAACTGCTACTCCGAAATTTTCCTAAACAAGTACAATCTTTAACAGTGGAAAAATGGTTACCAATTCATGCAGCTGCTATAAATGGTCATCATTTAGTTATTGATTTACTATTGAAATTCGAATATCCGCAGCACACGTATCAACGTTACAAAGATTCATCCGGAGAGTTCGAGTACGAGATGCCATTTGATATAAATACTCAAGATGTTACAGGACAAAATGTTCTTTATATATCTAGCATGCTCGGGAATATTAAGATCGTAGAATTGTTGTTAAACTATAAAGTAAAAGCGAGAAAAATCAAAGAGGAAGACATAGGAGTGGCGCAACCGATTCCTATGTCGAAAAGAAAAATTTCAAGCGGAATACAAAGATTAATGTCTAGTTTAAACTTTAGAAGCAAAGCGTTCGATAAAAAGGATGACAATATGATATGTCCATTAAATTTAGATTTGTATTGCAGCAATGCTACCGAAACTTCTTTACACACCGCGGTAAAAGGCAAACACACAGAAGTAGTTACCGCTTTATTATTGGCAGGTGCCGATCCTAATTTGCCTGTAAAAGTTCCTTACGATCAGAGCGATCCAGAAAGTAATTATTCTAGTGCATTAATTATAGCCTGTCAACAGCGTGACATCAAGATTGCCGATCTTTTATTGAAGCACGGTGCTGTGGATAATACATGCAAAGCAATCAAAATTGCCGCACAAAATCGGGACGAGCCTCTGACGGCAAAACTTTTATCTATAAAAGCTTATCCAGATTCAGAATACAAAATCAATAAAAAAGCTATGACAGAATGTACTCAAACTTCTCACTTTTCTGCGTTATCCTCGTTTGGAAATGTTACATACTCGACGCTATTTCCGAATACACCTACGATGATAAACTGGCACGATCAACAGTGTCATCTCTCGCAAATACGAGCTCAATGGTTGACCGATGCCGTATTACACGTAAACAAAAAGCTAAGTGCTAAAAATAACGATTTGGTACTGTACGCTATCACGAGGATAGATATTTCTCATAATTCCATCACATCTGTACCATCCACTATATTTTATTTACAGAGTTTACGATACCTTAATATAGCGCAAAATAAAATAGATACTCTTACAGCTGAACAAAAAAACCCTAAAGACAAATTATGTCCAGTTCTGGAAGAGATGTACCTCCAGGATAATCGATTGGAACAATTGCCGGAGTTCATAATGAATCTACCCGGACTGGAGATCATGGACGTTTCGAACAATAAACTGCAATGTCTTCCGGACAATTTATGGCGGGCGCCAAAATTAAAGGAATTGAACGCGTCTTTTAATTTGTTGAAAGATTTACCAAGTCAAGTATCACAAAATATAACACGAAAATTGCAACGGGAGGACTGTCTGAACAATAGTCCAAGTAGTCGAAGTTTAGCGTCGCAATTGGCTATATCACGGGAGGACTCGTTGGAATTTGAGTCATTCACTAAAATAGCGAACGCACAAATCATCGAAATGGATCGTCCTCATGTATGGACTAAGTCCGTTCAAGTGTCGGAAAAAATTTCAGACGACAATGAAGGTGGAGCAAGATCGGTGCTGGCATCGTTAAACTTGGCACATAACTTATTCAATAGTATTCCAGTGGCGTTGCCGTGTTTAGCTGTTAATCTGGTACGATTGAACATGGCTTACAATTCTCTTAGATCCATGAGCCATATAACTTCGTATCCAGCAAGCTTAAAGCAGTTAGATTTATCAAACAATCAAATCTCTCGTTGGCCCAGTTTACCACAAGTGGATGGCGCCGACTTGATGGAACAAGCAAACACCGCATGTTATTGCCCCGCAACTAACATACAATCTCCAATTGTTCCAGGCAGTAACAGGCAAACGGCAACGTCGTTGCGTGATGTAGTTCTCATGTCGGTTTGCACGCACAGACGTCATTTGCGTTTAGAAAATTTAAGAACGTTGATCCTCGCTAACAATCTATTGAACAGAATTCAATTAACATCGGTAGACGACGGTGAAATGCCGAATTTAGAAGAGGAAAACATAGACAAGGACACGAAGATCGGTTATTCTGGCTCTAAATTGTACCTTTTGTTTCCTAATGTCAGTATGCTCGATGTTAGCAATAATAGATTAAAAGAGATTCCACAGAACATTTATGAACTGAGTAATCTGTCTGTTTTAAATATAAGTGGCAACTCGGATATCGTTGAGTTGCCACCACAAATGGGATTACTTTCTCGTTTGTGGAATTTAAATACTCAAGGTTGTAGACTACAAGAGCCTTTGAAAACAATGATCGAATCGAAAAAATATAAAACAATGGATGTGATCGGTTACTTAAAGTCAATTTTAGAGGATGCTAAACCGTACGCTCGAATGAAGTTAATGATCGTGGGAATTCAAGGTATTGGTAAAACTAGCTTATTAGAACAACTGAGGCAAGAGGGTGAAGTTCCAAGTAAGAAGAAATCATCGGAACATTGGGCGAAAAGAATGGGTAATAAGAATATTAACGCAAAGACTGCTAGGGGAACAACGATATCTACCGTTGGCGTTGATATCGGAGATTGGATCTACGAAAAGAAAGTGAGAGGCCAGTCATCCCACGGCCCAGTTTATTTTAGAACGTGGGATTTCGGTGGACAAAGGGAATACTACGCAACGCATCAATACTTCTTGTCTAAGCGTAGCTTATACTTGGTTGTTTGGAGAATTACGGATGGTTTTAAAGGTGTATCTGAAATATTTCAATGGTTGGTAAATATTCAAAGCAGAGCACCTAATTCACCGGTGATCATTGTTGGCACTCATTACGATATATCTTATGAACATAGCGAAGCTTTACAGCAATACATTCGCGATAAGTTTATAAACGTGGTAGATGCTGAAAAGTGTGGTTTACCAAAAGTCATGGAGACCATCGAAGTGAGCTGTAAAACAAGGCATAATATAAAAATGTTATGCAATCTGGTATACGACGTTGTCTTTAGTTTGAGATCAGCCGGAAGCAAAGAATTGTTACTTGAACAAAAGGTTCCTGCCAGTTATCTTGCCTTGGAGGATGTGGTGATACAGCTTGCGCACGATAGAAAATTGTCGGGTGCGGATCCGGTTTTGAAAGCCGATCAGTACTATGGAGCAGTGAATAACGAACTTCAGAAATTGCACAGATCCTTCAGAGATCCCGCGGAACTACATCAAGCTACACTTTTTCTCCATGAAAATGGCATTATTTTACATTATGACGACGCTACTTTGAAAGATCTATACTTTCTTGATCCCCAATGGCTTTGCGACATGTTAGCGCATGTAGTAACAATACGTGAAATCAATCCTTTCGCCAGATCTGGTATAATGAAATTGGATGATATTCAACATGTTTTTAAATCTTCAACGATGTCGTCTATAGATACGCAAGGATATATCGTTAGCTTGTTAAATAAGTTCGAAGTTGCGTTAACTTGGGATTATCGTACATTATTGATTCCTTCTTTGTTACCAACCGAAGAAGATATTTTAAGAAATAATCAAATAATCAAAATTCCAGTGAAAACACGAGGTTGGCATGTACGTTCTAAGAAAATTACGTCTCCGATGATAACGTTTCAAAATTCCTCCGGAGAGGGTAAATCAAGCACAGAATGTGTGCTAACATCTAGGTCACAACCGGATTGTTCTGTTACGAGACTGCTTTTAATGTCTTATTTTCCCAGCGGTTTTTGGTCGAGGCTCATAACTAGAATTTTAGCTGACGATGCTATTGCTGAGATTGTGATGTCATTTTTAGCGCCTTTTAAAGATTTCGTTGACGATAACATTTTTACAAGCTTGTTAGATACACAAGCGGAATGGGTACTTTGGCAAACAGGAATAGAACTAAGATATGCTAATATTACTTTGTTGCGTCTCAAAGAAGTCAATTACAATTTAAAAAATTCACCATACGACTACAGGCAGTTTAAGTTTAAATTAAAACAAGATGGAATATGGTGTACAGTAGATTTAAAAAATTCAGCAATTTTAGAAATTTGGTTTCCAGTTGATACTTTGGTGATTAAACAACCCATAATGTCAGATTCAGTTGAAGAAGAACCGATGGGTTATCAAGCAATTGTAGTTGAACCTCGTCCAGAAAGTATACCGCAATTACTGGCGTTAATTGTCGATCATATTGATATTTTATTAGAAGATTGGTATCCTACGTTAGGAACACGTTTTGTGCATACATCCGAGGGTAAATTATTAGTTACACGACTTATACCGTGCCCTCGATGTTTATTAAATAATGGAGAGAATGAAAACGAAATTAGTGATAATGATCGCTTAGCGGAAGATATTCAAAGATATTATATAAATAGAGAAAGACAAAGCCAGGATAGTTATAAGTCTGATGGTGATAGCGGCGTTGGGTATGATAGTTTAACATCAAGCAGAATGCCATCTTTAGAAGGACATCCAGATGTTATTAAACAAAATATCCATTCTGAAGGTATTTTAGCATATTCCTGGATGGTCGAGGAATGTATACTGTCTGCCTATAGTAATAAACCAATTAGTTGTCCTAAACACTCTGACATACCATTATCACATGTAGCATCGGATATAATTTTTATGGATAGGTCGAGGAGCATTTGGGTTTGTATTTAAAGGTGTCTGTCGTTTACCAGGAACATATCAAAAGGTTGATGTTGCTATCAAAATGTTACAACCAGTTCCACCGGGTCCGAATTCGAAACAATCTGCTGTTCTTGCTTATAAAGCTGCACAAAGTAAATGGGATCGAGATCCTTTACAGTATGCTTGTAAAGCATACTGTACTGCAAGGCAAGAACTAAATATTTTGTTAACACTCAGACATACAAATATTGTACCTTTAATCGGAATAGTAGTAAGTCCATTAGCACTAGTATTAGATTTAGCACCAGAAGGTGCATTGGATAATGTATTAAAAAATTACAGACGTTCAGGTGCTAAATTAGATCCATACACATTACAAGCTATAATTCTTCAGGTAGCAAAAGCTGTAGAATATCTTCATCAGCAACATGTAATTTATAGAGATTTAAAATCAGAAAATGTTTTAGTCTGGCAGATGCCTTTACCATTTCAAGATCATCCTGAATATCCTGTCCATGTTAAAGTAGCTGATTATGGCATATCCAGATTAACATTACCAACTGGTGCTAAAGGATTTGGAGGAACAGAAGGATTTATGGCACCTGAAATTATTAAATATAATGGTGAAGAAGAATATACTGAAAAAGTTGATTCCTTTTCATTTGGAATGTTCATATATGAATTGATTACCTTAAGACAACCATTTGAGGGCCATGAAGCAGTTAAAGAATGCATTTTGGAAGGTGGGAGACCACCATTAACATATAGAGAAACATTTCATCCTTGTTATGCTCTTGATTTAATGGTCATATGTTGGGCTCAAAATCCAAAAGATCGACCTACTGCAAGTCAAATAGTTTCCATTGCTTCTGCACCTGAATTTACACATCTTATAGATGTTATATTATTAACAGAGAGAACTCAAGTAACTGCTACTACTATGACAAATAGGACTATAGAAGAAAACATAAGTGGCGATGAAATTTGGTTCGGACATAATAACGGTGAAGTTGATATGTTATTAGGAACACAAAAAGGTTGGTTACAACATGTTAGAATTGAAACTCCAATAATACCATATGCAATGTGTGGAGTAGATGGATACATATGGATTGGTGATGATACAGGGCAAGTACATGTTTACTTAGGCAGTAATTTTGGTTGTGTTGCTAGTTATAAACTTGAACTTGACCACAGTATAGAATCTAAAATAGTGGGTTTAATTTATTTAGAACAAATGAAACAATTTGCAGTAGCATTGCATAGTGGAAAAACATTTTTATTATCAAATTCTTTCACACAAATGAAAAAGATGGAAATTGTGACTGATATTCAAGACAATATAAAGACATTTTCTTTGGCAGCTGTTTATAAGAAAAAGCGTATACTAGAATTATGGGTTGGACAAAGTTTTGGTAGAGTATCAATTTATGTTTTAAAAGACAACAGTTTAATAGATACAGTACAAGTTTCTCATGTAACCGGAGATGCAGCTATTAAAAATGTATTTGCTACACATTTATTGAGTGCTGAAAATTTCGTTTTATCATATACTTACCCTGGATGTATTGTGTATCAATGGGATGTGGATACTAGGCAAATAATAAATAAATTAGACATGTCTAAATTAGTACCTTGCTCAGAGAGTCTGAAATCCATTTCTATAGAGGAAAACTTATCAACAGAAAAGTGCCAAGTGACAGCTCTTGAAACTTGTAGAAATCAGTTATACATTGGTACTACTTGGGGATGTATTGTAGTAGCTGAATGTAATTCTCTTAGACCAATTACTGTTTTCAGGCCTTTTGAAGGCAAAGTGTGTCAAATAATATCATTTAAATCAACAGATGAAAAAAAATTGGTACTGGCAACAGTTGGTCAGGGTTATAGAAGTTTAATTTCACGATACACAGATTTTCCAATTGATAGTTTAGATGCAGAAGATCTTAAGCATAGTATGTATGCTCTTTTATGGAGATCCGAACATTGGTCAGCTGCTTAATTATAATATTTTATAATAATATAATGCCAAGAGTGCTTTGTGGTGCAAATCTAAAAGTGATAATAACTGGTTGAGAGTTCTATACGTCCATGATATATTTTAGTCTGTAGACTTTAAGCTTTCCATCTTGCCTCATCTAATATCTTTTGAGCTGAAGGTAAAAATATTTATCCTTTAATCTGTCCAAGCTATACGGTGCTTGATTTAAATATTCTCTGCAAAATTTTAATTTGCAGAATGAGCATAATTTAAGCAGGATATTTTATTCTTCCTGTGATGTAACACAGTATAGTTTTGTAACTTATTATAAGTACTTAGGTTTGCAAAATAATGATAAATTCGTTTGATAAAAAAAATTTAGAAAAAGAGATTATTAACCTCGCAACATATTTCAAAAATTTATTTATTGATCTCTGAAATATCACTAAACATCTACATATATGTCTACTACAATTTAGTATGTGTGCTTTTACTTGATGCAAAGTTGCAGGTACAACTAATGTAGTACCAATGTAACATACCTGTACAATTTCTGCTTAAAAATCTTTTTCAATGTAATCTAAAGTTAATAAGTGATAATGGTAATTTCAAGATGGTTTTACTATAGAAAGAATTATTAAATTAATGTGAAGTCAAATTTTCTTATGATTATAAAAATGTGAAAGTGAATTTTTTAATAATAATTACAGTTATTAATATGTAAAGGAATGTGTGGAAATTGTGAATGAAGGGTGAGTGTTAAAATACATAATTAAGAGGTATGATCTACTGTTGGTAGTTCTTCCACAGTTTCAATGTTATGCTTAAGAATTAGGTCCTGACCTCGGTACAAAAAGTATCCCTTAAATAATTCCCCTTGTAACATGTAAGGGAACCAATATTCATCATCCGGCCACATCTGTTTGAAAGGAATATCTTTCAAATTATACCATTTGGGTCGCATTTCTGAACAGAAAAAGTACATTTACAATGATAGCATATTTATTATATTTTTAAGTAGATAAGCATTAGGTATGGCAAAAATCATGTAATGAACACATTTTCAAACTTTTTCATTTTGTTCAAACATATTTTTAGATTCTTTTTGGGTTTTTAATTGATTTTTACAATTTACATAATTCAAGCCATAATATGCAATCTCATGCTTGTAATTAGATGAAGATTATTGCAACATGATTAAAATAAACAATCATAGAATCATTGCATCATAAATGAAATTGCACATATAATATATATGATTAATAATAAGAATAAATGTTTGATAATGATGTAATATTAATTTTAGTTGAAACTGCAAAATATTTGAAAATTAAATACCTTCAGATTCTATTACTTTTCCACAGTATTTGTATGTTTCAAAAACATGAACTTCTAACAGATCCTTATTATCTTCAAATTCAAAATATAAGATTCCAACTTTTTTTAATTCTTGTGCAGATAAACCACATTCTTCTTTTAATTCACTGAAAAATTTCAAAGATGTAATTTGAGAAATTTGCTTTACTTTTTGATTATCTTATATGTGATAGCAATATTATAGCAGCATATGCAATATTTATATTACACTGTGTATATTGTATTATTAGTTTATATATTTTTTTTATTATATTTACTAATTACTGTCACAATTTTAATTTATGCATAATACTTTGTATTTATTTAATTATTTAAAACTGTACCTGTATATACAAGATGATTCATGGAA
>NW_017100265.1:1052196-1052588 GCF_001263275.1 Habropoda laboriosa | reverse complement strand
GATAATATGATATTTAATCAATATTTTAACCACATTAAGATTTTACTACAATTTCCATGAATCATCCTGTAAAATGTTAAATAAAACGGTAAAAATCTTTGTTGAAATTCGTTGTTATTTGATGCACCGATTATCACAAAATATAAAATATTGTTGAGTATAAAATTCTCAATTTCTTACTAACATTAATTTATCTTTAAATTAGTATTGTTAGAATGAAAGTATTCTTAACTAATTATTTACCGCATGGCACCTTGAAGAATTGATTCTCCTGATTCTACTTTGCCGCCAAAACCACCCCATTTATTTTCGCCAAATCCTCGTTTCTTTAAACCTAATAAAATTTCTTCTGTTTTTCTAATAAATATCAACGAAAAAATTTTTCTTTTAGA
>NW_017100265.1:1051240-1052134 GCF_001263275.1 Habropoda laboriosa | reverse complement strand
AATCTTTACTTTTTGCAATTTAAAATAAATAAATAAACTTTTTTACTATAGTTAAGAAAACAATTAAGAAGATCGTGTAATATAAACATTTACACGTTAATTTGGAACGTTGTTTAACCTCGTAACTGTGTAAGACGAATTAACTCGTCTCATTGGTTAGCCAATACTTAGAACACAATAGTTTATTTATGGAGGGATTATTCATTTTTAATGTATTGAACGTAAAATACATCATATTCACATTTGCAAGAACGAAAAGAAAGTAATTGGTTATAATTCTTACTCACTTTTAATTATAAACTAGAGAGATTCAATTTCTGTTTTAAAGGAAAACACAGTTAAGAGGTTAAAAGTTATGCGATGACAAGGGTGCTAAGTGTACTAAGCATAGTTTTCGAATTTCTCATCCACTAAAGTATCATCATAAAAACTAAAAAATTGGAAAAGCATAATTTAAACGTTTCATTCATCTTTATATCATTTATTTCTTCTTGTTATTCGTATTATTAACAGTTTTAATGTATTAGAAAATATTAAAATTTGTATCATATTATTATGGAATGGTGTAATGCGAGAACCAAAATTATACAATTAAGATAATAAAGGAACAATTTTACTTTATTAACAAGCTATAAAATATTAAAAAAGAAAACAATTAAAAAAATGAGAATTAACATACATATTGCATGTAGTTTGATATTGTGGTTTTCCTTTTCAATATATTGTGACTAATACGATAAATACAAGCTTCTATATTTTTTATGCTTCAGTACTAATCTTGGGTTGCATTAAATTTTTCTTTTTTAGATAGTGCTTTATAACTTTTTAATGCTTTATCATATGCTTCTTCTTTTTTGACACCATCCTGTAATTATTAAAATAAGTTATACAATG
>NW_017100265.1:1014857-1051053 GCF_001263275.1 Habropoda laboriosa | reverse complement strand
ACGCTCTTAGATGATCTTCGTTATAAAAAATTTGTCGTATTTTTTCTTTTGATATTGGTCTGTTAAAAGTTGGTTCATATTTTGGAGGAAAGGCTTTGTATATATTGTACCACAATGGTACATTTTCTTCTTGTAATGCTTTTCCTTGCACCAATGATGTTATTCTAAATAAAACATCTAAAATTATCTTAAAATTATGAAACTTAGTATACAGTATATAATTAAAATATTAAATTTCAAATGAATTTATTTCTGCGCTTTCGGCTATTTCATTTCTAATTTCTAATACAGTAATGTATAATATGTATTATAACTTCCTGGGCAATCTACGTAAGAATAGTACTGCAATTCTTAACCTATTTCATGTTAAATGTTTCATATAAGGTTTTAAAAAATGTATGCAAAACAGTTTAACCTGGAAAAAACTGTTCCAATCCTTTCTGCTCTGCTACGTGCCATATTTTATATACGAAATCACAATTCACAAATTACAAGTTTACATATATATGTATATTATACGTAATAAGCTTAGTAGATTTGTTAAGTTGTTTACTTGATCGAAGACAGTGAGTATCTGATGTTTTATCCATCTGTATACGTAACCTTAAATGTTTTCATATAACATAATAGTTTAACATGTGTTTATTGGTTTAAAAATTATTCGTATGGATATATAAATTGACATCAAAAGTAATATAATTTAATAAAGTGTAAAAATTATTAACAAAATTTATATTTTGAATTTTATTTAAGGTTAAAAGTGTTCATTAAAAACTTGAAAACAATATGTTGGAAGTTGACGAAAATCAAATTTTTGCAATAGGTCGTGTATTAAACGACCAAAACCGGCCATTAAAGGAAAGATTTCGTGCCTTGTTTACTTTAAAAAATATCGGCGGGTCTAAAGCCATTGAACAAATTCATATTTGTTTTAAAGATGAATCAGCCTTGTTAAAACATGAACTTGCATACTGTCTTGGTCAAATGCAAGATTCCCGTGCTATACCATTTCTTATAGAAATATTGAAAGACACTACACAAGAACCAATGGTTCGTCATGAAGCAGGTAATATATATTTGTTATTTTCTTGTCATGCTCTATTTGCTAATACTTGTAGTTTTAAATAATATATTTCTTCTTCATAACAGGTGAAGCTTTAGGTGCAATTGGAGATCTTAGCATAATGCCACTATTAGAAGAGTACAGCAAAGATTCTGTACCAGAAGTTGCAGAAACATGTCAGTTGGCATTATGTCGATTACAATGGTTAAAGTCAAACAATAATTTAAGAAACTTACAAAAAAGCCCTTACAAGTCAGTGGACCCAGCACCACCAGCAGATATTACTGATGTTGAGAAATTAAAAGAAATTCTTTTAGATGAAAATATTCCCTTATTTGAAAGATACCAAGCTATGTTCTCATTAAGAAATATACATACTCCAGAAAGTATTCTTGCTCTTGGTGAAGGTAAATATAGTAATGATGTCTCCATTTTTTTAAGCTGTGTTATTTTATTTACATTGTTTGTAATTTTATGTAAACATTAAAAATCTTTGGTCCTTGCATAAATAGGCTTAAAGGTAGGCAGTGTTTTGTTTAAACACGAGATAGCTTTTGTCCTTGGACAGTTACAAGAAGAAATTGCTGTCCCACATTTGGAAGCTTCTTTAAAGGATTCAAAGGAAAATGAAATGGTGCGACATGAATGTGCAGAAGCATTAGGCTCGATTGCGACTCCAGATTGTTTTGATATTTTAAATAAATACATCAACGATAATAAAAGAGTTGTACGGGAAAGTTGTGTAATTGCGTTGGATATGTGCGAGTATGAAAACAGCTCGGAATTTCAGTATGCTGATACATTATCGAAAGTTGCGGCCTAAAATTTTATTTCTATGTATATCTATAAAGAAAGAAAAATTTTAGTAATAAATTAAAATAAACTGAATAAAATACTATGTAATAAATGTAAAATTTATTATTAATTTAGAATAGCAAGAACTATTGTAAGAAAACATTGTAATTTATAATAAATGATAATGTAAAAATTTATTGGTTGTATTTTTGATCATCGTTATTGAAATTAAACGTGATTTTCAGTTGTGCAAATGTCACGCATGTCATAATATTCGGAAACTTCAAACGTTTAAAATTTCCAAAATGGGAAACTTCCTTAACTATTCATTTACTCGCTTGAAAGGTAAAAAAGCCTGTGACTCGAGTTCACGAATCGAATGTCGAGATTTTGAGAAAATAAAAGAAATTTGGCAGATTATCGAACAGGATAGCGCGCATTACGGATCTGCAATTTACACCGTGTAATTGTGAACTGTCACAACATCGTTCTTCAATATAAAATTACGGAGCAAATTGATCATTTAACACGTAGTAAACTAATTTGCAGGATTTTCAGGGATTATCCACAATACGTCAAGTATTTTGAAGACGATTCAATTCCGGAATTTATTCAGGAGGCTAAAATTAAAAAAAAGTTTACCAATATATGTAATATTACAAGCGGTTTGCTTATACATTATCACGACAAACCGTCCCAAAGAAATTATTTTCTTGGCTACATCGCGATGGTGCATAAAGACATGGGATTAACGTTGAGGGATTTCGAAGTTTGTCATTTTTCTTATGCAAATACGGAAAGAAAGAATATTGTCTAACGTAAATTAAATACCATTTATAGAACTTTGCATCTGGTATAACAGAAGCGTTAATTATAGAGTCACCTCATTTAATGACCGAGGACTGCATCTTGGTACAAACAGAGTATTTTGATAGGTTAAACCAGTTAATAGTGAAACTTATGGACGAACATACTAAAAAAATGATAGAAATATTACATGTGAGCGAAGGAGTAAAGAATGTATGCATTTCTTAAAAGAATCTTATTGAATTAATCACTTTCACGAACTTCTGCACAATTAAACGGAAATGTTTAACAGTGTTATACGTGTAACACTGATCCAGAGTCGCAAGTTATGTACGGTTTCCCATTAAAATATTGGCTTTACAAGAAACGATACTGGGAATATCGAAAAGCGATTTGGACGTCAATGGAAGCGGACAAGGTGGTTAATTCTACAATAAAATCGAATATTGAACAGGTTACAAATGCGCATCCTCGTCGAAAGTTTGTGGAAAGTAGGAGATCGAAACGTATGAAACAAAGAAAAGCAAAATCTGCGGGCATGAGCACTAATTCAACTAACGGTGCGTTAAGCCAAGCACGAAGTATAGCAATATTTTCAATTATGCAGCGTATTGTAATCACTGGAATAACCTAAAATTTCAAATTAGAAATAATTAGGCTTACGTTCTAATTGAACACCACAAATATTGTTTGAGGTTATTAATAAAATTTCTTTGAAAGGGGGGAATACTCGAGGTGATCGTACTAGCCAAGCGACTAGAATCTCCTGGTTATTATTAAAGAAAGGCAAGAACAAAAAGATGCAAACTGAAAATGGTTTTAAATCGAAATTGTCTCCTATGAAAACCATTCAGGAGGTAAACAACCGATTTGCTTATACTCGTTTCATTTATCATATAAACAATATTTTATTATATTACATACATAGTACAGTGATATCCAAAACAATCATGATAGCGCTGACATTCTACAATCAAATATGAAAAGTCCTCCTGGTAACAACGATGATTTCAAAAATACAAACACGTCATATGCACCGTACACATCCCCGTTAGAAATGCAAGAAAGTACATACATATATATAAAAAATATATATATATATTTCTTTTTTCACGCTTAGCAAGTAATTTTCATATTTTCATTTTATCGCTCGTCAATGAGGATGATGAGACAATATTCTTTCATGATAAAGGTAGAAAAGCGAGTGTTTCAAGCCAGACGGCAAGAGAACGTAAACGAATGCGTGATTTGGGCCTCGCTCAGTCTGTCGATAACAATTTGGTACGAAATACAGTTAGGTTTTGTAATCATCTTGATATCTTTTGCCGCTTATACCGCATTATAACATTGTCAGTAATTTATTTTTCAGTTTCCTTCTCTATATCAACGTTCTCTATGAAACACAGATGTTTATTAAAGAAACTTTGGATGACTGAATTTGGAACGATATTTAAAGTTGGAGCGATATTTAAAGTTGGAGCGATATTTAAAGTTGGAACATTTTTTGAAATTGGAACGTTTTTTGAAGTTGAAACGATATTTGAAGGTTTACCTAAAAAGGAAACGGAAACAGACAAATATGAAAAATACTTAGAAAATAATTAGAATGGAAGAAAGATCATTTATTTCATTTTGTCTCATTAAGGTCTTCTGCCTTAACCGGCGATACTGCTATTTTTTTACTATCTTTCTCTTTTAGAATATTCTGGATTTCCATGAAAGATTTGCGCGCCGTTTCTGGCATATAGATCGACGCGACAATTGCCACTACAAGCTCGACAATGGCGAAGAAGAGAAAGAGTACATGATAGCCAAACTGTCTCTGTATAATGCTATAACATTGCGTTACGACTAGACCGAGTAGGGATCCGTATGTGTTTGCAATCGTAGTTGCCCAGCTTTTCACGCTTATCGGGAAAATTTCCGAGATGAAAACAGACGGGATGGTGGCCAAACCAAATGAGAAGAAAATTAGGTAAAGGAAAACAGCGATTAACGGTATTATAGACAAACTCTCGATTTTCATACCAATTTTGTTCAGGAGGAAGTACAGTCCAACGACAAGAAGGCACAGAGAAGTGCTGTACGATGATGTTAAGAAAACAAGTCTTCTGCCTAGCCTGTCTATAATGAACGTAGACAATACACTCATCACCAAAGATATGCTGCCCATTATAATAAGCACGAGGTTGGTATTAAGGGACAAATGCATGTCTATGAGCAATGTTACAGCGTACGACTGAATGGCTATAAATCCGGACAACTGTTGACCCGCCAGCAATAACAGCACCAGCAACATTGCGATCTTGTAAGTTGAATGCCTGTACAAGTCCATGACGCTGCCTTTTTCTTCAGCTTTTATGAACTCCTTTATTTCGTTGATCTCTGCAGTGTTGTCCTTTGTGCGCCTCAGCCATACCAAGGAGAGTGCTGCGTACTTTTCCCTCTCCCTTTTCAAGTAATAATAAGGCGATTCAGGTATCCACGGAGCCGTTAAGAGAAATACCACACAGGGCACCAAACAGACTAACGCCATCATCTGAAAGAAACGTGCGAACATATGACACTCTTGAACGATCCTTCGAATGATTTGACGTGTTAAGAAATGTGAACTATTGTATTTGGTAGGACAGAACGCATTCGTCGATTTTTATCGGTCAGAAATCAGAAATGGTTCATATCGTGAACCACGTATAGGGCGCAGAAAAATTGATTCTTATGAACATTACAAGCGGCAAGTAGGAGGTTCTAATCTATACTTGTAACTCTATACAATCGACATCGTTGGCGAAACTTTATTATCAACCGTTCATCTCGAAAATTATTCCGTTCGCGACATATGCGACGTATGCTGCTTTCTCAAGCTTCCCCTCTTCTTCTCGAGCAGAATACGCCGATGTGAAAAGAAATTTAACATAAATTTTCAACGTTGTAAACAATTTTGCGACAAGTTTTTCTCCCCTCACCCAAAAGCTGCGAAAATTAATTTTTTTTTCCACATCCTTCATGGTACGATTGATCGAAATGTTTCGTTCTTCGTGAAAAATACAAGTTAATAATAAATAATCCGACCGCGACTTCGATCCTTTTGGAAAATCCATCGACGATTGCGTTTAAACCGTGTGCACTGTTTATCTTTATATCAACACTGTTAAAAAATTCGTCCTCATGGAAGCAAAAAAAAAAAATACTTCTACTCTTAAAATCAGTGGAGATAGTTTCGGTGCAAGAGATAAAAACGGACCACCTTGTATATACAATTAAGATAACAAATTGTCAAACATCGAAGCAATAAATTATCGGTGCGTTTGCATAAGTGGTGATACGACAGCGAGGGCAATAATTTCTAATGTAATCAAGATCGTCGCGTTTTTTTTTTTTTTTTTTTTTTGAAACCATGCTACTGGTGATGTCAGCTGAACGTTTTATACAGAGAGAGATGCGTAAAAGCGTGTGACCAAATTTTACCAACGTAAAGCGACACGATCGATCTTTCAACTCGGCTTAATAAACGATGTATTGAAAAAGTGATACTTCGTTGTATTTCCAATTTAACGGTATCGCTTTCGTGACGTTTCACTTTTAGAAATTTCTAAAAAATTACCTTTCTGTCCAACCGCGGACCAACACCGTACATAACGATGTATCCCAGATTAAGAAACAAGCTCATCATAGTGCCGGCCGACCCTCTGATTCTCGGCTCCATAAGTTCACCGAGGTACACAGGAACCATGGTGTAGATGGCTCCAATCGATACGCCGGATATTAATCTTGCCACGATATATAATGTCCAACTCTTTGCTAAATAAGTGAGTATCCACGAGGCGATGAACGGAAACGTGGTGCCGTAAAGGAACCATTTTCTGCCGATGCGGTCCAACAGTAAAGCGGACAAAATTGGTCCGAAACATGCGCCTATTGGTGTTGCTGCTACTACCCAACTTCCTTCGTTGGTTTCCAAATTTAACTTAGCAACTGTTACCCAGGAGAAGGCAAGTCCACAGGAGATCAACGGTAGATTGACTTGAAAAAGAGAAAAGGAACGAAACGATATAGGAGACTTATCGGATACGTACAGTCGGTCGCAGAAGTATTTGAACACTCTCTAGAACAGGATAACTTTTTCAAAATTCGACTAAACGACTTGAGTTTTTGTTTTTGAGAAGTTAGAAGTATTAGTTTATTAGACGACGTGTGCGAAAAATTTTGAAAAAATTACAAGAAAATAGCGAAGGTCGCTTTTACGACTTTTTTATCCGAGCTTGTAAAGAAAATTTGAAAAATAGGTTTTGTAGATTTATGTCGATTGTATACGCATTGAAAATTTCATCGAAATCGGTGGATGCAGAAACAAGCAAAATAGGTTTTGTAGATTTATGTCGATTGTATACGCATTGAAAATTTCATCGAAATCGGTGGAAGCAGAAACAAGCGGTATACGTCGTTCAAAATGAGAGTAACCTCGCTCTCGGACCGATTGTCGTCCGTTCTGCGCATAGACAGAGAGCGTAGCAAAGGGTAAGACGGAGAAAAACATAGGTGGTTAAGTGGGGGTTTGGACGTTCTAGTGGTTCTAGCCCTGCCTTAGGCACGTCCCATGCGCGAAGCGAGGTTACTCTCATTTTGAACAGAGAAATAATGCGATTTTCACAATTTTTCACCGTTTGTAGATCGTAGCAACGTTAAGCGATTCTGTTTTAAAGGGGGTGTAAAATACTTCTGTGACCGACTGTTTATGCGAGTCGAAGTGGATGGAGTTATGGTGAAAGAAAGATGGCGGACAAATTTTATTCAATCTTGCCAAATTATCTCGTTTCAAATGCTTCTTCTTTACCGACAGGTTGAAATTTATTACTGTTTGCAACGGTTTATCAAATGAAATAATAAGTAGTCTTATTTGAATGTAGATCTTCCGACTTCATGTTTATAACGTTGGATATGGAAAAAAGGCGTTTATTTCGACGACCATAATTTAGCCATTTTTCATAGTAATCGATCAGTTCGTTTGATAGTTTTCGTTTTACACGTAGCAGTAATAAATTCGTAGATCTAACAGATGCAGCGGTAATTTCACTTTTAAACTGAACTTTCAGAGTGTTAATGTCGAAAATGTTCCTTAATTCCTAAATACAAGCAAGGTACTAATGTCGAAAGTGTTTCTTAATTGCTAATATAAACGTAACACATAGATCTACCAGCTTTATGATTTTATTTCCTGTGCACACCGTTGATCTACATACATCCGCGACTTTTTTCCTTTCTTACTCCTATCAGGATAACCATTGAAAATTTTATAATACAAATTCACCGAATTCACCTCACTAAACGCATCTCCGACAAAACTTTCACTTAAAAGTATCTTCTTAGCCGGTATAATTATGATAAAAAGAAGTAGTACGAAACATGCGACATTAGGGAGCAACCCCTAAAGAAAAGCGAGATCTTAGGAAGAATGGTGTTCGTTGATTTTCACAAGGATCGCATATTGACATAATTCTCTATCCGCTTGTGCACATAGAATCGCTATGAACTTCGATAGATATCACCCGCGACTTAATGTGAAAAATCACGTTTCTTCCCGCATGATTCGAATTGTTAAGCAGCGTTCTTTTTTCTTTATGGAGACTGTTTTCATATACAAAGTACGTTCGCGGGACGCACCACGTTCCATTGCTTCCAAATTTAGTAGCAAAATGATATATTACTATTTTCTATTCCTTTCTGTTGTCCAACAACATCGAGTAAATATATTCTGACGTAAAAAATATGTACCTATTACACTAGCTATTATTTGCGACCGCCGCGACTTCCGTTCGGCGTTCCCGCTTCCTTCTTCCGCAGTCATTGTTACTTCATTGATTTATCCTGCACAGAAAACAATAGTTTTCGTTATTTGATACAACATGAAAGTGAATTCGATTCCATAGCTAGCCAATGTGATATTAAGGATTTTCGACTTCGATGGAAAGAGAAGAAAACGTTGTCGTAACAAACGTCGTAGTAAAACAGTCTCGTACTTTTTTTTTTGTTTTGTTTTACAGTACCTGAATTGCATGCAAACGATTAAAGCGATGTCGCAATTTTACCACCTGCAGTTATACACCAAAGCCAGGTTTGTCAACAGGAAGATGATCGTTTATCATCGCACGTTCCTTCGTCAATGGAACAGATAATGCAGCGAAGATTTATACTGTCACCTCGAGGATCGTTTTTAGTTGTTCAGTTATTCAGTTTACGTTATTCGACGGAATATGGCATCGCGCGTTCCTTTTAAACCCTTTCGTTGCGGCAAAATTTTGGAAAAATTTTTAAATTTATCCTTTGAAAAATTAAGGCAGAAGTACGCGGAGTACGAGAATTAAGGCTTGAATTAAGGTGGAAAAGTGTGCCGAAAAGTGCCAGCAGCACAGTGTGAGAAATTTTTCAAAATGTCTATAAGTTAGACACGGGGCGAAAAAATTTTCAGAACGCCTATAGGCGCCAAGATCACAGCGCGAGAAAATATTGAAAACGCCTATAGGCGCCAAGATCACAGCGCGAGAAAATATTGAAAACGCCTATAGGCGCCAAGATCACTGTGCGAGAAAATATTGAAAACGCCTATAGGCGCCAAGATCACAGCGCGAGAAAATATTGAAAACGCCTATAGGCGCCAAGGACGGCGCGAGAAAATTTCCAAAGCGCTTATAGGCGCGAAAGGGTTAATTTCCTGACACAATCACGTCCGTGGAAATTCACGAACCTTCAGATTCTATGAGCTTTAGTAACTTCTCAGGACTATCGACCTTGTTCATTGTATATGCGTCAATTGAAAGTAGTATGAATGATACTAAACGTTGTAAAACTAGTTACCACTTTCCTTTTGACACGAACATGCCAGAAGGGCTACTTTTTTTTAGAGATTAGGACTTCGCTAATTATTAGCATGCACTTCGAGGGTTAAAATATATCCTGATGAGAATAAAGTTACGTTTGCAATGCAGAGTTTTTAGAAGGTTGTTACACTCGCTCGGAGATTGTGTCTTAAAGAGAGCCTTACGAAGGGTGCATCAGAATTCAGTTGTAACAGTCCAAAACTTGAATGAGAAATCCCTCGTTGTTTCTAAATATTCACCACTTTCAGCTGAAACATCGTTACCCCGTCTTCAAGGTAACGCGTGCTAATTGGCGCTAATTGGTCACGCTGATCGACGATTACGCATTTTTAGGAATTACTTTATCAGCGTGCATTCGACAAGTAGAGAAAAAACGAGTCGCCCAGACAGTCGAATCGTATTGAATGCCTAGCAATCATGTTAGGCACATAAAAGTAGCACATTAGCAATTAGCCTAGTGAACTCGGCATTAAGGGGTTAAACCACCCCTAAGATCTGAAAATGACACCTAACTTTGGAATTTCTTTTTTAAGAAAATAATCGACCTAATCAAGAACTTCTCCTAAGAGCGTTGTTATATTACCCTTAAAGAATATGAAAGTATTTTATCACTTAATTTCTTTAGAAAATGGCGGCGTTACAGGCGCATTGGCGAACAAGAAACGTTCAGTTTGTTCTTCTGTATAGATAGTTCAGAGTTAAGTTAAGTAAAACGATCGAATAAACGACTACTTTTCATTCTCTCGCCAAAAGAAAAAACGAGAAATATCCTTACATCCTCCAACAATCAGAACGATCAATCCCAGCTACGTAACAAGAACGAAACAAACACAAAATAAAATATTTCCACGTGGAAAAAGCGGAAAAATTAAGCAAAGTGACACATCTGTCCGACAAATAAAAAAAGAACAAAGCAGCGTATCATCTGAGCGTTTCCAGCTACACACACCATGGCGCAAGGTTTAATCCATCGAGAGACGGTAACCTTTTGCGTATCGAGATAAATCCCGTACGAATCGATCAACCGAATGTGTAATGTCCAACGATCGTGAAATGAAATAATTCAGGGCTGTTCACGCCTACAATCGTACAACCACCGGTTGGCTCCTTTTTCCCAATAAAAGGAAAGGATCGAAGAATCATCAGGCGTTGATCGAACGCACGAAAAAATGTCAGAAGGGTTCAGTGACACAAAGGCGTGTTAAGCAGTCGAATCAGTTAACCGATTTAACCACGTTGGTTACTGATAGTGTAAAGAGGCTTAATCCTTTAATCATTTAACCGTGTGGCATTAGTAGCAACGATCAAGCGGAGGGGGTGGATTTAAAATAGCATTAGATAGGCAGTGCAGAGTCAGTCGGGCTCGAAGAACGAGTAGTAGTCGTCGTCCAACCGTGTCAGCGATTGAGCGAATTGAAACTACACAGTACGTGGCACGTGACATATCATACAGAATTACGGTAATTGTGGTGACTCGAATCGACCGCTTTGCACGCTGATAAACGACGCGATCATTACGTGATCTAAACGAATCGATCTATATCCAACGAGAGGAGCATCCAGACCCTCTCTCGTTCTCTATCCTTCCTCCTTTCCGCTTCTCGTCATCGATCACCTCTCACAAATGTCACGTTTCTTATCATCGACGTGCGTGTGTTTTCTTGTCGTTTCATGGAGAAAAGAAAAAAAAGAAAGAAAATATACATTTTCGTCTTCTTTCTGCGAAGGATTGCCCCTTTTTTCTCTCCCTCGACTATAATCTGACCACACGGGAACCATGGGGACATTTCTTCGTTTCCTTGGGATCACGAACGACGATAACAGAATCGATCAGGCGACGGGATTGACGGAGAGACAAAAGAAATTAGTGCAGAACACGTGGGCTGTGATTAGAAAGGACGAAGTTGGCTCTGGAATTGCTGTGATGACCGCGTAAGTTTGCGTTTTCGCTGCTTCTTTAGGGGGGAAATTTTAGAATCGGAGAAAGTGTTGATACGTTTTTCAAGTCGGGCTGGATTTTTGGAAATTGGCGAGCATAGAGAATGAAACGTTGTTTAAGTGGTTTCTCAATTGGTGAGTTTCGCGTATTTATTTGTTGCACGTTGCTCAACTATCTAGTGGGTAACTGTAAATAAGAGATTCAGATGTGTGTACAGTTACTACGAGAAATGTTCGGACGCTGTATAAGCTTATCTTTGTAGCGACGTATTTTTAATTACGAAGGATTGTGTTTTTGATGATTTCTCGTTACGAAACTTTGTTTATCGCACTTTGGGAATACGCGTTGTTAGTTTAGACCATCGTGTGACATTGTAATAGAGATTAATCGAAACTGTGTGTAATCAGTATGTTGCACAAATATTCGGATACTTGGCAAAAATTAATAGTTTTAATATCTATATTACAATGTTCATATTCGTGATATTTTATATTTTAAATGTTAATGTTTGAAATATGAAAATGTTTAAAAAAACAATTTCTAAAATATTAAAATATTTACAGTATTAAAATTTTTAAAATATTAATTTTCAAAATTTTACAATATTTAAAATATTAACTTTCAAAATTAGGAAATATTTAAAATACTAATTTTAAGAATACTAAAATTGTAAAAATATTAATTTTCACAATATTAAAATGTTTAAAACACTGAAATATTACAAATATGAAAATGAATAATTTGAACTACGAATATTCAAAATATTACTATTTTAAACATTACGAGTGTTTCTGCCTTTTGGCAAAATATTAATATTTTAAACATTGTGAACGTTGTTTGGCCGTGTTTACCGGTTGTTTTGTCAGTGTCCGAGTATTTTTGGGAGTAACTGTATATAACAACTGAATATTCTCAATGTTAC
This sequence comes from Habropoda laboriosa, assembly GCF_001263275.1. Classification (NCBI taxonomy): domain Eukaryota; kingdom Metazoa; phylum Arthropoda; class Insecta; order Hymenoptera; family Apidae; genus Habropoda; species Habropoda laboriosa. Next base: position 1,038,652 of record NW_017100265.1, on the reverse strand, counting down.
GAACTGCATTGTAAACGTATATTATTGGTAACATATATTGGCAATAGGTACGATAGTAACGCAATGTTTATCTTAATCGACGACATTAAGAGATAAACTAATCTCTATTCACAGAATTTCATGTTATTCTCTCTTTCATTTCTCTTCTTTCTTTCTTACTTGTAGAATTTTCATTTTTTTTCACTCGTTTTGTCGCTTTAATTAAATTTCATTTCTTTAACTTTGGACATTCTTTTCTCTTAACAATCGTTAATTCACACGATCTCTTGTCCCGTTGATTTCTATTTTTTATTAATATGTAATGCGTCGCACAAATCGTTTGCACTACTCCTTCTATTGTGTGCAAGTAAAAGCTGATGAATCATCGGTCGCCGATGTTAATAGAGCTCTATTACTATGACAAAGTCTCGAAGTTCGTGGCTATTAGAAGTAGTAAATCAACAACGAATTTATTTTCGATGATAGAACGATTTAAGTGACATCCTTGCCCGAAATATATACAGTCGCTGTCAAAAATATTCGGACACTGTATAAGCTTTAATATTTTTAATATTCATAGTGCAACGTTCAAATTCATAAAACTAGAAATATCAAAGTACTTAAAATATTAATCTCTAAAATCGTGAAATATTTGAAATATTAACTTTTGAAAACTTAAATTATTTGCAACATTAATTTTTAAGAAATTAAAAGTTTTTGAATATTAATTTTCAGAATATAAAAATTTTTTAAATATTAACTTTCAGAACATTAAAATTCTTTAAATGTCAATTTTTAGTGTACTAAAATTTTCAAAATATTAATATTTCAGATATTACGAATATTTTTCACTGCACCGTGCCTAACGGTTGTTTCCTCAGCGTCCCAATATTTTTTGGAGTAACTGTATCCTACGTATATACATTCTCCTTTTCAACGAAACAAATTCTTGCAGCGATTGGCACGTTTCGCAATTTGAAAACGCGTGCGATAATTCTTTTCAGATTATTTAAAAAGTATCCAGAGTACCAACGATACTTCACCGCTTTCATGGACACCCCGTTGAACGAACTACCGGCTAACAAACGGTTTCAAGCTCATTGTGCCAGTGTAATTACGGCCTTAAATAATGTTATCGATTCCTTGCACGACCCAGGATTAATGGAGGCGAGCCTAATTGGTTTGGCCGAGAGGCATAAAAAACGCGGCCAAACGAAAGAAGAATTTCAGGTACGAGTAACGAAAGTAACAGTAGAAAATCGATCCAACTCTGCCTGCTGGTTTCTGCCTCGGTGTCATTCAAAAGCGAAAGGAACTCTCCTCGTACTAAACATTTCCCTTCCACCGAAAAACCGTATAAGTATTTCTTTATGTGACAAGAGAAACAAAATAAAAAATGGCTCTTGGAAGCGTTATCGGAAGAACGAATTCGATCGATAATACTAATTTGCCCAAAAGAGAAAAGAAATGTGCAAGAATTGTCTCATCAGAATGCATATTTTCGATTTTTAGAATTTGAAAGAGGTGATGTTGGAAGTTCTTCGCCAAGCATTGGGAAGACAATTTACACCGGAAGTGGCCGAGGCGTGGAGCAAAACACTGGAAGCGGTGTTCACGAAAATTTATCAGGTTTTCGCTTCTTGAAGGGAGAACTTCGATTTATCCACGAAGACGATTCATCTTTAATTGAATAGTCACTGAGAATTAAATGTTGTATATAAAATGCACTATTTTACATAATCGCACGATTAGAACGCGTTCGATCAACATGAAAGAAAAAACAAAAAGTGTCTCGAAGTGTCTATCGGTGCATATCGAATAGAAATATACGTATATATTTCTATATTCGAGATTATTCATTCTTGTGCACAGTGATTTTAGTATATACCTGTATTTTCATTTCTTTTTGTATTCCACATGTTGAGTAATTGAACGTTTATAATTGAAATCACACGTTTGTTTATTAGATCAGAGTAAAACCGAACTATTTTCCTTATCTCGTAGCTTTCTCTTTTCGATATTCGATAGATTTAATTAAATCGTATTTAGAGACAACGAGCCTGTAAATTTGTACATTACCGACAGCTTCAATTGTAACAAATAATCTTCGAATTGCTCCGGATTTCTCCAACACGTTACCAATATCCCGATCGATAAATCTTGCGAAGAGAAATACACATAATAATCTCTTGGTTTTGCATTCTACTTTATATACGACGATTACGTCGTTTCACTCTTACTTTTGGTATCTCTAAATTATCTCCGAACTGACATTGTTCTGTATAACCCGGTCATTCGCTGAGATCTGTTTAATAAAACGTAAAACACAGAATTTTCATGGCAATCGAAAGGTTCTTCGAACCTTGTCTAACCTTCACAACGAATTTCAGACTTTGGTGGAAGAAAAGAGAGGAAAAGAAGTACGGTCCCGATGAAAAATTGCTATTGAATTGAACAAAACAGGCGACTCGAGAATGTCGAATCTAAACGGATGATAACGAAATGAAGGACGAAGAGAGGCCGTGAAATAATACTTGTACGGCGGTGATTTCACGAGGGGAGGCGCGTATTTTTCGCGCGCCATTCAAAAGTAGTACTGAATTCCGGAATATGTAGAGGGGGGTCAAGTGTCATCTAGAATTCTATAGAAGACTATTCATATTGCGAGCACATCGTTCGCGAAAGACGAAGACGAGATGTTGGAAAACTGTGGGCGAAGTTTCGCGCTACGGCGAGGATTCGAGGTCGAGGAATCGAACACTTTTCGCATTTTGAAGAAAGCGGAACGGAAATCTGCGACGAAACTAACCGAACTAACAAAAACTGCTCCGCTCGCCGAAAAGAAAATTGCAACAGTTGGACATTAGGGTTGCAGAAATCTGGGAATCACACTTTTTCCCGGGAAAAAATGACCTATTTTAACCAAACTTAAAAATCACACGCAGCATATGCAAACTTCAGATTTCTGCAATTTCGTTCTTCTTTTCGCGGGCAGTTTATAACTACGAATGCTTTTCTTAACGATCGAGGAGTCCGGCGCATGATTAAGCTACGCCAGGAAATGAGATTTCACTTTTAGAATTTCCCCGCACACTTTAATCCAAGTAAAATGTACAAAACCGCGAGTTTCGTCGAGCGAAACAAAGTAGAACAGCCTTCTCAAAGCTTCCTTTTCAATCCAACTTTAAAATTCAATCATACAGAAAATAAAACATTTACCCAAATACAGTACCTTCGTACTAATTAAGTTTCACCGAAGAAATAGCAGTTTAATTACCCAATTTCCATCGAAACGCTGTTTCCCACGCAAGCCTTAATATCTCACACCTAGATTACAGATTTTTCTGCGTTTATGGAAAATTCGAGAACACAGAAGTACACGTGATAAGCAAGAACATCTAAACAAACCGAAAATATAGCACTCGAAACAATTTCCAATCTACCTTCTATCGTCCTCGTCGATTATATTCACGAAACTACGAATTTGCATAAAAATCCTCAGCCTACCATCGCGGCGTAACACCTTCTTGCACTGTGTCCTTAAATTCGAATATACCCTTGCGAATTCGAAAGAAAAAAAAAGTTACATCGAAACTATACAGTTACCTTCGACAAACAATGATGTATTATACTTTTTTAGCACTTGTTACACGTTTCACTGCTACGTTATTCTTATGAGAAGGATGCTAGTCGGTATGACGCTAACAGCCACAAATTCACCCATTTTATAATCTTTACGATTGCCCGAGCACAGATAAGAGTATTTTTCTTCTTTCGCCCAGGAATCGATCTATGTACTATTATCCTTTTTTACTACGTTTCTATCATTACCCGGTACACTCAAGCTAGATGTAATCGGCAATAAAATTATCAATTATCTCTCTCTCCTAGATAATATTGTGTAACACAGTGGTGTGCAACGTTTGTGACGTGTCGGTAATGTATATATAGTATCAGCAACATCTCGTTATTATGTAGTTTTTTACGAATAATCTCTGGCTTTATCTGTTAGATATAATTCTTACATACGTGACGCAGTATTATTGTGTATTGCGTGTTTCGAAAGAAACAACCTGAAGATCGTTTCGAAAATTTCTACTTCCACGGAATTATATCGGAAGTTCTTCCTGCAGCAAGGTGATTTACCGCGACTTTAATCGGATTAACGCTGGCGTAATTCGTCCGTGTAACATTTTATTATCGAGTGAGAATTTCTGTATCGTCAGTTTGCGACCAGTTTGATATTCTGTACCGAATCGCAGAGTGTTTTTGCGTGCACAATTAATTGTTCAACGAGCGCAATTCTTTTTCAATTATTTTCTTCCCGTTCTTCCGTGTCGCGTTGCTCTTTCTGTTACGGCGAAAGAAAGGAGGTTGCGGCGTTGTAAATTAAGGGAAACTTAGTTCTACGCGTGTAGGAAATAATTTGAAAAATAAAATATAAAATTGATCTCATTTGGCACATCGACTGGAGAAAAATGTGAACGTCAAGGGGCTAACCTGTGTTTTAATAGTGATCGACGAATCCTTAATTTACTATTATTAATTTACTATTGTTTAATTTACTACTAATAACAGTTGCAGATAAGATTAGATTATTGGCTCATTTCCTTCTAATTCGAGGTATTTACAAAGGTTTCTGTGTTACACACACACACACACACGCACGTCTCTTTTACCACTCGCACAAATTTCAGAAAATTTTTCGAAAGCTTCTTAAGCTTCTTTACATCGCGTTGGCCAATAAATAACGTCAGATTTTTCACGGATTTTAACGAGTAATTAAAAAAAAGATTCATTAAATTCGGTTCAATTTTTTGAAGACGAAGAACGAGAATTATAATTTTTTTTCATTCTCTCAAAGGTAAAAATACGGTAAAAACAGTAAAAAAGATTTCTGATGTGCGTAGTCACGGTGAATGAAAAAATGGTACAAAGATGGTTCGAAAGGATTCACAATGCAGATTTCAGTCTTACCGATGGAAAAAAGAATAAAAACTAAAAATATTTAAACAAATATAATGAACTTTTTTTTTTAATTTCACGTTAAAATCTTGTTTGTCTTAATAACAATAGAAACGATCTCTTACAGGCAAGCATCTTACGTTACATACTTATTAAACAACCGAATATCTACGATCTTCCAAAGATAATTCCGAAGGACACAGTAAGATGTAGTTACGTTTTATAATGAAATAGCTTGCACAGTATTTCGAAAGAGAGTGTTATCTGAACTTATCAAATATTTAATTTTATCATTCGGACAATTCGACAGATTTAATTAGAGTAAGTGGCATCCTGTATAATTATAGGAAGCCATTATTGATGTGTCACTATCAGTCGCAAGATTTAAAGAGAAAGCTGGTGAAGTGAAATTACCTTGAACAATTTTCTACTCAATAGAGACTGTAAAAATTGTTTACAAAGGTTTAATGTTATATCTGATAACATAGAACATTGTATTACTGTATTTCATTCAACGATATTGACAGATTTATGGTAGCAGACGTCGCCATTTGCAATTTACTTTGGTAACGCTTTGAACGAATAATATCTTTTTTCTTTTTTTTAGAATAATAATATAGTTAGTGCAGAATTTTGTTAAGTTTGGTGCATAAGTAATTTCGTCTTTTTTTTTTTTTTGGTTTATTAAGTATATTCATTAATATTTGATAACTCACATGCTTTATATCGATCAATGTTTTTCCTGACACTATTCGCTATCTTCCGCCATCTTTTAGATAATGAGAGGTTACGATTGTCGAAAGAACATTGCATCTTTTGAATGGATAAAGACATCGGATAATTTTTTAATGTCGGAGAACGCAGAGTGGAGTATTTTTAGGGAAAAGTTGGTAAAAGTTATTTCACCAGTTTGCACTTAGAAATGAGGAAACGTAATTATTTGATACGATTTTACATGAAAATTCAGGGGAAAATGAAAAATTCGGAAATAAGCCGATTAACATTGATGATTTATTTTGTAAACTTGTAAACTAAACTTTAAAGGTGTAAATAAAGAAAACAAGAATTTATCAGCAATTTTTGAATTATTTTTGCGTAATATTATAGGAACGTTAGGTTGCAGACAGATTTTGCACACATTTAACTCACGACCTCCCTATATTACTTCCACCGACTGCACCTTTTCGACCAATGCACCAAAGTGTGCTTATAGGGAGGAGATTACAACCAATTAGATCCGCATTCCTTTCGCTACCCAACTTTCCACCTGTGAGCAGTAGATTCCGCTTTGTATTCCACAATGACCAGTGGTCGTTACGGTATTGTCATTCGTATAGTCGATGGAAGAAATATAGCGAGGCGTGAAAATTTGCATATCCGAGTGTATCGACAGGCGAATTAACAGAAACTTGAAAATATAAAGGCTCGAAATCTCAGTCAGGGCCGCGTGAAGTGTGCTTTACAATTCTTGTCGAATTAAATAGTGCGACATTCTATTAATTGAAATAAAATGCGAAAAAAATTCTTGCACACTCGGGAGAGACTCGAGAACCTCAGACCTTTCTATGTGCCGACCTACTGTGAATTCATAAATGTAATTTAAATTTCTCTAATATTCCATACAATGTCATTTTTCGAGTTCTATACTCATCCCTCAAAATTTCAAGAAAATTCCCGAGGAAACAACTGTAGAATCTTCTTCTTAGCTTTGATTTATTAAGCCTTAGCACTCGAGTGGCGACTGGGAAGCGATATTATTGTTTACCATTTGATAAATAATTAATCGGAGATCTCTTAATCCTTTCACTGCTATTGGCGCCTATAGACGCTTTGAAAATTTTGCTTGCACTGTGTTATTGAAGCATTTTGGCGCACTTCCATGTTAATTTAAGCCTTAATTTTTTCCTCTGCACTCTTTCACCTTAATTGAGTAAAACAAATTTTAAAACGAAACGATTTTCGCCTGAATCTTCCACGCGCGTTATGTACCAAAATCTGTCGCAGAAAAGGGTTAAGCTGATACTTTACAGGTCTATGGACCTCCCATAAATATCCAAGCGGTGAATTAGTTTGAAAGAACCAAATTCTTAACTAAACTGTTATTTAAAATAATGATAATAATCGTTTATTAACAAAATAAAATAGAAATTAAATATCTAAGTTGACACATTGCTGACAGTATACTATGAAATGGATCGAGACTGAAAAGAGTAGTTTTAAAAAAATAATTTTTAATAGTTGACGTGTAGACAATGCGAATTTGCGTATCTCGTCGCCGGCAGGTGAAAAACGAATGATTACAATTCGCGTCTCTCGTCAACATGCAACCGTGCTATTCCCACTCTTCTATCTATCCCACACAATCTTTCTTTCCACGCTTTCTACTCAAGGTCTCCTCTTCTTCAAATCTTACCCTACACCGCCGTTTTTTCACCACAAACTTTTTTCATCCTCTCCCAAACATTCGTAATCCCACCAGGTACATACACTCTCTCGGATTTTTCACCGTTAAAACCAAGGGTGGGCCTCCCAAAAAGTGTCTGCTCTCTACCCGCACCTTTATTGCTCTCTACCTGCATTTTGATTGCTCTCAATTGCCCTTCGTTTCCCAAGAAACGAACGAAGGTAAAAACGCTGTCGATCCTGCAATACAAAAATATTTTGCTTCACTATGGTAGAGTGACATTCATTGTTCGATAATTCAACGTGCTCCTACAATTTTTGCAACTGCGTTTGGATCGCCGTCAATTCAGATTCATGTTCTACATTTTATATGTAAATAACGCAAATTTGGCGTATATAATTCTTTTAAATTTTCTTTTAAATTCTTTTAAATCGAAAAACGGAAACAATTATGAGACAGAAGTCGGTAACGATGAAGAAAACAGTGTAATGCTCGACTAGAGCAGATTAATTTTTAAATTCGGAGAATTCCTGTATTTTATTATTTAGCGCGTTGTACGAGGAATCGCGTGGTATGAAAACAGTAGTCGCGATATCTTTGGCGCGTTATACGGCAATCTACTGTAATTATATTTGTCAATATACATAAATACGTAGATTTATTTCTACGTAAGTTTTAAAACACTTCGTCAATATGAATTCTTCAACATTATTGCTTCCCTATAGCAAAAAGGTCTTCGAATGTAAAAGATTAAAATTAAAAATTCGGGACTCAAAATCTCAGTTAAGATCTCATAAAGTAGTCCTCAGCTTTGCTTCAATCCTACTCGAAAAATGCCACATTCGACCGCTTTAATTTACGACCACGATATTTCTTCCATCGACTATACCTCGCCCTGAGTATTTAAATAGAGCTCAACTGACATTTTGAAAGCAATTCTTCCGCAGCGATACACCGTGACGAATCAAAGTAAGCTGTCATTTGCCTAATCAGAGATAAAAAGGGCGACAAGTGATTTAAACAATAATCTTTGAATGCATAGATACACCACGGCAATCGAAGAAATTGTGCATTAAACTAACGAGAAAACAAAGTGTTCACAGTTGATCCGCGATAAATTACAATCAACGTCGATTAATGAAGAAAGACAGCACATAGATTGAATTGATCTCAAAGAAGGCACGAGGGAATAGCCAAATGGGTTCTGTGCTAACCTATTTCCTCGGTTATCCGGAGGACAATATCGTTGATTTGAAAGTTGGCCTAACTGGAAGAGAAAAGAGACTTGTAAGAGAAAGTTGGAGTGTACTGCGTGTACAATCGGTAAACACTGGCGTTGCAATTATGACAAGGTAAGATGACGCACCTGTAATTAGGTCTATGCAACAATTCCCGTCGAATTTTCATCGAAGAACGTATTTATAATCGATCCAACAACACTGTACACTTATCGTCACAAATAGCAACCGCGAAAAGTTTAAAAATAAAAATAAAAGTACAGTGTCACTAATTTACAAACGATGGAAATTTTTGCAGACTTAAATAATTTTTAGAATTTTTGTAGATTTTCGTAACCTCTTGCCATGAATGCTCGAATCTATCAACTAAAATTAACACGACACGATAAACGGAAGATAAGATAGGCACTATACTTCGAGAGGACAATGGAACCAGAATTTCATTTCACTTGCAAATTATAAGTACCATGTGTATCATCGACGAATGAAAATAGAATATTTCTTCTTTTAGTTACTTTCAACAATATCCACAATATCAGAAAGTGTTTCCTGCGTTTAAAGACGTCCCGCTAGACGAGTTAGCAGCCAGTAAGAAATTTCAAGCCCACTGTCAAAATATCGTAAGCACTCTGAGCAATGCCATAGACGCTCTGAACGACGTTGATTTGATGGAAGCGATTTTGCATACAGCTGGCGAAAGACACGGCAGAAGAGGTCAAGGTAGACAAGAATTTATTGTAAGTTCGTTTCGTTTCCTTATTATTGTCCTAGGTCTGTGCAAAAGTTTGCAAATCAATGACACTAAAAGGCACTATATGCATCTTTTTTTCCTTAATTTTCTCTGTTGGTATTTATAATTAAAATAACACGAATAAAATAAAAAATAAATACACATTCTTCACAAAAATACGATGGGAGCTTTTGCATAGACCAAATACGTTCGAATAAATCTTTTTTTATTAATCAACTCGTTGATATTACGTGCACAAATTGCACTTCTTGAATTGATAGCAACTGTGATTGGTTACGTTCATAAGTTACAAAAGAATGCTCAGAAAACAAATGAATTTTAATTAGGAATACGATGAAATCGCAAATAATTTTTCAAGTATTGTGCATTTTTCTGTAGAATTTAATCGTTCAGTGGATTTATTTACGTACTGCAATTAAAGTTTGATTTTTACATAACACACACATTAGACGGAGATTTTTTTCTTAAAATACGTTTTTAATTCTTGTTTCCTAACACGTTACAGTTTGTCATTGCACAAATATTTTTCGAAAGATTATCACTGTTTATCAGGAGTGAGATCTTGTTCAGATTAATTGTATAAATTGAAAGTTGATATCTTTTTAACGCTGTTGAATCTTCAGTACTGGCGTTTATTGTTCAATGTGGTAGCTATTGCTAACGTTACAGGAATGTTATCAACATTCCATACGAGCTATTGATAAAACTGTCGATATAAATTTAATAATTACCGATTGCCGTCAATTAGGGGAAGTATAGTAACGTAGAATACGAAATGTGTCTTCTTTTTCGTTAAAATAGTGAATAATTTTTTAATTTCAATTTTCATTTTCATCTATTTTGACATAAACTCGTTGCAACGAACAAATTTTATGTAATAACTTTAATTTGTAAATATTTTACTACTTACTTTCAGTGTTGATTTTTTAATTTTCTTTTTCTGCAAAATTTTCGAAGGAACGAAAGGTTGCTCGATTTGCAATATTAACCCTTTGCACTCCAAGCATTTTTTGACAAGATTAGATAGCAATTTCAGTGTACTTTTGCAGTGAAACTTTTGAAAATATAAAGATTTGTTAAGAAAGAAAAGATTTTTAATATTTAAGTTGCATTATTTTAGTAATATTAAAAAAACTTGAATTTTACATTTCTAAGTTCTCCAGAGTAATGAAGTATGTCGCCATAACAGCGCCTTTGGAGTGCAAAGGGTTAAATGCAACAAATATTACAGAAGGATTGAAAAGAAATTTGGAGGCATATATCATCCTCCTTATGCCAATACATTGCAAAAATTCACAATTAAATTCAAAATGACACAAACAATTCTGGAGATCGAAATATTGGAAAGGGCCTAGCCGAATAAGCTATGGTAAAGTGCTCCCAAACCGAATTGATCTTGGTGCATATCATTCGATAGACCACTCGAAGAAAACCCTTTCTGCCAAGTATCAAGCTGGTACCCCTACTACTAGGGCAGTTACAGGGTGAAACGCAATTTACAGTTTAAGCTCCATTTCTTCTGCTCAATGAAAACTTATGAAAAAAATCACGGATGTGCTCTTCGCAAATATTAATCTTTGCGTCAAACTTAAATTTGACTATGAAATAATTTTGTTATCGCCTCCTCCTTCTTTGGTCACATTCAACCCATTTTGTCACCCAAAAAGTGAAAACGTTGGAGATTCATGGCTTTCGCGGCACAAAGCGGACGATATCTGCTTTAAAGCTGTTGAAACTGAAATGACGCTGAGGAAACGTCGGAATACTTTTCTACAAGGTCAAGCCTTGCACGCGGAAGTCTCCAGTAGTGTGAAAACGCATCGTCGATATGTTGATAATAGTTCGTTTATCGCTTCTATTATCGACACAGTTGGTTTAGATCGTTTAACGTTGATAATGGTACATATGTAGCTTCCGCCGAGGTGATTTCATATCAACAATTCGAACAAGTACCTACATTGTGCAATATACAAAATGTGATAACACTTGAACCGTTCAATATGAACTCCTTAATACCGGTGCTTTTGTGTTCAAATTAATTACCGTTAATAATTTTTTCAAGTATACGATATTGTATAGGCGCTGACTAACATTACGTTATTCAGTTAACTGTTTGGCCATAATCTCGCAGACGTGGGGTTCGATATCGAAGAATTATGAGTCAACAGACGGAACAATTGTGACTTACGAAGCAATAAATAGTGATGATTCTTCGGTTACATCGATGATTTTAGAATTAATGTATTAAGTTTAAAAGAATTGTGAGTCAATAAATGGGAAAATTATGATTTATGGAACAAAAAATGGTGATGATTCTTCGGTTACATCAATGATTCTAGGATTAATATATTCGAAATTAGTAATTTTAAGTACTTAACTTAAGTTTGAAAGAATTACGAGTCGACAGATGGGAAAATTATGACTTACGGAGCAATAGATATTAATGATGATTTACAAATTAATATATTCGAGATTAGCACTCTTGAGTAACTTAAGTTTAAAAGAATTACGAATCAGTAGACCGAACAATTATGATTTACGGAGCAATAGTACCACTATAGCTAAAGGAAATAATTATATGACCTGCTTTATATGACCCTGTATACCTGTGTAAAGGTATCATTGATTAAAATTAAACACCCTGTATTGTATTACTGTGTTACATTTTTCAGGATTTGAAGGGAGTGATAATAGAAGTGATGAAGGGCGCCTTAAAATCTAGATTCTCGACTGAAGTGGAAGCTGCTTGGAACAAAACGATCGACGTTCTATATTTGAAAATCTTCGAAGGAATTGAAAGCTCTGTTTCTATAGATCACGAACACAAATAAACATTATTTAACCGAAAAACTCTCAATTCGTATCGTCATCTGTGTGCGTGTAATCAGTGACTTCGCTACTATTTTCCATTTTATACTTCTTCCTTATCTCTTCCATCTCCATATCTCGCCGTTCATCTTCACTTTCCTGCTGTCTCAATTCTCTGCGAGTTAACATTTCCTTGACTTACAATATAACCCAAGAAAATGTAACGAAAAATAAATCTTTCAGTATTAATCCGTACTTGTATCTCTTTTCACGAAAATGTTGCTTAATTTTGCGGAATATCGTGGCGCATATTAGCGTCACCAGAGTTCCTAACATTCCCAGCAGAATTGCCATAAGAACAACGTCAACTTGCAGCCACGGATCGTCGTCTTCGTAACGTTTAGCCGGTTCGAGAGTTATCGGATGGCTGCAGAATTGAAACGAACAGAATGACATTTTCTCTCCAATAAATTTACGACGGTGTGAAAATTGCGTATCAAACTTGAGAGTAATGAACATTTGCTTAAAATTTTCTTTCTTTACTATTTCTTATTTCTAAAATCGTCGAAGAGTAGAAAACCCGTGAATTTACGCTTTTCTTTATTTCTAAAATTTGTCCTTGAAAAATAGAAAATTCGTCGATTTACCCTTTTTTTTTAATTTCTAAAATTTATTCTGGAAAACTAGAAAATCCGTCAATTTACGCTGTTCCTCTATTTTCAACAGTTCTCGAGATATTCAACCGAATATACTTACTACCTTGAACTTCGCCTCAAGGAAGTTCTCTAGCTAATTGAACTATTTCGACATAACGTTACGAAACTTACGGTAAATCAGTTTCTTCTTTGCCAAGTTCATAAAACGCTTTCACCATCGCTCTCCCTAGATCTTTCCCCAGTTGCTTGAACGCGGATTTGCCCAACCAGTCCGCTAGATCATTTCGATCTATTTGACGTAATCTGTGCGCCAAAACGTCGTGAGTTTTTCCTTTACCCTCCGTTGGAGAACTGTTCCAGTGCAAAAGGTGTCGTATGCAAGGTATCTCGTTGTCTATGTTACGTTCTTGACAATTGTCGAAGATCAGGCAAAAACAGAAAGGAATTATTCCACGCGAGAGAAATATGGAACGGTTGTAAACGAAGTGTGCAAGATTCTTTCCGGGAAAAAATTTCAAAAAATGTTCCAAATTAGAAGATTCATCCGTTTTCAATTCAGAAGGTTAATTGTTCGGTGATTTACCAGCTGCAGCTAAGTTATTCGGTAGCTCGTAAGTGGTGTAATGAAGCGCGGCTATCAAGCGTCGACACTCGAAGGGTTGGAGACGAGCAGCCAAATATCCCAGTTCGTTTAAATTCACATCGATTGTGCTTATTACCCCATACTGTGATAAAATAACGATGAAACATAGCCGGGGAAACATCGCGAGGTTAACGAAACGTGGATTGAAACAAAAGAATCTCTCCTTCGTTTTGTTTCAAAATTTCATAGACGATCGTTAATAGAAGAAATACATAGACATGAATATTGCTCGTAAAGCAGAATTGCACGTGTGAACGTTTAATTAGAGCATTATACAGTTCTATTATTAATTATACACGTTTCATCTGTGAGGTCTTCTGGTGTGTTTCTTCCGTTTCTTTTTGTAACACTTGGAACAACCTGTCGGTGGTGGTTCCTCTGGTTCGTTTGGAACAACGACTGTATTGTTTTGCGTGGCTGTGTGCACCATTTCGTATGACGGTGCTCTTTTTCTTTTTATCCGTGGTTTTCGAACGAGGTAGCTCCTAGACACGTCTCCGACATCGTCGATTGCTATGAATTTACTGAGAAAATAAATTTTATTATTCAACGAGGATATTTGTGCAATGTGCTGTTCGTGATGCGCGATTAATACTTTCACTGCTGTTGGCGCCTATAGGCGGTTTGAATGTTTTCTCGTGCTGTCCTTGACGCCTATAGGCGTACTGGAAATTTTCTCGCGTTGTCCTTGACGCTTACAGCCGCATTGAAAATTTTCTCGCGTTTTCCTTGACGCCTACAGGCGCTTTGAATATTTTTTCGAGCTGTGACCTTGGCGCCTATAGGCGGTTTGGAAATATTCTCGCGCTGTGTCCTTGACGTCTATAGGCGCTTTGAATATTTTCTCGCGCTGTGTCTTGCTTTAAAAATTTTTTCGCGCTGTGCCTTGACGCCTATAGGCGGTTTAAATATTTTCTCGCGCTGTGGACTTGGCACCTTATCACAGCTCCATTTGATGAGCCTTCGAAAACAGCTCTACTCTCGGGCTAGCATTTCTCTATTTGTGCATCGAGTACCTGTTTGAAAAACAATGTAAGAAAATTATATTTACCCTTTCTTTTTTCTTCCCCACATCTTGCTGCACAGATTCGTTATCCTACGCCTTATGATCAAAGTGCAGCAACAAGTTAACAGTATGGTGGAAGCAAGAACGATTCCTCCTGTTTTCAACGATACGTTGACAGTAGTACGTCCTGTGAACATTCGAAATACACAGTTGGTAGATTAAAGAGGAATTATTACAGCGTTAACGAGATATTCATTACCAAGGATTGAGTCGATCGTTTGGTTTGACAATTGTTTGCTGTCTTTAGCATCCTGTTTCGGTTTGGTTTCCTGTTTAGCATCTCCCTTCGATTTGGGTGTTGTTGCTACTGCGGCTCCTTCATAGTCCCTGAAATATCATCAAAAGTTGTTAGAATATGAAAAAAAAAAAACGTAGAAATTTTAAACAAAAATATTTAATTGTAACAGAGTTATGTTTACGGCTTCAAACCGCGGAAACTTTCGGAATGACCTATAAAATAGCTCTACATAATTTACAAACTGCACTCAAAATGAATTTTAACTCTGTTAAATATAATATCTCTTTGGATAGAGAAACTTACTCCGACTCCTCAACTGCTTGAACATCGCGAATTACTTTCGGCGACTTCGATGTTTTCATACTGAACTTAGCGAGACAAGCGATTAAATCTCTCCTCCCGATCCGTTCGAGAAGATTATTCAAGATCGGATACGTGTTCCTCGTGACTGTTCTCAATTCACAGATCCATTTCACGAGCCTTCGAAAACAACTCTGCTCACGGGCTAACTTTTCTATTTGTGCATCCGACAATGGAGCTGTTACAAATTATATTCCAATAATTCGCATACTTTGTGGAAGAACTATAGTCAGGTCATAAATCGCGACATTAATCGAAAACATCACGAAAACATCGATTGATCTAACTGACGCGTGCCGTAAACCTAGTATTAACAAGGAGAATTATGTATCTCTCGAAGATATGTAACACAAGATTTTTTTCCCCACTTCGTTTTAACGTGTGACATTTCTAGCCCGCGGCTTCGCCCTCAGCTCTGCCCGCGGGCACCGACGGGCACCCTTGCCCACGATTTCGCCCTCAGCTCTGCCCGCGGGCAATCGTGCAAGTTAACAGGCAAACCAAAAGTGATAGAAGACAATCTTTCATTACAAAAACTAACGTTTAATTCGAGGATCAATTTAAGGAATCCACAAGGATGTGTTACTTTTTTCTTTTAATTTTAAAAAACACCCGTGTATATTTCTTTTGTACAAAGAAATACAGTACGATGTAAGTACTTACAATGAGAATCTAGGGAAACAAGTTTTACACACTCTTCGGATTTCAAGTTCGAAGCTAACAGCTGCAATTCTGGCACGTCAACTTCGGTGATGATCTTTGCGAATTGAAACGGAACAACATTGATAATTTTGCGAAAAACTACGTTTGCATTTACGAAATCATTTTAAAAAATGAGATATACCTGAAGAAACGAAGAGGTAAGATAGAGCAGAAGGAGAAGCAGTGCACTTTCTAGTATGTTCTTTATGTCCATCGAAGATTTTCAGCAAATTCGCAAAAATCCAGTTTTACGTACTTCCTCGATTTCGAACAGAAATCAATTCACTACCCCCATCGAAAAAACTAACATCGATTGTACACCTCATTGTATAGGTAAAATCTTCTTAATATTCTGCAACAAACGTGATTCTTTGGTTAAGATAACGAAAAGAGAAGTGTCAGAAGCGACGAGATTAAAGAACGAAAGAAAATTACAGCAATAAGTAGACTCGAATCTGAACAAACGTAACCTCGCTTAACAGACTATTCAACGTAATTAGCAATCACTATCTATTTGTTAAAAAAATTTTCTCGTACAGATCATCTTCGTTTTATTAAGGAATACACGAAGCAGAACACCTTAAAACAGTTTCAACGCGTAACTACATCTATAACTTCGCGTTTCAAGTTTATGAATTGTAGAAAAATGAATTGTTCGAACGTCGACTTTGACGTTAGATCATTTTCAGCGATCGAACTTCGAGGTAATTTATTAAGAGAATCGAAGAAAGGTGCCATAATAGTCGTCTGGCAAATCGATATGATTGAAAAACGACTGTCGATTGTGAATTCTGTCAAAAATCGCGTATTTCCTCTAATCTGACAGCGAAAATGTAATTCATCGATTTGTAGTGAATTTTACACGTGGTTCATTCTCAGAATGAAGTTTCTACACGCGTTTTACATCTTCGTTGTCGTTTTCACGGGTGACAAGGTGAGCTCTTCGAAGTGAATCGCGATTGTTAGTCATACTTTACAAAAGAAAAAATTCGCGATACTGAAAAATCAGTATCGTATCGTGTAACATAATGCATTGAGACGATACAATGTGATAACACGGTGTGAAGATAATCGAGCGATTATTTATCGTTTTAATCGCTCGTTTCGCGACCTTTGAATCGGAGGATTTCTCGTTTGGAAAACTTTCATTTTCCGAGAAACACCTCGTACAATTTTTCCAATTCTATTTCTTCCTTGATACCAAAAAATCTTCTAATCTTCCAAGATGAATAAACACGCTGGTAAAATTAGAACAATATTTAAGAAGAAATTAATATAATTCTATATGAAAATAAATATTTAAATCTTACGTAAATCTCTCGATATAAATTTAAGTATTTCATAGAAATTACGTAAAAAAACAAAAATTTTATAAAGAATTCGTTATGTTAAATCGTACAACATGGACGTTAAATGTGCTTCTGTGTTTTCGGTTTTTAAGGAAAAATTTTTGGTTCAATGTATCAACGAACTGGAGGAAAACGAGCTCGTGCATCTATCGCAGAAATTGAACGCTTTGGAATGTTTGCAACTGATTCAAGCTGTGTACGAATTAATAATACCGTTGAGAACGGAGCGTGAAACGAAGAAACATAAAGTGTCGAGTAAAGATTTAAACACGTCGACTACTTCGAAGGAGTGTCTTTTGAATCTCGAACAGTGGAACAACGACTTTCCAAGTAAAAGCTCATAAGTGAAGTTAACTCGAATTTACTTGATACGTAGACGAAGAAGGATCTATAGTTATCCTATTACTTTAATTATGTTGAGGGGGTGCACCACCCTGAGGCGTCTAAAAGTAGGTAAAGTTTGGGAATTTTTTTCATAGGTAATTATTAACTGAAAAGTTTCAATTTTTTTAGAGGATGTAAATGCAACTTTCAGCTTTCTTCTCGAATTTTTTAAAATAGAAATGTTACAAAATGGAGGAGTTATTGCGGAACGTCTTCTGCTAGAACGTCGATTGCTGGCCGCCATCGTGAGAAAGAATTGAAACGTCCGAAATAAAAAATTCTTTTTGATTTATAAATGAAAATGTATTACCTACAATTTAGGGGACGATTTTTTAGATATTTTAATTACTTTGATTTTTTAGAGACGTTTAAAGTTGATTTGTTTCGGTAAAAAGAGTTTTTTCCTCTTCAAACTGCCACCATTTTTGTACTAATTGAAATTTTTGAAAAATATTAAGCTACGTTGTAGATAATACATTTTTATTTGCGAATCATAAAGAATTGTTTAGTTTAGACGTTCCAATTTTTGGCGGCGATGGCGAACAGTAATCTATGTTCCAGCAGAAGGTATTTCGCAATAATTCCGCCATTTTGTAATATTTCTACTTTTCAAAAATTCGAGAAGAAAGCTGAAAGTTGCATTTATATCCGCTAAAAAAATTGAAACTTTTCATTCGGTAATTACCTATGAAAAAAATTCCCAAGCTTTATCTACTTTTACTATAAATGTACACTATTTTCGATTATCTTCTCATTCACGAATAGTATGATATTAGACGTTACAGAACGTATACAATTCAAATTAAAAAAAAAACGCATTTTGCAAGTGTTAATTATACACAAAGAATTTGTTTTGTTGCAAATAAGTTGTGTAAATTTCAAGGAAAACGACATGGATAATGAAGAACGCATTTTCCAATAGCAAATATAAAACCAAACGGACGTGCAGCGATGGAGATGACGTTACGATGGCTAGGACGACCTGATCTGGCAAAGTATGTGAGAGAAAACCGCGGATCAATTAAATTCCTCGACAAGCAGGAGTACGATATAGCCGATACGTTAGAATTTCCAGGACACAGAATATTGAGAAGGCACACCTCGGAAGAGGACAAACATTCGTCGATTCGTGAAAAGAAGCAGAGGATGAAGAAGAAAAAGAAGAAAAGGGGACACTGCGAAAGTTGCAAGGCGCAAAACAAAGACGTTCAAAAAGGGATTGCTGCGGCAAAAGCGTACGAATATTCGTAAGATTTTTCAAATTTTTATTAAGTTTCTTCATAATTTTTTGAACTATAATTTCTGAGCTGTGGTCACTTGATGATTTTACGAACTGCAGTCATCCAATTCATAACAGAATTGGATCTGAAAATTGTTTACAATTCCAATAATAATATTCTGATTTTCAAACGCAAAATAAGAATTGAAAAAAAATTGTTCTTCCACGTTGAAAGAATTTTTAATAAAATTGACATTTTATTAAACTGCTCCATACTTAATACTTTGCAATGAAATTAATGCAATGAATAATTATAAAATACGGAATATTGTTTAAATCAATTACCACCAAGTTACTGATCAAGTATTAATTTAGATCTGAATTTTTTTCTATAATTCCAGTAATAATATTCTGATTTTAAAACGAAAAATGGGAAATTGAATTGATGATAGAAAGAAAGAAAAAATTTGTTCTTCCTTGTTCAGAGATTTTTCAATAAAACTGACGTTTTATTAAACTACCCTAAAATTAATACTTTACACACAACGTGTTGCAACGAAATAATTATAAAGTATTCGAAATATTGTTTAAATCAATTACATTGGTATATTTCAGACATAATAATCATCAGCTAAAAAAGAAAGAAAATCATCGTACAAATAAAAAGGACCACGTTGAACATCGATCGATCTGTTGTTCAATCTTGTTCGTGCTATTTTTTATCACAGTTTGCCTCGTCGTTGTGTACTTCTTTTACAAGCGAAACCGTTCGAAGGCACGTGGTACGCGATTCAAGTAATTATCATTGAGAAATTAGCAAAAGCGTAATCTAAGCGTGCATTTTTAGTTAACGCACTTTGTTTTGCAATCGAGATTAACAATCTCGTGATGTAATTGCAGTTGTATGTATCAGTTTTTTATTTTCGCGTACTTTTTTTTTTTAGTCGCATCACAATAAACTTCTTACTATGTGGAATTTCTGGGTATAATTTATTTGCTATCTTCGTATTGATCGATTATTGATTTAAATTACGTATAAAAATATATTTCCCATGGTCCACCTTGTATACAATCAAATTCACAGATGAAAGCTTTCAGCGGTAAAATATTAAATTTATTTTGGATTTGTTCTTTAACAATAAAACCTGTGCGATTAAATTAAAAAATTTGAGACATTCTCTATGTGTTATGTATGTCAAACGCGAGGAAATATAATGTTAATGTAATTAAGAGTTGTTAATTTATCATGTGTGTTTCCAAAATGATATCGACATAAATACTTTCATACGCAAAGAAACACGATAGTGTTTTTCAAAAATGTATAATTCTAAATATATCTATAATATATATCTGAAATATTAAATGGAATACAAATTTTTGATCAATATGTCTTTTATATTGTAATGTCTTAGTTAAGATGCATCCTATCTTTTTACATGTTTTTTTTTTATTCAGGTACGATTGGAGCCAGGATAAAACGGACAAAGACACTTTCACCGATCAGTTGGAATGGAGCGACAAAGCTATCTGTTCCTGTTCGGATGTCGAGGGTGGATGCACAGGAAAATGTCCAAAGTGCAGTGGAAACGACGAAACACACTATACGGCGAATGATCGAACTGGTTCCAATCAATTTATCCATCTGAATTGCAATCGGAAAGGAAAGAAGAAGAAGAAACAACGGTTTAGTTTTCTACAGAAAAACTTTCAGAACAAGAAAAATGAGAAGGATCGGGAGAACCGAGACAAGAAGTGTGTTTAAATTGAAGAATTCTGATACTACTACGATAGAATGTAAAGACGAGCAGGATGCATCACGAATCTTTATGTAACGTGATGTGTCTTGTCACGGAGTTCCTAATAGTATAACAATTTTGTTTAACGAATTAAGGAAAACATTGGAGAAAAGTGTCTTAAAGAAACGCGAGAAGACGCCGATAATTTCTCAAAAGGATCAATGTTCATGCTGCAGATGTACATTGAATTCTAAAGGTATCTGTGAGATAAGTTTCGTCGATTTTACGATATTAAAATTCAGTGATCGATTTAATTAGTAACCTAACCTAACCTGTCAACTGAGAAAAACGAATTAACTCGTCACTGATTCACAAATACTTAGAACAGAAGAGTTTATTTATTGAGGGATTATTAAATTTTAAAAATATATCATATTCACATTTGCAAGAGCCAAAATGATTATAATTTTTACTCATTCTTAATTATCAACTATGTAGAATGATTTCTGTTTGAGAGGTGAACCCAGTTTTAACAGGTTAAGCATACGTTTCAGCTGGTAAAGTTGGTTTCTCTTTTATTTACGTATAGATAAAGTAACACGCGAGAAGGAGAACGAAAAGAGGGAACTACACAAGTGGAAAATGCGGGAGAGGAAAGAAGAGAAAAGAAGGAAAAAAGATGAATTGCGAAAAGCAGAAAAACATACAAGTGTATGTTTCAAAGATACGTGTAAATAAATCATCATTCGATTTATTATTTAATTGCTCTGATTATTATCTAACAACGATAAAAAAAGTTAGCAGGTCGTTGAAAAGGATGAAAATATCGTTAAAAATTAAAAAAAAATTATAATATTTAATAGAAATGAAAATAATAAGAAGCAATAAGAAGTGAAAAGTATATGTAGAATGACTTAATCATTTTCGTCAAGATTCTTATTTTTTTTATATTTCAAAAAGTGCAAATTGTGAATGTAGCTTTTATGTTCATCGTTATTTTAAAGCAATAATCATGGCTTTCAAAAGCACTTTTTTTATGAATATTGAATTTTCGCGCCTCAAGAGATCGAGCGATTTGTATCGAATTCAGCAGTATCGAACTTTTGACTATCGAATACCGACATACTAATACGAAAGTTTTTGGTTTCATTGCCGTTTCTGTCTAATTTACTAGCATTTCTTTTATGACAAATCTATCAATATTTTTATGCATATTAAGACTATTAAAATAAAGATTATAAAACAATTACTATTGAATAAGATATCGAAATTGAAAGGTGTGATTGGTTATAACAAATTTTTTATACAAGTAGACTTCAAGTTCAAATTAATAATCATTCGGTTTAATTTTTAAGTTACTTCACATAATGGAATTACAACATAATAAGTATTTATTTCAGTTTCTATTACAAAATGTGTAAATTGCAATTCATAGGTTACTCGAAAACGCCTCGGTTTACAAGAATCTGATTTACCAATAATTTTCGGCACTTTGATCTTCTAGACAAATTTAAAAATTTTAGGATCTGATGATTCATCGACAGTTTTATATTTTAGACGTATTCTATCTTGTGCTATTTTATCGTATCTATAAACTGTATACTATAAAAGATTAATTACAAGTATGTTATTTATAACGATGCGGTAGTAGAACTTAATATTAAATTTCGATAAGATATAAAGGAGATCTGCAGGCGAATTTTATTTTTCTTGAATGAAATGTTTAATCTTTTACAGTCAAATTCGGTAGAATAACAAATTCTGAGTGTAAAAGTACTAAGGTATATTTATATTAAAACTTATCGTTCTTGAGATAATCGATCTTGTACATCCGATTTCTTTCATTATGAAACATAGTCAAAGCCTATAATAAGTACATATGTATCGATACAATGTTCTTATATGTAAGCCAGAGATTTCCTCTTATGTCTTACCGTTTCAGGGTCTAATACTTCAGTACATGCTACATATATTCGACAGAAAAGATGTTTCGTAACGAAAGTAATACAGTAATATCTCTCACACTGTCGCCCTAGTCTGAACCGAAAGACATCAGTTTGGGTAGAGGAGACACGGTTTTCGAGGATCGCAGCTTGCCTTTGTAGTTTGCCGAACGAAGACAAGCACAATAAAAGATAAGGATGAAACGCGGGTCGAGGCAACCAAGCGATTTAAATATTAACATTTTTAATTTTACGTTTTTTTATCCCGAAATTTTTCTTAACATATTGATGAGATTTTTCTGATGAAAATGACATAAAACACGACATAATTTGAACAACATTTACTTAATAACACGTTCACTGTCACGTCAGATTTACAGATTGCTGTTAGGCGGCCACAAGAAAATACATTTTAAGCATAGGATTATAGTATTATGCTTTATAATTTTTTTTTCAATTGAAAATAATGTCTAGCTAGCTATGACGTTCAAAATTTTTAGTTGACAACATTTATTTTATTTTAATTATTCTAAACATTTGAGGCACTCCAGTCACTGATGACCACCATGGCCATATCGAGGAAACAATCTAATGTTAATACTTATTGAGTGATTAATTTAATTTCATAATATATCGCTTTGGATGAATTACAAAAACAAATTGCTAAGAAATTACATTAAATACTTGTACACATTATCCGTCGAATGTAGAGGGAGAGCCACCGTTTGGTTGCCACTTGTTTATCACATAGAGTCGGCCTACCTCCACGTAAAAAAAAAAAAAAATGTAGGGTCGATTCCACAAGTGTCAGTATTTCACGATCGGTATTTCAGAACGTTGTACATAAAAATACATTAGATGTTAGATCTATCCTTTACCTCGTCTGTTGTACAGGCTTTTTGTCTAGGTCGAAAATGCATTCCTTTAGAAAATATACAATCCTGTGAAAACAATTAACTTTCTCAAAAACGGCACTATCCTGTGTCGACGCATCATAAGCCTAAACACGTAACCTTAACAAATGTTGTGAAAAACACCCTGGTCCTTGGAAGATCTGCAATAATAACCATACTTTAATTCCATGATACAATTAATGAAATGATGGACGCATCGTGACGAAAAATAGTATACCGTGGGTTCTATACAGACTTCCAAGTATTCTTCAGGGTTATTCAAATTACATATACAAGCAGCCCTTTTCTGTAAACGATCGTATCCTATCCTAGTTGATTAACAAAGTGGGAAAAAATCGCACCTAAAATATCGTAAAAAGTTAAAAAATCTTCATTATAAATTTTAAAAATATTTTTTATTATTATTATTATTATTATTATTATTATTATTATTAATTTAC
>NW_017100265.1:1007381-1013192 GCF_001263275.1 Habropoda laboriosa | reverse complement strand
CATCAATTATTAGTCAATACTTTGTTCTCAGTTGTCATCTCGATCTTTTCCAGTAGTGTTTCGCGATGGTCCAGAGGATTCACGTAATGCTGTAACGCGCTGCCGCGATATTAAAAGAATATTGCGGAAATCTTGGCTGAAATTTACAAAGATATATTTCATTTTGTTCCTTATTGATCAAGCTTTCGAGTGATCATTGAATTTTTGATAATTTTCCATTATTTCATAAATTATATTACATTTATGATACGCAGTAGTCTCCATGCCTCGGTTCAACGGTTTTTCGCAATTTTTTTGAATCTGTAAGCCTCTCGTGCCGCGTTAAGTAATTTCAATCATTTATTTATCATTTAATAAATGATTGATCGCGTTTCGTGATAAAAATCGGGCAATAAAACATCACGTTCGGGAGTGTATTAGTGCAAAGTGCAAAGATGGCGGATAATTGCAAGTTACAAAAGAAAATGGATAATGATGGCGTCCCTCAATGTTCCAAATCGAGGTTACCACTTCGAAAATCAGTGAGTGAATTAACATTTCCTTTTGTAATTTCTTGCATTTTGTAACTTTATATCATTATCTTTTGTACTTTTTAAACATTTTCCATATTTCCCATATACATATTTCGTATCTTTAATATTTTAGACATTTTTCATCATTTTTATTTCTCTATATTTTGTTTTAAAATTTATTTTCTTATAATTTAAAAAATTTTTTGTTTTTCGTTTCTAACATTTTTTACAGTGTACTAATCTTGTACCTGGTACTTACATATGATGATTATTATCTTACATAAATGTATTTCATAATTTTTGAACGTAAATTTTTTTCATCTTCATTACTTATCGGCTTAGAATATTTTATTCGTTTAATATTTTGGATATGTATTATTTAAGAATATTAAAAAAAATCTAAGAATTGCAGTAATAATTTTTTACAAAAACATTATAATCGTTTCTGTGGCTATGGAAAATTATATTGAGCTCTTCCTATGGGCAGATTTACCATTGGGACGACAATGTTTTCAAATTTATCGATGATTAAATTCTGCGGTACCGACATAGTATTGTAGTTATCGACATAGATCAAGACACGAAATAGGGCGAGGAATGGTAAAAATATTTCTCATTTAAAATTTGCGAAACCTATTATCGACATAGACCAAGACATGAGATAGGGCAACAAATGGTAAAAAGATTAGTACAAATATTTCTCATTTAAAAACTGCGAAACCTATTATCGACATAGATCAAGACGTGAAATAGGGCAACAAATGGTAAAAAGACTAGTACAAATATTTCTCATTTAAAAACTGCGAAACCTATTACCGACATAGATCAAGACGTGAAATAGGGCGACAAATGGTAAAAACATTGGTACAAATACTTCTCATTTAAAAATTGTAAAACCTATTATCAACATAAATCAAGACGTGAGATAGGTTAGTGTTAGATTTGGGTTGTATTTCGATTTGATAATAAATAAGATAATAATTACAATTTATATTTACCAAATTTATTATAGGGATAAGTTACTTTTTTAACACTTTTAGCACTAGCGTTACCGGTTACCTGGTGGCACTTTCATACGGGGAAATGCGACTCATTCGTAGCGAATTAATAAAAAATACCTTCCGCCGTTAACGATCGCCTATATCGAAAATAGGATTTTAACGCTTTCGCGAAAATTGATTCGCCGTCGCTCGTTATCATTGATTGGTCGCGCGGGACAGTCGCCCGCGGGTTACTCGCGCAAAAGTTCGCGCGGGTTAGTCGTTGGTGTGATCGCTCATTGTGTAATCCGTTGTTACCGGTGTTCCCTTTTTGGGTTCTTTCCGTCGGGGCCTCGTTGTACCTAGCTGGCTTCGATATGTTCGGTCAACGCGTAAGTCTACTTGGTCCCTGAGTAACTCCGTGACTCCATGATAGTGTCGACGAGTGTGTCGCGTGTTACGCTCGATGGTTCGTACCAGTGACTGCGAATATTTCGTTTCGGTCGCGTCGCGAAAGTGTCTGACCGCGATTCGTATTTTTTTGCTACCCCGTTAAGGGAGAAGAGAATTTTTAAATTCTTCTAATGTTTCACCGGGAATCGTAAAATAATTAAGATAAGACACTCGTATATCGTTCCGCGAGATTTTATAAAGACAAGAAAGTTTTAATAAAATGTTTATTATCCTCGCTACGATTGAGAATCGCAGATCTCTGAGGGCAGAGAGCCAGTAGGGCCCGTCTTTGTAGGGTCCCTGTGTTGTCACTTCCTCGGGGTGGAGCCGGTTATTGGGGTCTTTTTCTAAACAGAATTAATCCTTTTTCAAATGAATTCTTTGTTTTTTCCAAAAAAAAAAAATTGTTATTTTCAATGGCTACGATACCAAGTTAAGGACTACGTATACTTGCGGCACTCACTCTGTACTCACGAGTACTGAGCGGATGGCGGGTACTAGTTATGGACTATTTAGTTACGTATAGTGAGATGCGAGCGTTGTAACGTCAAGGGATTTGCCCTTCCTAACCGTATCTTTGTGAATTTTTTCTGTGAATATAATGAAATAAACGGGATATCTGTCAGGCAGTCTGTAAAAAAATTTTTTTGTGTATATGTATATTTTTTTTTTTCATCCGCTCCTGTAGAACCTCTTTCCGGCCGGCTTTCTCCACGGATAAAGTGTGAGTCACTGTGGAATGGACAACGCGAAAAGTTCTTCGAAACGCGATTTATTTCAGTTTTATTCCGAAAGGGAGAAACCGCGAATTTATATTATTTTCAATATTATTATTGAACTAAACTTTCGTAGAACGCGAGTGAAAAATTGAAAGAATGAATATAAGAAAATTTGAATAAAATACGCGACGAGAATTGGGGAGAAGCATAAGTTAAACGCGTAAAAATATTCAATAATAAACGAACTAGGGATGAAGCTATTATTTCAATACGCGATGCACTGACTCTAGTATTTACTAAAATTCAAAAATTCTCGTATAAATTCCGAAAATAGATTATTAATTACGGTAAACTACTGAGACGGTTTAATTTAGGGTGGGCATAGTGCACGAGTGTAGTGCACTCGTTCCAAATCAGCTCACAATATACAATAATAAATCAACTAACTACTTAACATGCAATTCATGCAAATTCGTTGGATGGTAAATTATTAGTAAACAAAATTCAATATCAGAGAAAATATATGAAAAATACTGAAAGACCAATTTCAAATTAATTTCAATTGCTGTAACGAAAAAGGAACCTTTCAAAGTCGTTTCAATATCTTATTCGACAAGTCTGAAGAACAACGATGACTAAAATTCAAATGTTTATTTCCCTAAACCTTCAAAATAATTTCAAAATATTTTATTCGAAGCGGAGTATTCCAAGTCAATATCGGTAATTGAAGAAATTATTTGATTGTATTTAAAAGAACCGAAAGGAGAATACTTAAAGTCTGATAATAAATGTCTAGTAAGTACCAGTAATTGGTAAAATGATTTATATTTGTTTTAAAAGGAAAATTTCTAATAGGTATTAGTTAAAATGAATTGTTATTCAGTCTACTGTATTGAAATTCTAATTGATTCTAATGTATACAAGTGTTACAAGAAGGCTGAGTGTGTACAGGGTGGACACTGACTCTAGTATTTACTAAAATTCAAAAATTCTCGTATAAATTCCGAAAATAGATTATTAATTACGGTAAACTACTGAGACGGTTTAATTAAGGGTGGGCATGGTGCTGCTTTAGTTTGAAATGATTTATAAACACATAATTAACAGAGGAAAAACCGTGAAACGGCAAAACGTCAACATTCTAATTGTTATAACATGTAAACAGAACTTTAAATTTAGTGTAAACAGAAAAAATATATAATACAATTTATTTCACGGTATTGCAACAAATAAACGTTGAATCAATATTTAATTCGTATAAAAACAATTATTTAACGTAATAATTTTACCTTCACTATGGCTATTTTTAATCTACGACCACAGGTCAACCTGATTTCTAATCCTTACGAACTTTAAATTCAGTCTAAACTGAGAAAATATATAATACAATTTATTTCACGGTATTGCAACAAACAAACGTTGAATAGATTCTTAATTCGTATAGAAACATTTATTTAAAATAATAATTTCACCTTCACTATGGCTATTTTAAATTTACGACCAAGGGTCAACCTGATTTTTAATCCTCCGAACTTGATTTCACAACGAGAAAGTAATAAGATCGTTGAAACGTACTTATTTGTCAAAGAAACTTGCAAAAATGTATAAATAATAATATGTAATGTTTTAACAAATTTTTGGAAGTATAAATTAATAATAAAATTGTGAAAATTAATAAATTATACGTTATTATAACATTAATAGAATTATGACTAAACCGAAGTTCGAAGTCGAGTATTTAAAGTCTGATATTACGTGCCTAGCGAGTGCCGGTAATTGTTAAAATTTGTTTAATAATTAGTAATAGAAATTCTAATTGATTCTAATGTATACAAGTGTTACAAGAAGGCTGAGTGTGTACAGGGTGGACATAGACTAGCTAGTAGCCCCCGACCACTCTATTCACATCTCAGAACCTTCAGGTCAAAATACGCCGCGAAGTGTCTAGGGCCCAGTATAAAGGGTAAATGATTTCGCGGGACATCGGCGGGTCCTTATATACCTGCGGTACCCTCTCCCCAAAGTCATTAGCAAAATCGTCGGTTAGGTCAGGCGGGAAATTTTCGCGGGAGATTTTCGCGGGAGATTTCCGATATCGTAACACGGTATAATTTATCAATTTTCACAATTTTATTAAAAATTTATACTTCCGACAATTTGTTATAACATTGCATATAACAATTTATACGTTTTTACAATATTCTTCAATGGAAACATAGGTTTTAGCGTTCTCGTTACTTACTCGTGGTTAAATTAATTTCGTAGGGATTAAAAATCAGGTTGACCTGTGGTCGTAGATTAAAAATAACCATAGTACAGCTAAATTTATCGTGTTAAATAATTCTTCTTACACGAATGAAAAATGTATTCAACGTTTGCTTGTTACAATACCATGAAATAAATTATTTGTGCAGTTCTGTGCATTTTCTGTGCAGTTCAACCTAATTTACTTAAATTTACATTGCGAGACAGTATACTGTAACAAGTAGTAACAAGCAAACGTTGAATAAATTCCTAATTCGTATTAAAAAAATTATTTAACACAATAATTTCAGCTTTATTATGATTATTCTTGATAAATGACCACAGGTCAACTTGATTTTTAATCGTTATAATCTTTAAATTCAGTGTGAATAGAGAAAATGTGTAATATAATTCATTTCACGATATTATAACAAACAAACGTTGAATACATTTTTGATTCGTAGGAAAAGAATTATTTAACACGATAATTTTAGCTGTACTATCACTATTTTTAATCTACGACCACAGGTCAACCTGATTTTTAATCCCTACGAAATTAATTTAACCACGAGTAAGTAACGAGAACGCTAAAACCTATGTTTCCATTGAAGAATATTGTAAAAACGTATAAATTGTTATATGCAATGTTATAACAAATTGTCGGAAGTATAAATTTATAACAAAATTGTGAAAATTGATAAATTATACCGTGTTACGATATCGGAAATCTCCCGCGAAAATCTCCCGCGAAAATTTCCCGCCTGACCTAACGGACGATTTTGCTAATGACTTTGGGGAGAGGGTACCGCAGGTATATAAGGACCCTCCGATGTCCCGCGAACTTATTCACCCTTTATACTGGGCCCTAGACACTTCGCGGCGTATTTTGACCTGAAGGTTCTG
>NW_017100265.1:979992-1006593 GCF_001263275.1 Habropoda laboriosa | reverse complement strand
GCCGCGAAGTGTCTAGGGCCCAGTATAAAGGGTGAATAAGTTCGCGGGACATCGGCGGGTCCTAATATACCTTCGGTACCCTCTCCCCAAAGTCATTAGCAAAATCGTCGGTTATGTCAGGCGGGAAATTTTCGCGGGAGATTTTCGCGGGAGATTTTCGCGGGAGATTTTCGCGGGAGATTTTCGCGGGAGATTTTCGCGGGAGATTTTCGCGGGAGATTTCTGTTATCGTAACACGGTATAATTTATCAATTTTTACAATTTTGTTATAAATTTATACTTCCGACCATTTGTTATAACATTGCATATAACAATTTATACGTTTATACAATATTCTTCAATGGAAACATAGGTTTTAGCGTTCTCGTTACTTACTCGTGGTTAAATTAATTTTGCAGGGATTAAAAATCAGGTTGACCTGTGGTCGTAGATTAAAAATAACCATAGTACAGTTAAATTTATCTATTTATTAACAGTGAACGTGTTAATAAGTAAATGTTGTTCAAATTATGTTGTGTTTGATATCATTTTCATCAGAAAAATCTCACCAACATGTTAAAAAAAATTGCAGATGAAAAAAAGTAAAATTAAAGAAATTATATTTTTCTATTATGATTTGTCGAGCCGTGTAATCTCGTAAAGGAAACCGACTGGTGTAGCGTTACACGCTTGAGTGACTACGAGCCAGATAACATGGTCGCAGCAATGACGCAGACCTAGGCGTAGGACCATCTATACTGTCACTAGTAGAATCCAAACTTACTGACTCTTGTAGAGAGTTTACTGTAGTGGGAACGAGTACTGTTCAACAGTGGGAAATATAAATATGAATATTTTTGTAAATTATTTTAAACGCGAATAAGTTGATATAAGTAACAATTGTATTTGCCATTATCTCCTTATTTTTGTACGTTGACTGCAGTAATATCGTGATTGTTTTACAAAATTAAACGGTACATTATGATTGAGTATTTACATGCACTTACACTGGTCACTCAGAAAATAGTTCGCTACAATTTGCGTTAAGTACATATATAAATTGTGTATTTTACGTAATGTAATAAGTGTTATACAGGGTGGGCCAATAACTCTGCTCACCTGGAATATCTGTTATTTTTATAATCCACCAATTCCAATGATTCCGATTCCTGTTCTACTGAGAATAAACAAAGTATAGCATGTTATTTGAAAAAATAGGGGTGACAAAAAAATTATTACTAACATGATACGACGGTCCCCTCTGTAGTATACAACTTTTGTAAATAAAGTTTTTTCACATCTATAAAAATAACGGAGGTATTCCATGTGAACAGAGTTATTGGTCTATCTTGTATGTACGAGGGTAAGTCAATAATTATCGAAAATAAGGTTATGACTTTTTACTGAGACTATACTCTAAGTTGTACGAGAACTGTTAAATGTCACTTTAGATATTTTCATACACAGATACAAATTTTTCCATTTGAGAAAATAAGTGATAACTATTTTCATTTTAAGGAACATATTATCTTATTAAATTATATCCTAATTTATTTCCATTATAATACTAAGCTGCACTATAGTATTTGGGCCTTTTTTTATTATCGTGTTGGATTTAACCTTCAAAATCTTTAAAATAGATTATTTCCTTAATCGTTAAAAATAAAAATTTCAAGATTTGCATTTAATCGACAATTAACTAAGGTGTACGTCATGATTTAAATTTTATAATTAACAATTAATTAAACATTAGAAAAGTAAAAGTAGCAGGAAAGTACTTCAATAATTTTATCCCTTGTAATAAAGTATTTAACGTTTTAGAGGGTACTATTACTTCTCAGTCCTATGTCTTGCACTATTTATCCAATGAATCTTTCCTTAAGAAACTGATATTACCAAATAGTACAAAACAAATTATGTGAAAAATACTCGTAATTCATTTCAGGATCGTTTTTATTCTTTAATTAGCAACAAAGAAATTTCAAATCCTAGGAAAAGTCTTATAATAATATCCCAGTTTTGAATAGGTTAATTAATTCTAATAAATCTCGATTAGGAATTTTCTAATCAATTCTCTTACAAATATAAAACCCAATATCGGTTTAAACTAATTAGCCTCGTTGTCTAATTCAGGGATCTTCGAACTGACCTTCTTCATAATTAGACTGCCAAATTAGAGTTCCTTTTCTCAACATCTCCACAACTCGTGTTACAACACGACTCGGGTGGTAATCCCCGGGGCAATAGACTCGCTGAAACGGCTTGTAAAACGTAAACGGTGAATAACCAAACCTCTTTGGTTCTTTATATTCTGAAAACAAGTCGCATCACTTTTATTATTTCTGCGTTTATTATCTTTTCTAGTGCTAATATGAAAATCTTGATCCATAAATTCTTCTGATTATTAATTTGAATATCAATTCATTACACAGTATAACGTCGCCTTGTGGCTACGGAGCAGTTGCGTATCTTTATTACATTTAAACATTTACTTTGTTTGGCAGAATTTTTGATTGTCTCAGGGAAAATGATTAAATTCATAGAATTCTACTTTACCGTTGGGATCAAATTCATCAGCTGAATCTTCTGAGGTGTCCCAACGTTCGTTCATCAACTCGTTATATGTTCCTTGTGGTCTAAAACGAGAATATATCACTTCACAATTGTGAAATTGATCAGTGAAAAATTTATTGCGTAATTTAAAAGATTCGTGATATCAAATTCTGGATAATCTAAGTAACTAATTAACAAATTAACGAATTCTGGTAATCTAAGTATTATGGGATATTTAGCCGTCGACATTTTTATTCTGTTTGTTATAAACTTTTTGCGTATGATTTTATAAATCGAATTGAATTATAACACATTGTGAAAGAAAAATAAAACAAAATATTTGTAGAAGAAAATGTTCAACAATTTACAGATAATCGTGAAGAGCAATTTATTGCTAAATATCAGTTTTATTATGATATACATATACTTTTTCAAAGAAAAACATTATAAGTATCTTTCATATGAAAATATATTACAAATTTAAATTAAATAAAGAGAATAATTTAAATCTATTATTTTTGGCACATATACTAAAGATGTAAACAGTTTTCTACATGATACATAACATTTATAGGCAAAGTTTTTATTTAGCTGTTTAATTTCTATAGAACTTACAAAAGTTCTAAATCCTGTTCTTCTCTTGATAAATTACTCTCGGATGTACTTGACAATGATGAAAAACTTTTTCTGATACTCGATAATATCGAAGAACCGCATTTATGGTTCGGCGATGGCTTCAATTTGGGTCCACAAGCAGATTTACAATCAAACAAATGAGACCAATGTGCTCTCAAAGTTTCCCTCATATTCCTAGTAAGCTATTGATTTGGTTTAGTAATATAAAAAATCCACGGTTATCTTTCAGAAATAACCGAAATTAAATGTTGAATTATACAAAAAATTCAGTAGCATGATCTTCAATGAAATTTGGTTCACTTTCAACCATAAAATTATATTCCTTTTATGTTCTTACCAATAAATATTCGGTTGAGACGTAATTTTGTTCAATATCCAATCCTACTAAACTCTTTAACCTCCATATCAATTCTGGTATTATTTCAAAATTATTATTGTATAGATCTAGGTACTCCAACTTATGTAATGATTCCATGCTATTAGGTAATTTATGTAAACGATTATGACATAATTTCAACTGTTTTAATGATGTCAATTCTCCAATATTTTCAGGTAGTTCCTCTAAATTATTCTTATCTGCTATTAGTTTGGTCAAATTTTTTAAGGTACAAATCTCTTCTGGCAAGAGAGAGAGACAGTTGGAACTTATATTTATATAAAATAAATTAACGAATTTGTTGATTATTTTGGGCACTACTACAAGGCCTGTATTGGATATATGAAGTTCTTCAAGGCTAGATGGTCTCTTTTTGGTTGCAATAGGGATAGTACAGAAATTATTTTTGAAATCAATTTTTCTGTTTTCAATTGTTATACTTTTGTTTTCATTTCCTATTATTAGACTCTCAAGATTCATCATTCCTGTGATTATCTTTTCCACCTCTCTGTGATTGAGATAACACTGATTTATAGATAACTTTTTAACATATGATATAAATGACTTTTTTGGTAGGTTAAAATTTTGAAATCTGGTTTTGTCCAGTGACACAACTTCAAGTTTTTTATACTTGGAACTCAGTATCCATTTTGGAAATGATGGACAGTTACCATTTCTGTTTGCATGAAACTGTATTACCTCAATGCTCTTGGGATATACATTCAATTCTGAACACAAGTTTTGGCAGAAGGTAAAGAATTTTAAATTTTTCATTCCCTTGGCTATACAATTTGGAATTCTTTTAAATCTATTACTGTCCAGGTAACAATATTCTACATGATTTAACTTTGCACATGAATTTGGAAGATCTGTTAATCGATTCACACTCAGATCTAAGATTTCCAAATTCAATAAATTTCCTAATTTATTTGGAACTTGTTTTATTCGATTTTTTGATGCATATAATCTCTTCAAATTACTTAACTCACACACTACATTTGGCAAATAAGTGAATTCATTGTTTTCTAGATTTAGTTGTATCAGGTTCCTTAACATATTTAAAGAGTTTGGCAAATCATTAAGTTGACTATTGTTCAAACAAAGATTAACTATATTTAATACACTTTCAGTGAATTCATTAAGGAGATTTTTTTCTAATAGAAGCAGATTATCTATAATCTGTCTTCCTATTATGTCTGTATTTTGCTTGTTTATTTCTTGTTCTAGGTTTATGTTCAAACCATTTTGGTTAGTAATGTGACACGAGGCATTCTTCAACAATGTATCACTATGGGATAATCTTACTAAACTGTATTCTTGTGCCATATTTAATAAACAATTTAACAGTTTAATCAGTATTGTTTTCTAAGTAACAGCTATATCTGTTTATAAAAAATATATGTAATTATACATTTTATGAAGAAAAAACATTATTGGTAAATTGTCAAGACTTTACATATTATATGAAATTCAATTTAAACTTCTTAACAGAACAAAGTTAATATTGTTTGAACTCGACTGTCATTAGGAATGTTTATAATATCCTATAAAGATATAACTTAAATTGTTATACATTAATAGCTAAAGATTTCTCCATATTTCATTCGAAATTTATTTTGCATATATACATATATATCACTTTAAAGACATAAATACTGAGAAATTAAGAAGTTCGATATAATAATTTAGATAAAAGAAAGATCATTGAATTTAAATGTAATATAATTGAATGCAAATATAATGTAAACATAACCTATTAAAGTAATATTTATTTTTTCTTTATGCACAAATCTGTATATTGTAAATTATCGTATTAATATTTTCACGACACTTCACAAATACTTAATTATTAAATTGAAATTTACAGATGAATTTATAAAATAATTAAAAAATTTGAAGTAAATATTTTTTACAACAATTTTTATTATTTAAAATAAAAATTTCGATTAACACACAGTTTTCTTCAAAAATGCATTATTTAATGTCGTAAAGTAGAATATAAGTTTAATAAATTAAATGTTAAATTCAAATGAAACGTGAACATAATTAATAAAAACAAGATATTCAAATTGTAATACTAACGATAAGGATGAGTAACACCGATATAACTTTTTCAGTAAAGGCTTCGAAATGAGAAGACATATTTTTCTTTTTTATACGTAAAACAGGGCTTGCAGAGGCCAGCTCATTTTATTTAGGAGACTTATATTTCTGTTTTGTACACATATGCATATTTAAAGCGCTGTATACAATCTTTAGAACGTCGTCAAATTTTTTTATTAATATGTTTTATCGTTACATTCCATTTTCACGATCCCTAATGAGATTTACAGATTCATACGATTGTTTTAAATAAAATCGACGTTCAACAATTCAATTTCTCTTTTTGCAGTTGCTCGCAAATTTTGTCGAGTTTATTCCACCTGACTCGAAAATAATTATCTTTCTGCGAACATTTCAAAAAAGTTTCGATGAAATTGCAGAACATTAAGGTGAATATATGTCGTAGAAAATTGCACCCTGTTACTTTTAGAAATTAAGTACCTTAGTAACATTAGTGAACGAGACTGATTCGTTCGAAAGTTCGTTTTCATACCGTCTTACATCGCAAAAGGTATGCGCGTGTATTTTATGCGTGTTCAAATGTTAGATGAATAGTGGTTGTTCGATGGAGGGACTATTTATCCGATTAAATGTTTTTCAACAACACTTTGAGTTTTTATACATGCAGTATACTATATATATAATATTCCATCAACGTATTTGTTTACTCGTTACTATATTCACATATTTCCTCCCTCGTTTGTGAACGTACATACGTTAGTAAAATTCTGTAACTCATTATCCAACCCAGACAAAATAGCACTCGTAATAGAAATAGGAAGAAATATAAATCAATTCGTTTAGTTATGATCAATTTCAAGGAAATATACTATATTTTACATGAACAGAAAAAGCGAGGTTATTTTATGTGTTGTGCACTCTGTTTTCTATTACAAATACTACTTCGATTCGCTTGTATTGTTAACCGTAAATAATATCATGATCTGTCTTCATCGTAAAACAAGAGTTCGCATGATGCGTAGTAATAATACAAATCGTAAAATAATCATAGCGATAAAAATAATATAGTGCGCAATATAAACTAATATGTGGCATAGGAATATGTTTCTCTTGAAATATGCGACTCTGATCGTGAGTATGAAAGTGTAATATAGATGGTAAATGTGTGTCACTGTTAGCTTCGATCGTTATTCCTTTAAAAGAGTACAACAACATTTAAGAACCATGAAAAATACAGCGTGGAACTTCTTTATATTTTCTAATGTTAACGTTAAATTCGGTTTAAAGATTGCACGAATGGTTTTTTTTTCCACTGGAGAAAAAGGAAAGAGATAAGAGGAATAGTAACGATACGTACCCTAAACGGATAATCAATCCTTAAACGTTTTTAACATCGTAATAATTTAATTTTGCTTCTTGCACACGGAAGGAAGTTTCCGCATTTGAGACTCATCATCATAAGACAATACATTTCCGTTTTTTGTGTCGTTCTAGTCTATTATTTAATCATATGTTTGCACACGTGTACGCAACAAACACTTCCTGCACATGTGTGTCTTTTGTGTGTTGTACAACACATTCGGATTAAATGTATACATTAAACTATTTCTTAAATTTTGAAAATACAAAGAAACTTGTTTATATAAATAATTTTCAGGTTAGAGATACAACGATAAAATTGACGATTTGTCGTTATGATTAGCTGCCATTAAAATACTTTTTTAAATATTAGCTTCTTGTGAAATTCTATACTACATTAGTTAGGCAAAGTAACGAAAGAAATTATAATTCCAAGCTGAAAATGATTACTAACTTTTGTAGAAAATATGCATTAAACATTTGAACGATTCGAATAATACAGTTAGTTAAAGTTATCTCATTAATTTAG
This sequence comes from Habropoda laboriosa, assembly GCF_001263275.1. Lineage (NCBI taxonomy): Eukaryota > Metazoa > Arthropoda > Insecta > Hymenoptera > Apidae > Habropoda > Habropoda laboriosa. The sequence continues at coordinate 999,097 of NW_017100265.1, read as the reverse complement.
TTGATCGAGATTCCTTCTCCTTGAGTTTAAACATTTGGAATTTAGCTAACCTGACAAGTGCAATAGTTCGAAAGAAGTACAGTAGTGAAAATAACATTGAAACTATATGAACAATTACATTTCGTTTTTAAACATTATAGGAAGCAAGAGTTTGTCTGGTGATTATTTTCGATGATTAATTCCTTGTTACTAAATTTAGCATTCAAAAATAATTACAATTTATGCTATAATAAAAGTATACAAATGAAAACAGAGAAAACAAGAAAAACAACACTGAAATACGTTAATTTTTTACTTTCTTCCTTTAAAGTAGTGCAGATGTCATTCGATCAAAATTGACATATGTAATAGGCCACGAAATAATTCATTGTGTACGTTTAAACCGGACATACTGTACATAATATGTACATACTCTGCAATGTTCGTATATTTATATTGTAGATGCGTATATTGTTTCTTACGTTCTCTTTCTTTCGGCGACACGTGTATACCCGCTCAACTGCAGTGTATGCACACACAACGTGTGTGCAGAATATGGTCACTTATAAAATTCTTTCAATTAGAAAATATATTTCCATATATATTATATGTGTGTATGAATGTATGTATGTATTTATGTGTTTACGTATGTTTATAGATAATTCTGCGTATGTGTGTAGATATACATAAGATATACTACATAGAAACATAACTCAGATATATATACACTCTCCTTTTTTATGCTTATTTGTATTTTATGGTACGTACAGTCGCGTGTATGCTTAGAAATCCTTAGTAACTCGGCACGAACAATGAAAATCACAAGATGCGTATTGTGTAGGATTCTTTCCACGATATCTAAATACGATAAGGAAGTACTCATGTGAAAGTTTTTCTCGATGCACAAATAAAAATGATATTTCGTAGAAAATGCATAAACTAATTGTGCGATTCTTTTTATGAGTGTTTTATACTCGTTACTGTGTAGTAATTGATAACTAACGTGACAATATTAATTACTAAGGATTTAACGCACATATCACTTTTTCTCTTAAACAGTAACGTAGTCATCCTATTTTACGACGGATAGCTGGAAGCTTCTCACCCAAATGCAAGATTCGCTTTGTATTTCGATTTCGATTAAGTGCTATTAACCCTCTATAGTATTTCATTCTTTCTATGGTTTAGGTATCGTAACAATTAGAATAATCGTGTTTGTGTCTTTATGTTAAAAGAGATTTACGCATTTATGATTAACTGTTAAAAACATTTACGATAGATTGTTAAAGGTGTGAGCTGTAGCAACTTTCGAGCCAAGTGCTAACAAAAGGAAAATGATCTGATAGCTCTGACGATATAGAGAATGCAATTTTTTAACCTGATTTAATCATTTTTCATTATTCAACGTTATAAATCTATAATATATTCAGGCCATTCGAAACTTTATAAACTTACGTAGCAAAAACTGACAGTCTTCCAGACGTAAGTTGAGTCCTTTCAGAAAATAATACCAACGTTCCACTAGAATTGTATCCAACCTCAAAGATGGTCTAAGAATGCAACTAATATAGCGGCGGCTCTTTGAGCGTCTGGTGAAGCTAACTGCAATACTGACGAAATGTTGAAGTTATTCGCGAAAAAGACACAGCTTACACTCGGTATTGTCTAGCAGCACGCAAGATTCTAGGCTATAAGAGCCTCAAAGACTACGCATACATGTCTAATCCCCTTTTCAATAGAAACGCTGTTTCCAGCGCAAGGCAAGTATCACAATTTTTAGATGTACGCGTAACATCCAGATTCTCGTTAAATTCGTTCACCTCCATTTATTTCACTTCCACTTTTTAGTCGGAAATCCGTTCGCGCTGAATTATTCAGTTACGTTCGATGATCACTCTACGCACAACCAAATACTAATCACGTGGAAAAGGTCGAAAGCTAGCGATTGTTTCACGCTCGAATTGCGTCGAGAGAAGTCGAATCAAAGATGAGGGTAAAACGGAAAGGTGTATCGAGTCAACGTAGTAAAAAGTATAAAAAAAAAAAGGCCCACGAGTTTAAAGACGAAAAATGATAGTCGTACGCGTCTCTAGCTTCATGCATCGATCAGTGAGAGCTCGATCAATATTAAATGCATTGTCCTCTCTTTTACCGAAGAGCGAAGCGCAATGCTCATGGAATCGATCGCATGAAGCTAACCAAAGCGTGCGTGCATCCCGCCCATCAGCAAGATCTGGTAACTTAAGTCGATGTCTCTGGTCCCCGTTCTCGAGATAATACAGCAAATTATTATATTATCACATTCGTGATCAATTGTATTAATCACCAACGTGTTAATACACACGTATATATTAATATATAGATATTTATATATATAATATGTATATGTCTAAGGTACGCGTTACTCTTCGAAATCCGTGTCTTCAAATATAATCACGTCCGCTCCATTCTACTCGATTGAAACATGGAACGGAGCCTGTTTCGCTTCCCTGAATTATTATATCTTTGATACATTCACTACAGTTTTTGGATACTCTCAACTGATGTACAATATTGTTTCTCTTTTCTAGGTTCTCATTACACTCCAGTATGTAATTGACATTCATGAAAAAAAAAAAACGTGAAGATTGTTCTGGATTACTGGTGTTCTATTTTCTAACGTCTACGTATCTACGATCTTCGTGAAATCAGTACCGTTGCATACTGTGATTGAAATATTTCAATTATTCCGTGGCAGCGAAGCGTACGCTAAGTAATCAGCTTCGATAACGAGGTATCAAAGCTCTTGTGTTCCGTTCGACGTTTAAATCGTATTGAACGAACCGGACCTATTTTTCTTATCACGATCATTTCCACCTTCTTTCGTCGTTGCACTACAGCGTCGGACAGTGATCGTTGGCGCCGTTTCGTTTTCGATCGACCGACGTCTCTTCACAGCCGTTTCCGGCCTGTCCAACTTGCGGACCGTAGACAATTACCACAAACAAACAAAAAAAAAAAGTATTTAGCACGATGTCGCGTGCAGGTATGATGGTGCAACGAGGTTCTAATACGAAATTCTATCACAGTTTCTCACACTTGTTGTTTTCGTTGCGTCGCACTCTGATCGTTTTATCGTCGTCGATGCGATCCGATCTTTCGGTGCCGACCTTGAGATCCTTCGAATTGCAACCAAATCGGAAAATAAGCTTGGAATTATTTTCAAATCTCGAAATTCTTCCCTTTCGACATACACACAATACACACAAAGCACACACTATTCGAACAGTTGTGAATTCCACAGAGAGCAAATATAGCTCCGGTTCAACTAGTTTCGAACGCTTCGAATCGACTGGACTTTTTCTTAATGTCGCCGATATTTACGTATCTGTTCAAATACCTTTGGCACGTGACTAATACATTCGAAATGGGTATGGCGATATTATACGAATTCGCGATGATCAGTGCGTGTACAATGTCAGTCACTTAACATCGGCAGAACGCTCAGTAACCGAAAGATCGAGGTGTCTCAAGGTAACGGGCCGATGTCATCAGAAGAAGAGAAAAAAAGGAAAAAAAAAAAAAGAAGAAATTAAAAGAAAAGGAAACAAACTACGCGACAGAGAGAAAAGAAAGAAAAAGGAGAAGCAGAGAATCCTCCAACCTGACTGGCAGTGAAGTCAAGTCTTTTCTTCTTTCTCTGTCAACCTCGCACCTCGTTGGCCTTCGAAAGATCTCCAGAGGTCGACCTTGGACGGATCATTTCGTAAAAGCCGAATTGCATCTTCTTCGATAAATTTCGAACGGCTGTTTAACGACCGTTTCGGCGACGACGATTCTCTTCGATGATACTCTGTTAGCTTTCTCGTTCTCTTAAGAGGTTTTTGATAAAGTCTTGTCTTCTCTCTTCTTTTTTTTTTTTGTTTTCGTTTTCCTTCTGCTCTCGCGAGTGTTGCCGTTCTTTTGCTTTTTTTTGCTTTTTTCTTCTTTTTCCCCTTTTCTCACTTCGTTCCATGAGGTTTATTCGTGGCTTTTTCTTCTGTTTTTCGATTATTACGGAGAAGAAGACGATTCTTGAATGAAGAGTTCACTTCATCGAACTGGGATTCGCCAACGAGGATCGATCGGTTTTCGGACGCAATTAGGCCAACTACGGTATCCTGCGTTCTAAATCTTCGTGAAGCAGACTATTGTTGTTGGTTTCGTGCATCGATGCCGGGGATGCTTCCTCCGGTTGTTCACCGCCGCTTAACTCTAATTGGCCTGTGCTGTCGCCGCTGCTGGAGCCACACTCGCCGTCGACGAATCTGAAATTCAATTGTCCCGTGTTATTTTTAATCGCTCCGTTCTCACAGCAGCCTTCGCGTTCGTTAAAGGATTTTAAAGACGTACAGCGTGTCCCGTTCAATTAAAATCCAATAAATCGGTGTACACATTCGTATCCAAGCTTAGCTTACTTAATATTGCTTTGATAACTGTTACTGGAGTATTTTTTCTGCAACGCAAATAATCTGTTATATTACTTAGGAATTAACTGCAGTAATCTTACGTTAGTCGTAATTATTATTGGAACAAGAGGGAAAAAAAAATCAGGCTTTTAATCACCTAATACAGGAAGTATTTAACGTCGTGAGTGTACTTCTCAATGAACAAAGGTGTTGCGTGAAATGAAGAATTATTCGAGCAAGCGATTCAAGTTTGGTATTTTAAGCAGTGCATAATTCAAGATACGTGGCATTGTCCTATTTTCTTTCTTTCTTTAACTTAAATAGCTTATCAATGTAAAAGATGGCGGTTCGTTTAACCCTTTCGTGATCCGTGGGACGCGTATGTACGAGTGCTCGAAGAAAACTTGATCTCGATTCCTGACGATCGGTAAATAAACGAAAAATTGAAAGAAAAATTTCGATCGCGAAAGGGTTAACACACGTTCGCTGCCGCTGTCGAAACATTGTCGACACAGAATGAGACATGCCCTGTGTCACTGTCGGCACTGTGTCAACGACTACCACCGCGAAAAAGCACGCTCGCGATTTTCTTTCTGACGGCAGCGAACGTTTTAAATGTCGCGTATGCGTAGTACATATATACATACATAATTGTAACATTTTGCGTTTAATCGATCGAGATATAAAGTTCACGGTCTCGTGAATCTTTTACGTTGAATATCGTATACGCAGCATATGATTTATCAGAAACAGAATGTTAAAGCATACTTTATTTTCTCGTTAGAGATACAGAGGAACATTTAGACAACGTTAAACGTATTCCCGATGAGGTTAACGGCGTGTACGAAGATAATTTTCACGAGAGATCGTCTCTCTCCGGGTAATTCAAACGATCGATGTTTCTTTCGGCAAACGCAGCTTTAACACTTCGTTATCTGCGCGGACGAAAAGTTCAAACAATTCGAATAATCCATGTGTGCACGTTTTGGTTCGCGATTCGAAAATAAATTGCGAAAATAAATGGTCGAAGAAACTCCTTGTGGAAAAAGCGTTTAATCGTGAAAATCGATTTGAATGATTATTAATCCAATAGTGAAATAGAAAAAAAAAATTGGTTTAGAAACGAGAAAAATTGTCGGAAACACGATTTACAAAATTATCCGATTTTTATCCCGGCCAGTTTTTTCTCATTCCTTCAACGCTGCAAGAAATAATTGTGTTTTTCATTTCTGGCAGAGTACGTTTGTATATTTACTCGCATGACTAACTCTCGCTGTATCTAAAAATGATCAACGCGAGGCGTATCAGGTTTAAATTCAGTTAATTCGCCGAATAGATTGAACGTTCTGTTTTTTTTATCGATCATTTTTTCGCAACTTTCTAAACGCGGTTTATTTGAACATTTCGACGCTGCGACGGTTATTCTTTCTCGCGAACATTGTTCTCAGCGATCCTGTCTCGTAATTTGTACCACAGGAATCGTAGACGTTGCTCGCGCATTAAGATACGCAATGAATCATAGAGTGCAATTAATTGTCGTGGCCTTGTGACATGCGCGCGAAGAAAAAAGGAAAGAGAAAAAAAACGTAAACATGAAAAAAAAAAGTATCGTAAGCCTATCTCTTGTTTCCTTTCTCAATGTACCGTTGATGAGGCTTGTTTTCGCGAACGACACCAGGCTGTCGGCTCCTCTCCAACCAGATAAATCGAGTTATCGCGATTTATCGCGGCTACCGAAAACTTTCAAATTTTCTGTTCGATAATTATTTCGAATATTCCAACGAGTGTTGTGTAAACCCGTAATAGACGTTGAAAGTATCGAAATTCTTCTCAATTTTTGCTATTTATCGTTGCTAATTATTTCGAATATTGGAATGAATGTGCTGTGTAAAGCCATAGTGGACGTTGAAAATATTGAAATTGATCTTCGGGTTTTTTTTTACCTATCGTCTTCTTATTTTTTTTACTAACTTTTGCTGTTATCAAGTTTATGTTTCTTTGATATTATATTAAAAGTTTATTGTCTAGGTTCATACGACGCGCTGGTAACAGAAATTATTACATATGAGGTCCTTGGGTCATTTTTGACCCAATGTATAGTCGAACGAAAGAACGTACTAGGGTTAAATGGATCATTTCTTAGAATGGTAATTATTCAAAATATTGGAACGAATACTGTGCAAAACATCGCCGTCCTTCTCAATTTCTATCGTTTATCGTCGAACATTTTTCTTTCTTTCAAATCGATCATTTCTTCAAATCACGAAACGTAGTTTGCACGTGTCACCCGACCGACTTTTGATATCATTTCATATTTACCGATGTTGCATTTCAACATCTATGATGCAATTAAGCTGCCGCGATGCCATTATCTTATACGTTATCTTATAATTTCAATGTTCACGTGTTTTTTTCCTGCGCACAATTTTTCGTTACATTTCGTCGATGATCGGGCGCGGGAAATCTTTACAGTCTCGCGGCGATCGAATTAATTCGAGCCCTCTGATTCGCGTCCTCCGATGGAAATAAAAAAAAAAAAGAAAGGAGAGAAAAAAAGGGTGATCGACGGCGTCGTGAAATTTCACGAAAACCAACGATAAATTTCAACCAAAGAGATGCAACGAAGTTTTCAGTTATCAGTCGAAGTTAATTTACTTCAGCAGAATGAAAGATAATGTTAGCCAGAAGAAGTATACCGACAGTGGATAAAAAGCAAAGGTCGCCGATAAAATATTGTCTTCATTTTTGAACGTCGCGTCGCCTCGATGTCCGACGAAATGTTAATGAATAATAACGAATAGTATCCTGTTTCGGGCACGCTCGGAAGGCGCGAATACACGCGCGGGCACACGCATTATTCCAAGTCCATAAAATCCCGTCTATACGTTTGTTAATGAAGACATTTCGATTGCACCATTTAGGGTACGGCGAATGCAATCGCCATGAAATACGAGATTTGCGGCAACGATTCCGCCGTACGATCGGAATATAAATGTTCACGTAACTAATTTACTTGGTATGCATACCTTCCACCGGTATTAACAACCAGTGTTCGCCGTTAGTTTTGCAATTAGAAAATAGCGTTACGGCCGCGGATATTTACAAGCCATGAAGGAAAGTCGGGACAAGAGTACGGGGGGGGATCGTCCACGTTGCTCGAGAAGTTTATAAAATTCACACTTCAGTTGTGAAATTCGAATTTTTACGATTTATGGGAAATTGCAAAAGTGATCTGATACATTCAGCATTACAGTTTCCTTCTTTATCCTCTACAGGCCGATTTTCCTTCGTTCGCGAGAAGAAAAATTTGGGTCGATTTTTCTTTCACACTTTGATGGGATAAGCAAGAATAAATATAAAAAGTGTAATAATTATAAATTTTTTAAATTGTAATTATTATGAAAAATAGGTTGGTAATAATTTATTTAGTTTATTAATTATTTCAATGAATAAATGAAATATAGACAGATAGAGGGTTAAGACAATTTTGTAGTTGACTCGATGTTCTGGTAACAGAGCGAACAGTGGAATATTATTTTCGTTATCAGTGAATCGATCAGAGTTTTACTTATCGGGAATTTCTGGAATTTATTAGTTTAACGTAATAGCATCAGAATTTTTCTTTTCTTACGTTCTGTAAATTTAGAAGATCATCTTCGATACCTTAATTCTTTTTTCGCTTACTTAAAATTTTACTTACTTTTACTTTTATTAAAATAACTATTTCAGTCCACGTTTCGTATTTTGCTTCATGAAAAAAGGTGACTGCATTGAAATTAGCTAATCCAAAATTTTCGAATGTTAATATAGGTACATGTTTGAATTAAACCTTGTAAAATTTCTATTTCAGCCCCTATCTTAGTACACGTACCTACCTTAATACACCTGTACACCCTATCTTAATACACCTACTTCTTCTGATAACAATCATGCGAATTGATTAAATGACATGTCGATATTATCGAATTCGAGCACTTGTCTCAAGGATTTAAAACGTTTTAGTTTATTCGGAATAAGTAACGTGATTTACGGTAACAGTTATTTTGTTAAATATCGGGGAAACAAAACGTTAAAGCTTCTCTTTTTTCCAGTAGTACGGCTGACGCGAAATTCGTTTATATTCGATTACAATTTTTCGTTATTTATTTACGGATTTTTTAATTAAGATTTTACGCAGCATTTATTCAGTGTCGTTGGAATATTTTAAACAAATTCTAGGCCTCTCAATTGACAAATTAATCTTACGCGTAATTTTAGTATTGAACAATGTAATATTAAAATGTAATTAAAATTTTTCATATTTAATATTAAAATACGAAGCGTTAAATTTTCAAATTTTTTAATTTGAAATTAAAATATTCAATATTAAATTTTCAATATTGAAGTATTTCTACATTAAATTTTCGAAGACAACGTTTCGAAGCTAATCGTTTCTAGCGTTAGTAAAAAAAAAGAAAAGAAAAGAAGGGTGAGACAGTATTGTTTAAATTTTATAACGTTTCCCGCTCCATCGATAGAATGGAACGATAAATGAAACACGAGCAGGATATTTGGAAATATGTAAGTATGCGAGTGCAACGGACGAGAAAGCATCGAGGCGTTGAAAGAACGGTGAAAATGAGGAAAAAGCGGTGCATCTTTGAACGTTTAATGCCAATCGGACATTGTACTCTAACTCGGCTACGTAGACGTGTACGACATTCGAAACGTCGATCTCTTATAAAAGCCGATTTATTCCAAGAATCTTCAAAATTTCTAATTAGAATATCCCTATAATCAAAACGTTTCACTGTGAAACAGCCAATTCTTAAAATGTGATCAGAACAGTAATGTCACGAAACAATACACATATAAACAATCGTCACAAATTAGTTTTCTTTTTCAAAGTGTAATATATTCAACGTAAAATTATATCATAGTTTTGCTGTACGAATACTCCAGAAAACGAACTATTTCATTATTTAGCTTTCAAGCAACATTCTAATATACGAAATTTGAATATCTGCACACACACATATCTTTATCGACAGATTATGTTTGTCGTCAATTACTTAGAGCATTGAGGTAAAAAAAAAAAAGAAAAGATTACGCAATAGTTCCAATGTCAACCATGTGACACTAATTCGTCGCAGAAGCTATCGTGTCTAATGTATTCTTATTAATTGTTCGAACTTTGTTTTACTTTTTCTTCTTTTTGCTTCTGTTTGTTTTATCGCTACGTATGGAACTCGAAACGAGTGTATGTAAGTATATACATATATATGTACATACGATTTTGATAAAGTTTACTTACGTGTATGGTTGCTCCTCGCCGCGCATTTCACATATGACGTTTGTCAGGGCCATTATGTAATTCTTGGCCAACGTAAGCGTCTCTATTTTGCTGAGTTTCCTTTCCATTTTTACGTGCGGTATCACTTCGCGCAGTTGCTGAAAATGATAACATTGTTGCCGATAAAGACGATACTTCAATTACACCGCGAGTTGATCGTTTCGGAGAAATCGTGTTTGTAACGGAGTACTTCGCGTTCGATATATCTGAGAGAACGAGACCGCACCGTACAGAAAGTTTCGTTTCTTTGCCATTTCTCTGACGAGGGGACATCCCGAAGTGATAATTATCCATATCGATGAAACTTTGTATTATAAAAAGTATTTGACACGCATTTCTCTTTATTCGGCGAAAATCGCCCTCGAAAATTATCAAAGAGAGAGAAATGGTGTTAGATTTGGTAACATTTTTAGTTTTCAAAAATTGTATTTGGTCGAAATTACAGATTATTTTTTATTGTGCAAATTTGTCAACGTGGACGATTTCTGACATAAAAGAATACGTGTATAATATTTTTTTGAGAACTACCGTATACCAAGGTTTCATCGAAATCGGTGATTATTAATTTAGAATGTGAAATGTTTCTATCTCATGCTCCCTCTATCTTCCAACTTTTCTGTGTTTTCTCGACGTTCCCCCGAGAAAAGATGGCTTTTCCATAACGCAAAGCAACGAGCTTCAGATAATACTACATTAAAAGAAAAAAGAAGAAACTTCGGAAGTCTAAACTTTGCATATTACGTTCAGAAAAATTGCGTCGAATACTCATTGAAAATGCAATTTCTGACAGATGTAAGGGAATGCTTGTGTCAATTTTTAAATAATCGAATTTATCGTCAATTTCTACTTAATACATTAACAATTTCACGAATTTAACAATTCAACTCACGAAAACCTGGCCGTGGAGTACAGTTATATTTGTAACGCGTGAAAAATTACCTCGAAAGCGTCATTTAGGGAATGCATTCTCATTCTTTCTCTCTCGTTGCTTTCGAGCCTCCTGAGGTTCCTTTCCCGCGCGGAAATTCCACTTTTTCGTCTCCTCGTCGTCGGTGGTCCTCCGCGATTTCTTCTTTTCGCTTGTTTCGGGCTTCTCTCACTCCCACTGCTGTCGCTCTCCTCACCCACCTTTTCAATCGTTCGAAAAAACCACTAATTAACTCTGATTTTAATTCTAATCAATTCTCGAATTACTTTACTAGCCTTAATATTTCTACGAAATTAAAACGAAGCAGCGTTTCGACAATAGAATGTAACAAGAGTAGAAAGAGATATTCATCCTATCGAATGCGTATGTTGTACAATATGATGGGCTGATAGACAAAAGTTAAAATACAAAACAAAAACAAAAACTGATTTATACAAGAATATTAATATTGTCCGGAATATTCGACGACGTCTGTTTGCTTTTAATAGACATACAGACACAGGTTGTGATTAGAAAAGTTGATTAAAGATCTCTTTTTTTCCACGATTTTTCAAAAAAGGTGTATCTCGTTGACACTCTTCAACACTTTACCGACGTATTTTCATTATAGTACATATACCCGATACCGATCGTTTCAATTACGTTAATCTATATCGTATTCTAATATGTATAAACTGGAAACGCAAGTTTCTTGTAGCGTAATAGATAAGATTATGATTTCCACGATATCTAGAATTCTGTTTTATTTGCTACACACCGCCTCATTGCTTACCGGGTTAATCAGATTCTTGGTCAGATTCCTCGTTTCAAAGCCGACTTCTGGTTTCGACATTTAGTTTGTATATTATTTCTTTTCCCCTTTTTTCGTGAAGAGTAGAGTAAGTGCTTATTCGAGCACTTACTTCCGTGTGTTGACCACGTTAATTGAATCGAAACTAAAATAATTATTATCACTGATCAATTGAAGAGAGATAATAGAAAGACGCGGTATCTTGTCGTACCGATACAGTTCGTGCAAATCAAATTGCCACTGACCGTTAAACATAGGTGAATCTTTTTTTTTTTTTGTTTTTCTTTGTATTTGTGTAAGTTTCTGCGAAAGTTATTGCTTCAAAGAATGGACACAGAAAAAGTGTAGGATATTTGCGAAATGTCAATGTGAGATAACTTTTATCTAGCTATATTTTTTTTCTTTTTTTTTTTACACATCCACTTCTCCATGTAGCGATTATCGTTTAACATTGCTTACTGCTTCTGTGCTTCATATCTAATCTAATTTAAATAGTATCAATAATTGACACCTTTCATCTTTACACGTTATCGATCATTGTTATTGCCCATTAGAAATCCCTGCTTTCTTTTTATATCAGATCTCGAGTATTCGATATTCTTTAGGCAGTGCATACACGAAAACAAAATACTCAGATGTTGTCAATAGATACATAGATCGATACATAAACGTCGATAAACTTTTCAGCGAGAATAGCAGGGAAATTAACAAACGGTAGTAATAAACTATGACAGTATACTCACAAAAAGAAAAGAAATCGAACTTCGTTCTTATATATTATGAGAGAAAAAAAAACAATGTTGCACTATTGAAAGAAATATTGCACGCAATTTTTCTAATTATTTCGTTAATTCTTCACAGATAGTGGAATTGCAGGTAACTAGAATTTAAACGACACTCGATTTAACGCAGATTCGAAGAAGTGCCTCTGTCAGCACGCCAGGCTTAATTACACCGAAAATAGAAGAAATGTCCTTACCTCCGCGCCAACGACATGATGGCGACTTCGTTTTCCGGTAAGCGAGTCGACGGAAGCGTCGTCCAGGTCGATATACATCTCCTGATCGCAGTCTTGATCGCTACCCGATAACCTCTCCAGGCTTCGCATTATCCTGAGGAAAGTTACGCTTTGGACCCCCTGCAATCGCATACCGTTGCAACATTAATCTTTGTCGAGTGTTCGAAAATATTGAAATACCTCTTAATTGTCTCAAATGAATCATTCATCAGTGATACTTGAACGTTTCATCGTGATTAGTAATTCTTATGTATCCGGTACATCGTTCTTCTGTACCGTTAGTTTTCATAGGAAGTATCCGTGTAAAGGAATCGATAATTCTGTCGCGTGATCGTGTGAGTTAAATATCGTTAATCGAGCTATTCTAGGTGTATTAATGTATAAGAATGAAAGTAATTCTCTATCTTGCTGTGCTAGCAGTTTATTTAGAAATGTATCTTTTGAAAATTTAGGTAGAAATACGGAAAGAATAAGAATCGAGGTTTAAATTAAGGTGGAAAAGTGTGTCGAAAAGCGCCAACAGCGCAGTGCGAGAAAATTTTCAAGGCGTCAATATCACAGTGCGAGAAAATATTCAAAACGCGTGTAGGCGCCTAAGAAACAATGAGAGAAAATATTCAAAACGCCTATAGGCGTCAAAGGCACTGTGCAAGAAAATTTTCAAGGCGTCAAAGGCACTGTACAAGAAAATTTTCAAGGCGTCAAAGTCAGAGTGCGGAAAAATTTTCAAAACGCCTGTAGGCGTCGAAGACACAACGCGAGAAAATTTCCAAAGCGCCTATAGGCGTTAAGGACACAAAGAAAATTTTTAAAACGCCTATAGGTGTGAAGGACACGGAGAGAATTTTTAAAGCGCCTACAGGCGTCAAGATCACAGTGAGAGAAAGTATTCAAAACGCCTATAGGCGCCAAGTGCGAGAAAATATTCAAAACGCCTATAGACGTCAAGGACATAGCGCGAGAAAATATTCAAAACGCCTATAGGCGCCAAAGGCACAGTGCGATCAAATTTTCAAAGCTGCTTCAAACACAAGCAAATCCCCCAAATATTCCAAATAGTAATTAACAATCGCAGATTTTCCACTCGTAAATAAAACACCATAGGCGCCATAAGTCGTAAATCTCTTATTCCGTAAAAATCCAACACGGAGTGCAGCGTACATACAGCCCTAAATGCAGCGACATCGATCGATCCTTCAGTTCGAGGATTTAATTTACAACCTCGCTATATCGTCATCAGTACTGCAACAATTTTAACGTAGACATCGACTACAGTCCCATTAAAATTGACTGCAAGTTCACGCGAGAACGTACGAAGATGAACGCGTACGCGGAAAGATTTTCGATAATTCCTTATTGCCACAGTCGTTGATTCTTAGCGTCAACTAAATGTAAGTTCAGCAAACATCGAGCGATTCCGTGAAGTTTGCACGGGTATTAACAGATCCTAGAGAGAAATTATAATTTTCGTATCAGACATTTGTCAGACTCCGCAAACATCTTTCTGTCGAATCGTGTTAGCTACGTATCTTTCTTTTTCGTCGGTCGTGGGAAGCACCGAAGGAAACACGGGAAAATCAGAAAGGTTAGGAAGGGTGAAACGGAGATCAATAGGGAAATACCGATGCAACGGGTAAACAATTGCTATATTGAAGAGATAAACGAAACGGGGGGATCTCCCTTTGCATGTGGTGTAAATATTTTAGGAGACAATCGAAGAGCTTCTCACACGAGAGACGTGCAAGTAAATGGAGATAATCGAAGTGGGATATACCCGTTCTCCCCGGCTCCGGTTTGATTCAATGCCAAGAATTCTTCGCACACAATTATGTCGCTCTGTACGTTTTACGATCGACGCGATTAGGTAATAATTGTGAGTATCAGCGTGGTAATGCACGAGTCAGTTATAGGTCGAGTATTATCGTGAATCGAACGCGGCATAACCTTCTAACTTCTGTGATTTTCAATGTTTGCGCTATTTTCGTTTTTTTTTTCTTCCATTTTTCTCTACTTTTCGATTTTCGTTGCAGCTTCAAATCGGATCAGATACTTTTTCTCTTTTATTGTAAACGGTATTTAGATAGGTATATTCCTTAACAAGGTTAATTATCTATAATTATTAGCTATATTAATTTTCTACAATTATGGTTTTAAAGGGCGAGTAAGATGGAAGAGATCAACTTTGTATAAATACCGTTTTTTTTTTTTCAAGGACACCTATGGTTTTTTTACACGAATATATATTTTTTTGAAATTAAGTTGGACTCCGAAATTTTAAATCAAATGTAAAACTTCCTTTACTTTTCTCAATTTGTCATTAGAAGAGACATTAAAAGATGCCATTAAATGTCATTAAAAGATTAATGTTCAGGGTTTAAATGAAATGATTAATAAGTTTCGAAGGAAAGTACATATAATTACAAATTTTTCGAAAGTCAACAATTATTTTAACACAAGTAATAAGTTTAGTGTGTATAAATAATTTTCTTATTAAAACAGATATTTTATATTTGTTATTTTCCTCTGGTGCAAATGAAAATTTCGTTATTAAAAGGTCATCCTTATCATAAATCATAGAATGTTCTCAGGTATACTGCTAGACTAGAGAGACGCACAAGCTTTCTTTAAGTTCAAATATCACCTGTTCCTTCAAAGGAAAAAAACCACGAAGAAAATATGGAGAGAAAGCCTGTTCCGACTGATGCTTTCTTCTGGATTGTCCAGTTGGATTTTCTCGCCGGGAAAACTGACGCGTAATAATGCCCCCTTTTTAGTTTCTCTGTTGGTTCATGTATCGAACTTCGATTCGCTGTTTTACCATTTTGGGTAATAATTAAGCCACTCGAAGATCAAAGTGACTAACTCCGTTAAATTGAATTTATTTCATTTTTGCTTTTATTTACGAAGTGTGAAGCACCCAAATATGTGCTTTGATATTAAAATTGGAAGAATTTGAAAAAGTGGAGTTAATTATTTTGGCTTTTTTCAGTGGCTCAATTTTCAAACTTTTTTCCATGGAATAAACGATATTGCTAGTTACGTGAATAATTATGAAATAATGGTGTTAATTTATTAGTAAAAAAGAACGCGACCTTCAACGTCCTATGCAACGAGTTTCGTACAATTATGTAAAGATATTTCCACATTTTCGAACGTAATCTGTTATCATAATCGTTCGTAATACGATGGCTCGTGCAGAATTTTCTAGCTGTAGGATGCAATAAAAAAATAACAGAAGGCAGCTATTATTTCCATACAATCTAGTATAGAGCATAATTGCACAGTGTGCGTATACATTGACGCGGATTGTCGCGAGCAGGAAACGGAATATTGTGGATCCTTTTTTTTTCCCTCGGTGGAATACGCTTCCTCTAGAAAAGTTGCGAGTGCAAAAGAAGAAGAAAGGAAGGAAGGATTCAGAAGGAAGATTACCTTCCGACACATGGATGTAATTTTATTTACACAGGATTTCGTCGTAACATTTTACAAAATTCACAGAAACTTCAATTTTATCGGCATTCATGCTTGAATTTCTTTTATTACTTCGTGACTTGATTTTCTTATTATATAAAAGTGTATAAGTTTGCAATTACTTGAATTTTCTTTTGGGAGAATTGCAAAATTTTTCCTGTGAGTGTTTTATCGTAACACGAGTTAGAAGGAAGTTAATGGTTAAATAAAAGGCGAAGAAACGATACTGGAATAAATTATCGCAAGGTAATTTAAATAATATTGACAACTGAATAAAGCAAAAAAGTGTTCAGCAACGAAAGAGTATTCAGTGTTTTAGCAAACAACAATTTCTGAATAAATGAACCTAACGTCTAAAAATAATTTCTAAATAAGTGAATTTAATATCTAAAAATAATTTCTAAATAAGTGAATCTAATATCTAAAAATAATTTCTGAATAAGTGAAACTATTGTCTGAAACGAATTTCCTAATAAATTAACCAAACGTCTGAAAACAATTTCTGAATAAAAGATCAAAATCCTTCCAATCGCGACGAGCATCGGTTGCACGCGAAAGAAGCAATTAAACTCGACGAGCTTCTACCCTCGGTCGAGTGTCACAATAAGAGATCCAGTGTGCTTCAGCCGAGATATCCACTGGACTCAACAGTTCGAATCGCGAGATGCGTTCGAGCATCCTTCGATATTAATCTTCGTCGAATCTATCGATCAGATACACGTCCTTTTGCTCGTAGAACGGCGCAGATCGACATGTGGATCAATTGCACGTCGATCGAAAGAAAGAGAGAAAGGGATATTCGTCGATACACTCGAAGAAGAAAAAGAAGAAAAAAGATCATCTTTGTGATTATTTTTTCTGAAATTTTTCTTCTTTTTCTTTTTCTTTCTTCACGCCGTCATCGACCTCGGACCAGTAGTCCTGTTAACGATATTCACAGAAGGCATTCTTGCTCACGGCCAAGTGTGCATGCTCGAAGCTCGCGCAGCGTATAATAGCGCCTAATGCGAATATATTCTGCGACTTTATTAATGACGGGGACGCGGCGTGTCACGTGGTGCCATTACACCGTGCACACACGAGATTAATGTGCGTGTGTGTGTGTGTGTGTATGTTACGTTACCAGAGTTATCTAAGTCGGGCCGCGTGTCAAGTCCTTCGGAGTCGGACGTGCGTCTATTCATTAGCGATATAATGCGCTGGATTATGTTATTACCCCACACACGTGGCAATCGTCGTACCACGCGGTCATTCGCTATGAACTCCTTTTTCACGAAGGCGTCAAAAGAGGGGAGAAACTGAAAGAAGAAGAAGAAGAAGAAGAAGAAGAAGCGGAAAAATTACAGCAGGAAGAAGAAGAAGGAAGCTGACGGATCGAAACAAGAAAAGGAGAAGTGTGAAAAGAAGGAAGAAACAGGAAAAATTGCGACTGAACAAAGAAGGAAGAAGCGGAATAATTAAAGCAGGAAGAAGAAGAAGAAAGAAGCCGAGAGATTGAAACGAGAGGACGAGGAACGTAAAATGGAAAAAGCGTAAAAACTGAAACAGGAAGAAGAAGAAGAGCGTAAATAGAAGGAAGAAACTGACAAATTCAAACTGAAAGAAGAAGAAGGAAAAGGAAGAAACTGACAGATCGAACCAAGAAGAAGAATGTAAAAAGAAGGAAGAGACCGGTTAGAAGAAAAAGAAAGAAGCGTATGAAACATCTCTCAATTAAAACTATCGATCGAATAATACTTTATAAAATATTTTACGCATAATTCGATAATCCTAATAGTTAATTTTGCATTTTGTCGGATAAAAATTTCAGGTGTAACGCTCAACGTAATTCTTTCATTTTCACGATCAATTTATCTCGTACATATACATAGGTATGTAAGTCCATTTATCAAAGTGTATCCTTGTTTTTCTTTTTTTCTGTTGTTCGAGTAATGTGTTTGTCTGTACACCGACCTCTCGTTTCGACAAATTGCAGACGTCGCGACATGATGTTCGCGTGGAAACGTAAAATTTTGCTGCATGATTAACAATTGTTTCGAGAGTGGCGTTGTTCCTTCCTCGGGCTTCCTGCGAGTGGAAATTTTCAACGTCGCCGCCTCCCATCGGCTTTATTCTTTCCCCCCCCACGACCGCCAGGTTTGCAAAAATCGTTCTTTATCACCTTCGCATGTTTGTGACAAAATTTTCAATATTTACACGACGATTCAAGAACAACAGTTTGTTCGTCAGCGTGCCGGTACATGCGCGTTTCGACTAATCCAAAGTAAAACGATACCTGGAATGTACATGTGTAAAATATGCAATGTAATTCCGTAGCATCTGAATTTTTCAAATGTAAATCTTTTCGAACGATTATCCGTCGATAATTTCCATTCGAATTTCTGAACTTGTATTATATTTCTCGATCGTTATTTACGACTTTCTTCTTTTTCTTCAACGTTATTCCCCGGAATTTCTAATATTTTTTTTTCAAATATTTTCCACTAAACTTCGGAATACTTTCATCGATATCTGCGCATGTTTACGCACAGCTATTTCGATAATTCCTAGCATTGTAAGTGGAATTTTAGAAAGCACCATGTTCACAATGCGAAACTGTTCCGAACACGGCGCATCTGAAGAAATAGCTGTGTAAAACACGAATGTTTCGGCGGCTCGAATAATTTATGAAAAATATTCTCTCGTACGACGTGGAATTCTTTCAGAAATGGATATGAAAACAGGAGAAGGATTAACAGGATACTAAATTTCATCGACGAGAAACAACGCTTTGTTTCGTGTATGTCCTGTTAAAAAATTGTAGCTCTTTCTGTCGAAAATATTTTTACAGAAAATAATAGCGGTTTTCTTTCATTTCAGACATCATCCGGTATGCGAATTCATTTTCGTGGAATGTTATTCCCATTCCCTTCGAAAATCAGGTCCGTCGATGACAAATATTATGATCTTATCTGATCTAAAGTGAAATTTTAAGCGATTGAAAGAATAATATTTTTAAGCGATTAAAATTTTATTATATTCGTTGCCATCGGAGACAAATATTGCGATGTTATCTAAGGTCAGATTTTGGGCGATTGAAGGAATTAGTTTTTTAGGCGATTAAAAGATTTCTTACTTTATCTGTTATCTGAACAGTTTTGTGATAAATATAGTGTGTATT
>NW_017100265.1:965299-979958 GCF_001263275.1 Habropoda laboriosa | reverse complement strand
AACTTTCTTCATTAAACGAATTATTTTCAGGTTTAATTAATATCGCTAGAGATAACGCCACGCTGATAAAAATACGACATAATCAACGAGTTAACCATTATGTGTACACGGAACAGCGAATCGAAAAATGTCACATCCGCTTGCTTCTAGAATTGCCTTTTATCTTCAGAAACATCACCACATTCGATTCTTTACCGCAATATATGTAGATGTTCAGTTGCTTAGAAGTGTTTTCTTTTAAGCTACCGAATAATTTATTAAGTAATACATTTTTTCGTTCTTATATCAATTTAAATGTATTTTGTTACATGAGGAGTTCGTTTAACATTCTAAAATCGTTAAAAATTTTACATTTTCATAAAAATAATTTTACGTTTTCACGAAAAATTTTGCAAGAATAATTATAGAAAATTAAAAGGTGCTCTATATATGAATTTCCACTTTCGATTGTTAAACATTATTAAATTACGATTTTTCATCGGTGAATTTTAATTGATTTTCAGTCAACAAGTTTTTAGTTATTTAGAAGGCATTCGTAGAAATTATTCAACAATTTTCGTCTCAAATTTTTTCAACCTTGCTAACAATCGAATTCCGCGCTCTCTCCAGTGAAACACGCGAGACGGATTAAAACGTTCCTCTTTAAACATCGGATATTGTTAACTTAATATTCCAGAGTATCGAATAAAACGCGAGTGATTTACGTATATCTGAAGACGAAACAGGCTGGTACATCCGATTAGAAATTCCCCCATGAAACACATTCACGATCATGCCTGAATATCTGACGCGTCTAAAAATCCCATTTACGTCTGTCTTTCTTTTGCGGCGTAAAAGTTTCACGAATCACCAAGACGATTTTATACGCTGCAAGCAATCGTTCGTGAAAGCGGACGACGACTCGCGCCGATCGTGGCGTGAATTTCAACTTTCGGACGAATTTATGCACGCCTCATTCCTCCTGCTCGCAATTCGACAAATGGTTTTGAGGAAGCAGAACGAGAAAGATGTTATCAGGCTGTGCGGTTTCCCGACTACGAGCCAGACGCTCGTTATTATTATGACACTCGAGACTCGAAAGTATTCTAAAGCCGGCCGCAGGTCCCGCTGTAATCTATATGTTGCTGAACCACGTCACAGTTAATTGTCATAACATTAATGGCACGCAGACGCGGAATAGTGAAATATGTCGGATCTGTGGTTTGTCTTCTTTTTCATTTCTGTGCAAAATTCGTTCATTTTTCTCAGTCACGTGTTCACGTGGTGCAATGAAGATTTGATAATTTGGATTTTGGGTGATCCAAGCAAAGATGAGTTTCGCTTCGCTCAAGTTAATGAAGTCTTAAGACTTCCATGTTGGATAGGTAAAATTATTCGAGAACATAATTTTTTTTTCAGTTATATCGGGGTTTCAAAATTAAATTAAACCTATTGAGCTTTTTAGTCTTACGATACATTCAAGATATGATTTTTCTTCGATATTTTTCCACCGGTTTAAGCTCTATCACGGAAGAAATAAATAAAATAAGTAGTGGAGACAAGGGATTATTCAGAATTTCAAACATTACAGAATTTTACAGTAGATTCATTTAACACTAACTTAACCTTTTCACTGCTGTTGGCACCTATAGGCGCTTCGAATATTTTCCCTCACTGTCCTTGGCGCCTATAGGCGGCTTTCAATATTTTCTCGCACCGTGCCCTTGGCGTCTATACGTGTTGTGAAAATTTCTTCGCACACTTTCCCTTAATTTAAGCCTTTTCATATTTAATTGAAAATTTTCAAAATATTAAAAAATTTCGCCTAAAACTTGCTGCAGCGAAAGAGTTAAGGCTCCAATTTTCAAAAGGCAAAAATACAGGACGCAATATTTTTGAATTTTATTCAAAATTATTCAGTGTTTAATTATAGAATTTCATAGTAGACTCATTTTTGTAAACGCTCGCTTCTATTATATCGACAATAGATACACTGGGAAACGTTCGAGAGATTGAATAGAGTTGATGAAATATTTACAGCAGTGTGAACATTGATAGAAACAGTTGTTTGGTTATTAGAACGAGTATATTTTTTGATGAACAGTGCGTCTCATATTGACACTGAAAGGTAGAAAATTCAAGATAAATACGTCGCGTGCAACTTATGAATGACGTATTTTTTTCTCTTTCTCATATCGAGATATACCTTTTTCTTCTTCTTACACTTGTCAACTTGTCAAATAATTGACAATAAAATTTTTTGCTTTCTCTTGAAAAAGAAAGAAAAGAAAGAATACGTCGGTAAAACACTTTGTCGGTGTGGACTAAAAATATGAACGTTTTATTTCACGTACATAATATACTGTCGCGTTATTCGAGTGGGCTGTAACATGCAAATCCCCGGGGACTAATCTGGGCCAAAAGTCGTTTCCTGTGTTCGTTTTAATGGGTTGCCCGTGTTCTCGTATCGGTAGTACACACAAACCCTACGGTAATACACTTCGAAAATCTATTTGACCTACTATACTTTCTTACGCGCTACCTAGCTGCTCTGAATTGTACAAATAGCTGAGTTTTTTTGCGATAACGATAACAATTTCACATAAAAACGACAATACATGCTTCTAGACAAGAAACTTTCCTTTCACCTTCTGCTTGTTTTCGCGATACTACCAGGCTTAATGCTAGAAAAATAATTTCCAATACAGATTATTACTTTCATTATACAATTTGTCCTGTGCATACGTTTGCTAACTTTTTTTTAATGAACATTTGTCGTAAAGTGTATCGTAATGTAAACGAAGTTCCCTTCAATACCGAGGATTCTGTTACTTCAATATGATAATACTTTGTTTTAGTTTTATTATTATTAATTATTATTTACATTAAATTATTATTAACTTTGTTTTTGATTTAATTGCATAGCGCGCTGTATGGTACGTTAGTATGTTAGTACGATTTATATCGAACGTGGAAAAAATTATGGGAACGAAAATATAGGTTAGAAACCTCGAGTTCATTGACATACTGGTGAATGTGAATGTCAAAACATTTTAATGGAAGAGGTATTTTTAGAACCGTATAAGCTGTTAAGTGTCGCGAAGGATTTTTATTACCGTAATGCTTTTATTAGTGTTTTTATCAACGCAGAAAAATAAAACATGGGCAATTAGTTTCTCTTAATAATACGTTGAAGTGGTGAGAAAAAGGATTAGCGATACAGTACAGAAGATAGTGACACGTTACATAAAAAATATGAAATTTAAAGAAAGAGGCATCAGTGCGAGTAATTATAAACTCATGTTTTTAATAATTGATCACATTTCTCCAATCTTCTTCAGAATAATTGTATCCAATTGAAATTCCAATTGAAATTTGATATTGCTTATTCAAATAAAGAAGAAATTCTTCACGAATATGTACACGAATCACAGTTTTTTTCGCAGTCATAATACGTTTTCACTGATCAAAATTTATAATTACATATATAATTTATCATTCACACTAACATTTCGCTCTCGAAAATGTTCGACACCTACATGAAAATAAGACGAAATATTTATATTTCTACCTGTACTCGTCAAGGCATTCTCTTTGCTCCGACAAGTAGTACGTTCAATTCGGCCTTCAGCTTTCGAAAACATCTACAGAAACTTCACTGTGTTCACTTCAGAAATACGAAAAATAAAAAAAAAATAAAGCACTCTTCCCGTATAAATATACACATCGTTGCAAAGTCTCACATGCCCCCATTTTTACGCGATTTCTAACCTATACAAATCCTACGTTCCGCGAAACGATCAAAATTCGCCGTGGAATCCCGCGAGAGGGACACGAGAAAGTCGAGCAGAACTTGTCCGTGGAGAAACGTAGTCAGGCGAATGCGAATGATTTTTCGAGAAATGTCAGATAAACCGGAAAACAGTGCACACGCGCGCGCGCGCGCGCCAACGTTCCCCCTAAACACCGTGTTTCGCTCGTGAAACGAAAGTTATATGCTAACGCCGCTCTCGGCCGTTTAGCTCGCTCGTTCACTCGCTCGCTCCGGTGGCGGCGCGCTTAATTTTAGAAAAGAACCAACCGAACGAAGAACACCGTAGAGACGTTCTCGCGTGTGCAACGTTTTTCACGAGACCCACGGTTAATGAATGATTAAACAGCGGCCGATAGTAATTACCAGGCGAGCCGATAACCTTCGACTGAACGACATTTATCGCGGTGCTCGCGTAATCTATAGGCACAGATACGGTAATCTCGGTTTTATATTTCATTGTAATACCGTGACGTATCGACAGGGTGGGGAGAAGAGGGGGAGTAGAGGGATGGTAGGGTGGGGGGTGAGTTGTGGGTGATCGCGAAATAAAGACAGTCGTGTCGCGACAACTCGCTGGGGTCGAAAGTGAAACTGATCGGAACTCCGAGGGAACAGCGAACTGTTACGTGCCCCTTGTCTCTCTACGTCGTCGTCGAATAGTGTCGTATCACGATTTCATTCGTCATTTACATTTTGCCGTGTGTACGCGAGCAGAAAGAAAACCTGACGCATGCTCACGCGCGCCGTTTCTCTCTCTCTTTCTTTCTTTTCCTATTCCCGTGTCTCTCACTCGCTCACTCACTCCCTCTCTTTCTCGCTCTTTCTCTTGTCTCTCTGTTTCATCGAGAAGAGACACGAAGCGACCGGTGTGTGCAGGCGCGTGCGCGCGCGGTAGCAATGTATAAAAATGTGCATTGCTATGCAAACGTAGGTGAATGCACGCAGCACGGTATTTCTGCATGATCAGAAGAAAACGCGTGGGCATTAAAGGTGAAACAGAACGAAGGAAGGTGCAAGCGAAACAGGTGCTATATTTACCTTGGATATCGGCGGTCCTGGTTGAGGTGCGCGCGATTATCTTCGACGCGTATCCATGGAAGAAGGGTTGCAGGTTAACAGGGGTAACACGAAATCCGTAGGAAATCGACGTTTTTCGATTTATCGGATGATTTAGAAAGATCGTTCTCTCCCGGTGGTTTTTCTTTATCCAATTAGATCGAACCTTCTTCTGTTTTTTATATATCAATCCTTCGTGCACGCGAATAATAATCGACACTGTTTCCAATTGGCACTATTTAATTCCGCGTTTTTTTATTTATGTATATATATTTGTTTGTTTTTTTTTCTTTCCTTCTTTCTTTCTATCACGCAAAATTCATGCCTCGTCCTCGTACGTATCTGACAACGGCGCTAGTTCAACACACAACACTTTCCTCCTTATAGTCCGATCGACACAAGTTTTATCCCGTCACTTAGATTATCTCCGATCCTCTCCTCTCCTCTGTCTGTCGCTCTCGGCCAGAGTTGATCAATAACTTGGTGCTTCGTGTGCTTCTTTCGGGGAATTCCCAGCTGGATCTCAGGCGTCCGATGAAATTACCTTCGATTACCAGCAGAGGAAGGCACTATCTGCGTAACACGTGGAAATTATTCGTGGTTGATGGGGAGAAAGTAGTCGCGCGTACTTATAGTCCGCGGGACAGTGGAAAAAAGAAGCCTTCCAACGGCATTAAGTATCTCGACCGCGAACGAAACAACAGTGAATTCAACGATTTTCAAATTCGATCAAATTCAGAGATAGAGAACAGAAGAGACCTGTTGCGCGCGTGTCGCGCATTCTGCCCCGTCGTCTCTCCTCGCGATTCCCTTACGTTCCCCGCGAACGTTCAGGGATGTTCACGTTTTTCACGCGGACAAGAAAACCAGAATCTATTTCCCCCTTCTGCTCTAAAGTTTGTTTTCTCTTTTTTTCATCGGCGTAACAACGAATCTCCGCCAGAGAAGATATTTTTATGCGAAAACAGACAGAAAATTTACGCGCGTCGTGCTGTTCTCAAGTTCGGAACTCGAATCGTGCAAAAACAACGGATCAGAGAGAATATTTTCGTGAGATCAAATATATCCCGTGGCTAGTTGGTTTTACTTTTTTTCACATCTCGTCCTTTATTTCTCTCGATTCTTCCTTCTTTCTTTTTCTTTTTTACCTGAGAACGTACGCGTTAAAAACCGGCGCGAATCAAGTTTTCGTGCGAATCGATTCGATTTTCTCGTAGACGCGAACACGCGTTGCGGAGAGCAGCGTTTCACGCGTTGTTATTGTCGATTCGGTTTCATGAATGGAAGAAGAATTTCCTGGATGGAAACGAGTCGCACAACCACCGAGATTTTCCTCCTTTCTCTCTGTCATCGTTGCTTTCTTGTCACTCTTTTTTCTCTTCCTTTTTTTACTCCATTTTTATCGTAGAACATCCGCGGGATTATTGTATAACTAAACGTTCCGGTATTTTTAGCGATGCGTATATTGCGCAATCGTCTGGAACGCGCAGATGCTTAATAACGATGGAGCGCGATTTAAAGTGTTTCGAATGGGTCGTTCGAGGCATGGAATTCACCTCGTAACATCCTGAATAATGTTCAGACACCGAAAATCCGCTCGGAACATCGTTTCTGCGTCTCTCCATACATATTCATACAATCTTCTTCTTCTTTTTCTCTTCTCCTTTTCTTTCATTTATATTTAGAAGATGATCCAGAAGAAGAATTCGCGTTTTCTAGACGGTTCTTGTAGCTCCCGAGCGATTAAACAACAATATACCTTACGTTGTACTTTTATAACGACTCTTAACGTTAAGGTTTAAAATCAGCGTGAAATTTCTTTAGAGCAACGGGAATATAATTCAGAGAGAAAGATTTTCTCTTCTCACCGTGCACACACTCGTTACTTCCTGTTTCCCTTAGCGTACGAAACTGTAACGTCTACCTTTCCCACCGTGATCACCGACTTTTCTCATTACTTTCCGCGTATCGATGCTTGGAGTCACGAAAAATCGCGATGATTTTCGAACGAAACGGAGAAGATTCACGCGAAAATTTCGCGAGTTACGTGTGTGGAATTTCACGTCGTTCCGCGACACGAAAACTGGTTCGTGCGAACCTTTTTTTTTTTTTGAATACTCACAATGAACGTTTTACACGGCGTGATTAATAGTATATATACACGTTTGTTATTCGGGAATTCCTGTTTCTCTCGTGGTGCGCTTACAAGTTGAGTCAGCGAAGGTGAGCAGCGTTCAAAGCCGCGCGCGACGTGTGTGTAGGAAGACAGCGGCGAGGAAAGGAAAAGAAAAATGCAGCACGCGACGGAAACGCACGCACGCAGGCAAGCACGAGGCGGATTATCTCCGCGTGTTTCCATTTCTCATTTCCATCGCGATCGTCTCCAAGTTCACGTCGTGTGTTACGAGGTCACATCCGCGTACGAGTGACCGTATTCGTCCGCGTGCGTTCTTACGCGCGACGTCGAGTCGCTGCTGCTTCTCTTGCGGCGGCCACCGTCGTAGTCGTCGTCGCGATTCGAAAGTCAAAACAAATCGCGAAAGAAACCGGCTTCGATGGAACATCGTCTAGCTTGGTTTCTGTCGAAACTGATTAAAAAAAAAGGAAACTCTCGATTAGAGGTTATCGATAAACGGTCTGATAAACGGTGATCGAAAAATGAGAAAAAAAAAGAAATATTTCGCTGATCCGTATTCGAAGTCAGATTCCCCCTCACGTCTACGTGAAGAAAGTTAACAGTCGATTCTCCGTAAAACTCTCATGACCGTTACGCCGAGCGTAAAGAACGCGTGCAAGACTCCTCGAGATGCATCCGGGGGGAAAGAATTGATTTGGATAAAAATGTCAAGACAGAGAGAGAAAAGCACGACGACTCAATATACGCGCGCCCGTATCCAATTAATCGTGCACAATGAACCCACGAGCGTCGACGATGACGTACACATATTCCCGGTGCTGTCGTTTCGTCCGCGCGGATCTTGCTCCGTCTTTGCTTTCCACACCAGTGTAGTATATACCGTTAATTGTGCCCAATTTGATTTCGTCAAGTTCCACGGGGTACCAGAGGGGGGCCAGTGTGTGTTCGTTTCACCAAGAGGAGAAAAAAAGAGTTGCAAAGCCCGCACAGGGAAGCGATCTCTCCTTGAAGGCCGTGGAAGAATGTGAGAATTGATCCCTTGAGAAGACGACGAAGAACGGAGAGTGGCCGGTAGTAGAGGAGAAACACGTCGACAGAGGGTAGAGACAGACGTCGAGGGCACTTCACTCTCCAACTAAAACTACCTCTCTAGTTTCGATCCACGGCCTAACCGCGCGTGGAAGAGGCCAACGACGTCGCTTTAATATACCGGCTCGACAAATCGGGATCGGTTTTTCGAGCTACACTTGGCACAAGTAGTCTAGGCTGACCGAACGCCCGATCCGGACTGACTATAACTGTAAACCATCACTTGTCGCTGCCAAGCTTACCCCCACCATTCGCCGCGAAACGGATCGCTACCCCCACTCTACCGCCTCAGCTGCCACGCCATGCCGCGCCACGAGCTCCCGCTC
Source organism: Habropoda laboriosa (assembly GCF_001263275.1). Taxonomy (NCBI): domain Eukaryota; kingdom Metazoa; phylum Arthropoda; class Insecta; order Hymenoptera; family Apidae; genus Habropoda; species Habropoda laboriosa. The sequence continues at coordinate 971,557 of NW_017100265.1, read as the reverse complement.
CAAACCAGTTCTTCGATGCGCTCCGCCACTTCTACCTTCGTCGGCTCTGCTTCAGAAGCGTTTCCACCTGCTGCCGCGCGCACCGACCGATACACCGGTCGATCTCTCGCCCGAATCCAAACAGAATAACACGCCCGACAGGAGCCACCTTTTCACCTTGAACCGGTGGAGGCCCCGAAAAATCAACTCCGACACTGCGGATTCGACGCTCGCCATCAACGACCTCGCCGCGCGGCAACTCGAGAGAACTCTCGTGGCATTTTCGCTTTTGTTGTGACGCGCGAATCCGTCGACACGGTTCACGCTACTCCCACCACTCCACCCGCTGGCCGATTCTAACGCGAATACCTGACTCGAAGTAGGTTAGGGTTGATTCCCGGCTGTTCGCCGCGATTTATGCGCCGGGGAAAGTAAAGATTACGTTCGAGACGTAGGTATTAAGGTGGAAAGGTTTATATAGTTCACTGGAACGGTAAAGGCTTGGGTTAGTGCCTCAGTTTTGTCGCGCTTAGCGCCGCGACTGCTCTCTCTCTCAAGGATGCGTAGAAGCATGCTGATGCATTCAAGCTCGCGTTTTCTATGTAAATTGCAGTGCTGTATGGGTATTCTAGTTTTACCTGGAAACGATTGTAGAGTGAACGAATTTTAGTCAATTTCATTAATTCGTTCGAAATTTTTCTGTTATTTATAAATTATGCAATACGAGTTGTCAAATATAGGGGAAGTAGGTTGCAGTGTTGTTTCGGTTTGTTAAATACTAAATGTAAGAAAAAGTAATTTAGGTGTTAACAACACCCTTTGTCAAACCTTTCACACAATTTGCACATTTTGAACCTGTAATGCTCTTCGTATACCAAAGGATTATTCTATGCGTGCATTTAAAGAAATAACAAAAAATTCTAAGAAACATCGTCAGTCAATTAAGTGTAATATAGCGAACACTGTGAAATATAATTGACGATCTAGTAATTCGATACTCTAGTAATTCGCATCTGTTTTGAGTTGCATTATACAGCTTTTTAACTGTACAAATTTAAACGGAAACGTGTCATGGTGCGTTAAACTTAACTGTAATGTCCATTGAACTAGTGCTAGTTCGCGGCTGCTCGTAATGTATATGTTCGACGTGCTATTAGCGCGATATTCCACCTACATTGTCATTAGTTCCTAAAAAAATAGTAAAAAAAAAAAATATCTTTCGTCCTCAAAAACGTTAACGAAAAAAGAAAAAAGAAGAAATTCCGCAAGCAACAAATTCCCACTAACTCCGTACAAGTATTCCAGCAAACATAATCGCAATTACGACTATCTAAATATTGTTCGATAAATTCCGAACGTTTCTCGACTTTATTGCACGTTAATACCCGAGAGAAGACGATTCATTTACTGTTTACAAAAAATAAAATCGTCTCGAACAATAATAATCGTACGACGGGAGCGAAGTCAGGATTCACTATCGTTCGAATAAATATGCCCGATACCGCAGCGTATTTTTTTGGCTACTTATCGTGCGTTATCGTTTGGGAGTCGGTCTCTGCTCGATTACGAATAAATAAAGTTTCTTTTTTTATGGATGTTTAGTTTCCACGATTCGAGACGCGACGTGTTGTTGCATCGTTACAGACACTCTCCTTCTCTTTCTTCCTTTCTTCTTCTTCTTCGTCAAGTTTCATGTCGCGCGCGAGCAACCGTCTCTCGCGTCGATGAGATTCAGTTTTCGAGTTACACGAAGAAGATAGATAGGAGAGGCATACACTGGGAAGAGGAGAGATTAACAATCGAAGCTGATTTCCGAGAGGGTTAAATAAAATCGTCCGTTAACGTGCGCATTCTTCGGCTATAATTAGGCAAGATACACAAATCAGAAGAAGCTCTTTGTCTCGGATCGAGAGTTTGTCAAGAGGCTCTTTAGCAATAATACAGTTAGAGGCGCGTTAAGTTTGCTCTTTTTCAGCGTTCATTTACGGATTTCTCCTTTGTTCAATTGCCATTGCAACCGATCGCAGATAAAGCAACGTCACCAATGTTGTTTCGTTTCTTCCTCGGTAAACAACAAAGACTTGTATCTTCCTTTAGAAATTCTCGTTGGAGACGCGCCACTGTGGAACAGTCTTAAAAATCACACGTTTCCGCGGGTTTCGCTACTTATTGTTAGAATAAACCTCCGTTGATAACGTTATCGCGCTCGAAACACGAATCGCATTGTCTGTTGTGACGTTCGGTCATTCAAAAGTTTCAAATTAATTGCGTCAATTAAGGGAACGTACATTTATACAACTTCGAATACTATTTCTGTCTAGAGAGATAGCCTTTCGCAATCTACTCTGAATTATTGCTTTGATATTTTCTCATATTCCCCGATGTTTCTTGCCGAATGCAATCGTTTGTCGTAATCGAACTTGGTGCAATTACTCGTACATCCAGTATAACCTTTATCTCGTGGATTATTTTAGTTTGTTTACTATCACTACTTTCACTGATTAATTTAGCTTATCGAGTAATTCGGGATCGCATATTTGACACCGCGCTCCTCTTCGGAGGTTTGAGACATTTAGAGCACACCTCCATCTTGCAAGCCCTGCCGTTTGTGGTTTCCGGCGCACTCTTCTCGAATCACGTCTCAAATTCACCCGTATTTTCATTTTTTGCGAGTTTTACAGGCGCTTCTCTTCGCGACGATGTCCAAAATTTTGTCATCGTCTCAAATTTATCCATATTTTCTTCATCTTTTCCTTTTTTACCAGCTTTACAGCTGCTTCTCTTCGCGACAACGTCGAAAATTTAATCGTTATATTTTTGCGTATTAATACTAAAACGCCAAGAAGAGAAGAAACTCTTCGTTTCGTCCACCATTTGCGCTTCGCAGAAGAAACAGCTGTAAAAGTTGAAATACTCGAAATTTCTTTACCAAAATTTAACAGTACCTTCTCGACTACGTGTACTTTCGAGAAATGCAAGAGAAAAAGTCTAATTTTCGAAAGAGTCACACAGGAATGACCCTTTAACGGCCAGCAAAAATTTCTTCGGAGCACATTTTCAACGTTCGCGAAAATTTCGCAATTTCGTTTTGCACAGTACTGGAACCGAATGTACCTTAATGGCCATCCGTACGAGAACATGAACCATTGTAGTTATTCTCGCCGTACGGTCAAGTGATTCAGAATTTAATAATAGAGGCAACGGAGAAAATTCCGACTATTTCGAGCCCCTTCGTACATTTAACTGTATCCAAGAAATTTCAAGAGGAATTCTATCCACCAATCATAATATTAGAAATTCTCGTAGCGTTGTAACGAAACAAATTGCTGTCACATGTTTACTACAATTTCCTATAACACATTTATTGTATATTTAAAAAATGGAATATATAGTGGATTATTATTAATTTTTAAATTGTGCGGTACCTGATAATTTGCTGTTGCAAATATACATGAAAATTTTTCTAGGAAGCTTATATTACAGAAGAATAATTACCGACCAGGTTTATTTATGGACATCATTTCCTTATGATACGTTACGTTTAATTTCTTATGTATTTTAAAGGTGGGCGTGATTAGATGTACATTTCTAGCGGAACGAAACTCTATCCAGGCTAGAAATTGCTTGGGCTATATAAAACATTCTACGCTCCGGATTAGAAATTCAAATTGCTTGACCTATTGGCAAATCTTTTTATCGAATTACCAGCTGGTAATTATTACATATCGAGCAAATTGATCTTATTAAAATATTATTCACAGTGTGTTTATACAATTTTTCAAACTTCAAGAGAGCTATTATTAAAATAGCTATCGAAGCTTGTGTTAATTACGTCGAGCGCGTTAATTTTATTCAAATATCGGTGAAATTTATTCAAAGTAGATCTGTACTATTTATGAAATTTAAAAAATTTTGTCGTACCTTCCCAGCGTTTGTTACTCAATTGTTCATTTTCAAAATGCCACGCAAAATATAAATTGTTCGGGAACTACTTCCCTTAATTACTATTGAAATTACTTTCGCAGGAATTCGCTAAAAATTCATGTTCATCAAGAAATGCACAGCGCATATTTCGTATGCAAATTTAATCACAGAAATACCTTTGCCGTTTTTACACGAAGAAGAAAAGCAAAGATCCTTTTTCGCTTAGATTTTACGTATCGAAGTACATTCGATCGACTTTCACAATTTCACTGTGTATTAATTGCAAAACTCTAGTTCACGGCGAGATTTGCGTTTAACGTTGTAATCGAGAAACGCGCTTTTTCTAATTAAGGCCAAGAATTATTCGCCGGTAAATGGCGGCCGCGCCGTTCTAACACGCCACGTATACACACGTTTGCAACCGAGTTCGATTCTGCATGCGATGTCAATTAGCACGCGGGTTGTTCCGCGTCAATTCTGATTATTGAATTAAATTCGCCGGTTCGTTAAGGATATTTAAGCCCGAACGACAGCGGCCTCTTCTCTCCTTAGACGCAGCTGTTTCTAAATCACGGAATTATCAGCCGACGTGTACACGTTTCATTTGTCACGGTTCTCTTAGTTTCAAATAACGCTACAAAGTAAGAGGCAACGCCGGAGAAACATTTGAGAGAGGTTAATTAATTGAAATTCCATTTATGGTTACGCGAATGTGCAAGTAACGGCTGTTACAATTTTCTACCTGATTATCACAGATCTGCGCGTTAATTATCGCTTGCGTTTTACTTTCTTGGTATTTGATTTGTTCATTTTTTTTTTTTGTCTTTAGTACACTTCGTTTTGCGATGAAAAATAGTTGTTCGTTTATTTTGTTGTTAATATTATATTAAATGAATGTACGCTGCGGCTGGTAAGTTTAATCGCGAAGTGCAAAAGTGCGATGTAATTCGATTCATTTCATTCAAGTCGGTGAAATTCCAATTCTGCTCATCAAATTTTAAGTTTCTTTTTATATCGAACTCAGCAGAGCGAAGTTTGTCATTCTCGCCTAATTCATTTTTCTTCCTACACAGTTATTTTCAGTTTTACTGCGTTTTAATGGATGCGATTAACCCTCTCATTGCTCTTGGCACCTATATGTGTTTTGAACGTTTTCTGTCCACTTTTGGCACACTTTCATTTTAAATTTTGCCGTTTGCCCACTTCAACTTTCATTTAACAGAATTATAAATTACAAAATTCTTTAATATTTAAAAATAGAAGAATTTTAATATTTTTAAATGCCGAAACGTACGATTTTAAATATTTTAATATTTTTAAATGCCAAAACGTACGATTTTAAATATTTTAATATTTTTAAATGCCAAAACGTACGATTTTGAGATCGCGATTGAATTCTTTCGCAGCGAAAGGGTTAAACTCATTCTAGAAGACCGATCGATGCTTTCTATACAATCCTCTAATTATTCCGTCATACTTTATATTCTATTCATTACGATTTTCGCGTTCCACGTGAAAAATATAACATTCTCCAACGGTTTTACTGTTTGAACAACGTTCACCGTGTCTATCAATTTTCTAGCCGTGTAATTTTTCATTTATCGACCGCTACACGTTCTCGAAAATTGCTTTTTCATGGATCGACATAATAGATCGGCAAGTGTTAAGGGGGCAAGAAATTGGCGATGATTAATTCGTTTATAACGGTGAGTTACAAAGAGTATATACGTATGTTAGTTTCGGTGCTGCTTGCGCTACGAAAAAGCACAATAAACGATATCGGTAATAACAGGTTGGTATACAATGTTGAACACGTACCTGTCGATGCCAGTCGACTTTAATGTTAGCGTAGGTGTTCGCAGGTGAACGTGTGAAATTGGTAATTATTAAGTGACGTGAATTCTTGACGCGGTCGCGACGCATAGTAAACTCGTGAGCAATATTTCTGAAAACAATGTGCATTTCTACACGGGTCATCTTTCATCGCAACAGCCGCCATTAGTCTTTCGCGACATGTCTTCGTAAAAATTTATTGCACCAGATAGTAGTGAACCTAAGCAATTCCGTTTATAAATCTGACGTCTTGTTTCTGCGAAGATGTAATCGCGATTTCAATAATAACGAATTTATTAGAAATCGCTGTTCAGATGGATCTGTGTGTGTTTTGGAACAATAACACTTTGTAATCTCATTTATGGTGATTATTTCGTTTAAGAATTAACCTTTTCACTGCTGTTGGCGCTTTGAAAATTTTCTCGTGCTGTGTCCTTGACGCCTATAGGCGGTTTGAATATTTTCTCGCGCTGTGTCCTTGGTGCTTATAGGCGTTTCGAATATTTTTTCGCGCTCTGGTAT
>NW_017100265.1:946833-965286 GCF_001263275.1 Habropoda laboriosa | reverse complement strand
GCAAATTTTCACCTTAACTTAATCCTTTCGCCGCAGCAAATTTTAGTTCCACAACGGCCGCAAAATTTTCGTTTTTAGCTGTATTATTTTGAAATTCGTTTTATTGAATCAACGTGGAAGAGTGCAGAGGAGAAAATTAAGGCTTGAATTAACGTGGAAGTGCGCTAAAAGGCTCCAATAACACTATGCGTATAAATTCTCAAAGCGCCAGTATCAGTGAAAGGGTTGAGCTTCGATTCTTGTTATCTGCATACTTCCACCTTACTTTTCAAACTAATAAATTTCTAAATTTCCACCTAAAATTACGCCTAAACGAAAGATTTCGGGATAGAACATCACAGGGTTAACAATCGCGGGACACGCAATAATTATTCTCCTTTTCTCAGAAATTACACGTCCTGACATTTAATCTAAACAAAACTTGTCGTTATGTAAATTATCGTGGATATTATTCTTCACGTTTCGAAGCATGCAAAAAATTTCCAATAAATTTTCTCGTTCTTTATCCGGTAAACAAATTAAACTAACGAATCCATAGAGAAAGTCGTTGCAGATCGACAACGGTACAAGTTGAAAGGGATAGTCGATGATGAAGTTTTGTTGCATGTAATCAAGGAACGATCGTTGAGAAAACAGACGAATCGATTAAATTTAAGGAAGCAAACAGAACACTCCTCTCAATCTATAAATATTTTCCGGCAATAATGGCGTATAATAATAGGGCCTCGAATTATTCAAGTATCGAGCGCATAATTATCCAATCGTTCAACTCTAGTTCTATTGAAAATCACCGGAGCAGCACGGCAAGCAGTAAACTTTTCACTTTGGATTCTGCGCCACGACGCCTCATATTTTACGATTACAACGTCCACGTAGGAGAGCGGTGATTGTCCGGCGCGACGCTATTTCATAGCCTGATACAATAACGAACGGGACAAGGAGCACTTCGACCGATTGAAAGCCGAGAATGATTCACTGAAATCGTTCTGATTTCGATGAACGTTCCAAGCGCGTGGAAATTTTCCCATTATCTACTTCCTGGCGGACAATCTTTTGAGCTCCTTTCGAAACACCGCTCGCAAACTATACTTTTCTCGTTTTTCAAATATTCTTCCGTATATGAAATTTTCACCTTTTCCACAGAGTACATTTACTCCTCGTTGACTTCTTTTGTTTCGAGATTGTAACGTGAAAATTATGTGCAAATCAATTGGTGAATGTGCACGAATGCAATTTCTTTAAAGTAAACATACTTTTCGTGGAAACTTTTTTACAAAATTTGTAAAATTAATTATTAAAATTATTTAATAATCCTACTCTAGTAAGTCAACTTTTGCCAGTAAAAGAACTTGTCCGTATTAACGGATTAAAATATTTTTCCGTTTCCCCCAAACCTCCTCAAATTCTCGTAAAATGTCCAAAAAAAGAAAACAATCACAAAGTGAAGACTTTCAATTGCAGAATAGTCCAACGGTTTTATCAATTCCTACAGATACTCAGTCGTTTCACGGTTCTAATCGGTAAATCCTCTCTGTCGAAGTGGCGAGAGAGCCACTTCAATGGTTCACTGGTTGTATACCAGCCTCGCAGGCGCAATTATTCAATCGCGGGAACGATAGTAGGCGCTCGAATTCAACGAGACAGCGGGATAAGTATTAAGTTTTCATTTGGTTGTGCCCGAGACAAAAAGCAACGGTGGCATGCGTTATATGGGAACGATAACAGGGAACTTTTGCGGTGGCGCGAGCGCAACTCAAAGGAGCATGTCCGTCGAAGGACGCGTGAAAGTCCTGCGTTGGCCTGTGGTGTGGTCCCCCTTGGTCTCTCCTCTCTCTCTGTCGTTGTTATCGACTTCGCTATGCCACATTTCACTCGACGGGCCTCCACCTCGGCTGGTATCGGCATTCAATGCTTTTTACCGAACAACATGAACCAGATCTTTTTGCGGCGGTGCACCGTAAAGTTACTTTTAAATGGCGGCCAACGCCTCGCGACTTTCTGCTGCCTGTCCATTTGCGGCGCTTTGCTATGTCAATGCAAATGTTCTTCCTGACAATGTAACGACGCCGCGCGCAACGAGGAAATGCCTCTCTCTGGGAAAAGTTGCTCGGCACACCGGTGGATTCGGTCCTGGGAAAATCCATCCCGTCTTTTGCCTCTGGATAGAAATTCCACCACCGCGACGAGCAACCGTGATTTCAATTCCAAGTGTCCACGTGGGGTGAGATTAGATCGTTGGATACGAAATGTGAAATTTCTGGTATTTGGAAAGAAAGACACTTTGTGAACTCTATGCACGATCCCAAAATTTAATATTCTTCTTTTTTTTATAATGCGTCCCTCATTCTTAGGGAGTTTTTAAATTCGGTGAAGGTGACATTTGTTTACGTTAAATATCTCGGTATGTTATGAAGAAGTTTTCCTATTTCCTCTGTCGTTTAAGCATTTATTAAATTGACTGTCAGTTATTAGAAAGAAGAATCGAAAATGGCAATTGCTACTGAACATCAGAAGTTAGTGAAAGGTCTAATAAATTTTTAGGAATCAAATTAGGACAATTCTAGAATTGAACAAAAATTTGCTTTCAATTTTTAATTCGAATAATAAACGATAGATCCATTTAATAAATCGTTTAAAAAAACCTACTTTTTTAGAGAAAAGAATTGTCCCGCAGCGTAAGAAGAAACAATTTCGTTCTTCCTTTCACCGGCAATCCTTATTTAACATTTGTCACTTGCAGCATTCTGAAAGCAAATCGAGGATTACGTCGGATGGCTCTTGCATTCATCGTTGAGGTCTTTACTTGACAACGTTCATTCAGACACTTTTATTCGTGCAACGGACAGTGTTACAATTGTATTCGACGTTTACGTCGATCGCCGAGAGAAAACAAACGGTTTCACGGCAGAAGCGGAGGAGGTGTCTCGGGTGAAATGGAAAATTCATTCTTCTTTTCTTTCGCCCGGTTTCCTTCTCCTACTTTTTCTCTCTCTCTCCTTTTTCGATGAAATACGAGCAACTCGCGAAACCTTAACGATCGTTGTGCAACTGCACAATTATCGCGTGCTGCGCCTGTCGGCAATTCCTAACTTATACATTTCGTACCTCGTTGCCGCGGCTAAACTTGGACAAAAAATACGGCTAATCGTAATAATTATTTTACCCCGTTGTCAGCCTCTCGATTTTTCATGGCCCAGCGCGCTATATATCACGGACACGTGTTGCTTCATTCCGAAGCGGCGAAAATCGTTCTAGGGTCATTTAAATAAGTAAAGAGACGAACAGATTCGGTTTAAAAAAATATTTAAATAAGAAGTATACACGATACTTTCAAAGTCTTAAGTCGGCATTATCTGCTGTCGATAAAAGAAATAGCTTTTTGAAAATTGTTTCGGTGCAGGTAAAAAGAAATTAAAAAATTGAAACCTCAGAAAAAATTAGATAAAATTCGGCTTGGAGGTTCTGTCACATCCGTCTTATAGCTCAGATCTTGTCTATTCTTTATACTTCCGAAATCATAAGTTGGTATCGCTGTTATTAATTAAAAACAGCTGTTTGAAAATTATTTGAATATAAATAAAAAAAATGAAGAAAAATTGGGTTTGGAGATCTTGTCACATCAAATTTTTTTTGCTCTTCTTTCTTTTGGAATAAAGTTTTTCCGTAACGAAGAAGCGAAATTAGAACAAGTTATCAATTAGAAATCGACTAGAAACTCGAATCTTTCCAACTCTTCTTCCATTTACATCCCTTAAAGTCGAACCTAACTTTTCCTAATCTCAAACATATTCAGTATCGCGTAGATTTCCGCGATTTAAACTGATTTTTTCCCTGTTACCATACACGCGCGTTACAACATTAGCAACGTAATCTCTCTCAATTATCAACGCATTAAGTTACATTTATTCGAATTCTTCGACGGCGTATCTATGCTTCTCTTTCCGGTTCGTGATGCAAGATCATTTGAATTCGTCTACGAAGAATAATTGAAAAAAAACTCTGGATAAAAAGGAAGAAGTGAAAGTTCAAGATTAAAAGATTACAGGAATTCTTGAACGGCTGTAGGAAGAATGGGGGAGCCGGTATTAAAAGGAGTCGCAAAATGAGAGTACAATCGTTTTTTAATCGTTACGTGAACATCGTTCGCTCGGAATTCATTTCAAGGAAAGTTTTAACGAACTCAGCCATAAACGGCGAGTCGAAGGTGCGCTCCGGCGTTGTTAAATTTACGATATAATTACGGTCACTGCGAGAATGATAGCAAGAAAATACTGTTGCTGCTTTTTCCCCCTCGTTTTTCTTCCTTTTTCGTCTTCCGGGGATCCACCGTTCTCTGAGCGCACGCGATGCGATTGTTCGTTACCGTGTTTACCCGCGTCGTGCGATTCTCTCGTTCATTCTTGCCCACAGATCGGTAAATTGTGTCTGTTCTTACGGCTATTTACACGCAGATTGACCGAGAAATAATTATTTCGATTCGTTGTTCACAATCTTTTCTTCTTTTGTTCCTTTTGTTTCTTTTGGTTTGTTCTGCGGATGTTCAATCGCGGTCGCAATATTTTTTTAACTTTAAATTTTAAATTTTAAATGAAAAATTTCAAAACCGAAAATTTCGAGAAGAAGAGGCACGAATTCTGGAATAATTCACGTTTACACAAGGTTCCCTTCCTTTCTATAAAAAAGGAATTTAAGATAAGGACGTTACGTGGAAACTTCGGGTATTCGAAGGTAACAGAGTAAAAATACTCCTGGAGTATTTATTTCCTTACACAGCTTTACGTAATCTCATTTACAGTGCAGGCACAGGTAAAAAGATAAGGTTCATTTCTTAAGAATTTCGTTGAAAATTCTTTGTTTTTTTTTTAATTATTCTACATCGTAGATTTCTCGATTTCGAACATTTGCTGGTATCTCACTAACTAAAGGAACAATTATATTTAAAATTTTAACTTACGAATAGTGAATAAAAATAACTATCTATGCTTTCTTGTGTATTTCACATTTCACAAACAATATACCGTATTTTTCCCACTTTTTTTGCTATCTTTTACTAATCGAAATGCGCAAAAAGTATGACTACACCTTTGGCACATTTTTATTCATTTCCCTTTCCCCTTTCCTTTTTCTTATTCCCAAAAATGTCTCACGAGAAAAGGGCGCGAAAAATACGGCATTCAAAAAACAGATGAAAGAATCGCAGCCATACCTTCAGCGTGCTTGCACTCCGCGAAAAATGATCGACGCGAGAGGAAGTATTATGCGATTGCAAAGCGACAGGAAGTGGTTATGCAACGAAAATAATCGTCGCATATTTCATAACTGCACTTATTAATATCAGCAAGAGGGATTGTGTGCGTGGTGCCCTTTTATAAGCCGCGCGCACAATCGTCGTGCACAAAGGTGCGACAGCAAACATAATTCACACTGTGTAACACGATTAGAAAGTGTGTGTTCGATAATAAACTATTTTTGCATTTTCTTTCTCTCTTCTCTTTCTCTATTTTCCCTTCGTCGTCTTCTTTTCTTCGTTCGGAATGGCGCGAAAAAAATTTCTCAGTTCGACCGGCCGCCCCATGGTTTACCGTTACCAGCGTTACGTGAAATATTCGCATAAAATTATCATATTCGATTCAAACGGATCTAACGAAGCCAAGAAAGTCGCATTCCCTCGTGTCCGCTTGAATAAATTAAAGAGGCGTGGTTATCGAGAGCCGTTCGTCTCGAATCGGTGACTCATGATAATGTCGAATAATTTCTCTGATCTTTCTCTTCTTTTTTTTTTTCTTTCTTCGCGATATTCAACCAGACCACGGTTTAAGTATTCGGCTCTCTCTCTCTCTATTAGCACTCGATGGATTTCTACTTTTTTCTTTCTTGCGTTCGACCGTATTTTATCAACGACAGAATCGCTTTCGTGCGATTAGCGATCGAAAGGAAGTAGGATTCTACTTTGACGTATTTGTTAGATCATCCCATTGGCTCGTATCGAATTTTGTAATTTAGATCGATATTTTTAACAGACGTTTCAATGATCGAAAAATTACCGTCGTCGATTTAGAATTTTCTTGGATTTTCGTTAAAATACTTTTCGCCTTCGGCACGAACTTTGGGACGAAATACGTTGATTGAGGTAATTAAATGTCCTCGAGTGAGAAATATCTTTATGTGTAAAATAGACTGATGATGAACGTTAGGATGTTTTGAAAACGCGTCAATTATCCCATCTAAACATCTCCTTTGTGAGAAATTGACGAGCGAAATTGGAGCTCGTAACGAAAGCGAAAGAAGAAAACGTTCAGACTGAAGAATACTCGTCAACTTTGGAAACTAAATTCCTGTGTGAGATTTAAATTATTCATAATAATTCTGTGATAATTGCTAATCACTTCTAAACCAACTAATTAACCAATTACTAACTTTTGCAAATTAGAAGTATTTTTTTCACTGTGGTGTACCTTAGCAAAAATAGAAAAGGAAGAAATACCTAATTTACATTGAAACATCTAACATTTCGCATTCTAAACAACAGACAACCCAAGAAATGCAAAAACAATTTTTCGCAGAATTAATTTATCGTGGCAATAAAATATCTTCAATATCTTCGTTTGTTCTCGATCGAGAGGAATGCACGCGTGTTATTTTCGTATTTCTGGAAACTTTCGCGATTTCGATTCTTCCACGTCCAGCAGCGGGGAGAGGAGAAAAAAACCTGAAACGTTGGAAGCTTTAAGGAAACATAATTTCCACGTTTAAGGAAACGTTCCGGCAACTTATTTCGCTTCCGATCATTTTCTCTTTTCTTTACTTGGCCGTCTCTCCTGTTTTCGTATATAAACACAACCAGCTTATGCTTCTCTCTCTCTCTCTCTCTCTCTCTCTCTCTCTTCCTTCCTTGCAGCACGCTGTTCGGGTATCTTTGACTTTTTATCTAAAATAATTAGTGCGTGAACGCGACTACATTCCAGGAGCACCTCGCGAGCGAAGAAAGTTGCCTGTCAGCGATGAACGCGTGCGTTACACGAGAATGAACAAAAAAGAAAGAAAAACCTTAGGGGGAAATTTCATTTTTGGCGTGATCCTGGTTTCAGACGATCGTTAAAATGCCGATCGTCGTGTTAACGAGAAGGAAAACGTTTTTGCATATTTTCTACGGTGAACGTCTCGCGAATTTTCTTGCAATTGTAAATTTGGAAGTTTCACTATGTGTATTGAATAATAAACATTTGGATGGATTAAAACTGAATTAAATAGAGATTTCCCTAACTGAAATACTGAAAATTAATTTTTATGGACCGAAACTGAAATATTTATTCTGAAAATTTAGATATTGACAAAATTCTGTACACTGAATAAGGAATAAAGATTTAAATAAATTGAGACTGAATGAAATAGATATTTCCCTAACACAAATACTGAAAATTAATTTTGATGGACCGAAACTAAAATATTTATTCTGAAAATTTAAATAAATTTGTAAGAGGTGTATTTTCTGTTTCGGACAGCCATAGATTTTGATTACTGTCTTCATATTCTATCTTCCTCGTATTTCTAAGGAATTTAGATCTAATCGAAGTTACTTAAACGAGTAAAAATTTATGGTAAATCAGATTATATCTTGACGACTGCATATCTAATTTAATAACATTAATTTATGATTAAAGATCAAACATCTAAGTATTTGTCAAATAAATTTCGAAATTAATGACCGCTGGAACGATCGATGTTACAATATCATAAAATTTCTTTGTCACGCAAAGATTTCTTTCAAGATGGAAATGGTCTCTCGGGGAAACAGCATGAATTTTTTTCTCTTCTTTTTGCTGAAAATTATATCACAGAACGCAGAGATACGCTTTAAGCTTTTTGTTTCTTCTTCCGTGGAAACGCGTTTAATTTACGAGCAACAGGCAGCACGGCACATTTAAGTCGCGACGATAAATTACTTCATCTTTTTTACATTTGTTATTTTTGCAGCTGACGTTTCATGGGTCGCGACGAAATCTAGATTTTTACAACGCGCCGCGAAAAGAAAGGGAAAGTGGTTGCCTCGTTCTAATTTATATGCAACAGAAAGTCATTGTCACACCCGTTTCACAGCTATCGGTCATCGTGGAGTAAAGAGAAACTTCCGGTTTTTAACGCCGTTTGGTTCCTCGTGCTTTCAACGTTGATTCTGTTTTAATCCCGTTTCAACGGTTATTTTATTACCGAATTATTTTGAAAAATACTTTTGTTCAGGAATATTAAAAATTAATATTAGTATTAAATAAAACAGTAAATAAATATTAATGAAACATAATATTAAAAAATTAATATCACTATTAAATAATGTAAATGGTATTAATATTAATATTAAAAATTAATATTAAAGAAATAAAGTAATGTATTTATTAGTCAACACGGAAAACTTCTTTTCCTGGCAAAAGTTGACTCACTGAAGTAGGGTTAAGTATATTTTAAAGAAATTGTACTTTTATAAGTTGTCCCATAATATTGCCCTTAAAAATGTATTACTGAAATATCTTCTGCACCGATACAGAGAAGAATACTTTTAGCTCTTAAATTTACCTTTAACAATGCAAATAAATTTTTATATCAAGTATAATTCACCAACTGTTTCTACAAAGTTTCTACAAGCTAATTAAAGCAGAATGTTGATTGACAAATAATCAAGTATCTCTGTTTTCGATCTTCCTACGACGTCGCCTGAAAAAGTTGAAACAATCAAAGGAAGTGGTCACTTTGTTTACTAATCGTTTTTCACCACAGCTTAAAAACGGACACTTTAAATTAACCATTTTACAATATAATCTTTCCTAATTGGCAGTAAACATAATTGCAGCAGTCTACATGAAAAAAAGTAGCTACAATAACCTTTGCCTTTTTAGAATTTCAAAGAGCATAATTTTCAAGATTTTTAGTTTACTTCAAAAATAATCTTTAGTTTCATTCTATGCTATAAATTCTACACAGTTAAAAAGAAATGACCTAATAGAGTCATCGATACTTCTTCTATTTAATCAGACCTTCTCACTGATTCTATCTTTATGCTACATGAGTTAACAGAAGAATTCTCTGTCACTCTCTGTTCCCTCCAAATTTTCCAACTATACAATATTTATCGTATGTCATGAAGCATTTTTTGAGAGACAATTTATCCTACGATGATTTCGCGAACGATCGACGATCGAAAACACACGAAATCTTTTCGGTCGGTCGGTCAGATTGTCGTTCGAAATGGTCGGTGAAAGAGAAGGAAGAAAACAGGTAAGTTGTGCGCAGCCACGACACGCGTGGGAATGAGTTTCCTCTTCTGTTGAGCCCGCTCTACCTGATTATCGGTACGAGCTGCGTGAACGATGCGTTCGTTGTCGGAGTGCAGGTGCTTTCCTAGCGATGGCTTCGAACCGCTCGCGAAACACGTGAACAAATACTCCAACTATTTTTTCATCGTGTAAGCGATTCGTTTGGAATGACGATTAGTATTGTCTAAATAGTTCTTAGAAAGAGAGTTAACACAATCGAGACGGATATATTGTTACAAGACTATACCTACGAACAAGCAGTGTAAAGTACATATTTTGATATATCGACGACACTGATTGTGGATTATTCATTTTCTACTTAATTGAAAAATCAACGGCAATTTTATATTTTTCGTACACCTTATTCTGCAAAACTGACAATACTAATTTTTTATTCAATCGAAGTCTACCAAAAACACAAGTTTTTAGTCGTAACGTTGCAAGTTATCTTCGAAGTAACTATAAAATAATATTAACAGCATTACGAAAGTTATCTCTTCGCGTAAAAAATGCAAATTACATTTTATCAGGTCGGTTGAAACCTCATAAAGTCTAAATTACATATACTTAACTTTAGAAAACACGGAGTGAAAGATAAGAAAAAGCGAAAAAAAGAAGAAGAAGGGAGGGACGAATTCAGGTAATCTTGTTTAAATTTCAGCGAAATATAAGACAGCTGAAGAGCTATTTAGGACGCTATTCAACTTCTGATCTCCCCTCACGAGTATATATATAATCGCATTCAAAACGCGTTCACGGGCTTTTAACCGAATTCTTACCGTTTTCACCGTTAAGACAACGTTTCACGGTGAATACCGTCGAAAATTATCCCAGTCCCCTTCCTGTACAAATATCTCGTGTCCACGATTATGCGCGGAACAGTTATAGCCGAGCAGGAAAATATTTTCGTACAGTTCTGATGATAAATTACGATTTTAATAAATCGTTTCAACTGGGGGAAATTTACGACAGAGGAATATAAAGATACGACGTAGAACGAAGTTAAAATGGCCGCCTGGAACGGGCTCACCTTGAATGAAACAGAACACTGGTGTATCCCATGGGACGCGATATTAAGAACGTCACGACGATACGTCTGACCTTATGGTCATCTTTACGTTTCTAAAATAATCCCGAGGAATCTATCAGGGTTCCTTAACCCCTCCTTCGGAACCGGTTTTCGTCCACCTTAAATTGGGGAACTCGGAACGCTCGAGGCGGCTATTTAAATCGTTTTCTTTTTTCCGTCTCCGAACAGAGGCTTGACTTTTCGTAACCAATGGCCAGTTCATTATAAAACCAAATAAAGAATCCTTGTTTTCTTACGTCGTGCTTTCAAATCGGTTTTACGATTTTCAACCCCTGAATTCTTCGAGATGATCTCCCCCGAAGAGAATTCTTGAGAGAATTTATAGAAAGTGTTGCAGACGTGACGTATATGGCTGACAATAGATGTTCGATGTTTTTAAATTTTTGAAAAATTTTAATGTTGAAATTCGAAATTTAAATTTCAAAATTTATCGTTTTGAAAATTAAGGTGGAAATACGCGGAGAACAAGAATGAAGCCTTGAATTGTGGTGAAAATGTGCCAAAAAGTGCAATACAGCATAGTGAGAGAAAATTTTCAAGCTGCTTATAGGCGTCCAGGACACCGCGTGAGAAAATTTTCAAAGCGCCTATAGGCGCCAAGAGTTTAGTGTGAAAAAATATTCAAAGTGCCTATAGGTGCCAAGGATAAAGTGTGAAAAAATATTCAAACCGCCTATAGGCGCCAAGGACAAAGTGTGAAAAAATATTCAATGCGCCTATAGACGCCAAAGACACAGTGTGAGAAAAAAGTTCAGCCTCTCTCATTTCTTCTGATCGGTAAATCTACGTATTAGAAGATATTCCAAGGAATAAAACGAAAATTGACGATTTTTTACTCGTGACATTCATTTTTCGAGAGGGTGCGATATGTTAAGTAGCTTTTGGTCGACTATCTAGCCGTTTACGAAATAATCATACGGTTTACACAGCGCGGTGTCCTTTTCTTAGACTTTATTTAACTAAACGGTTCACCAATACGCAAGGAGTCGTTAAGCTATAAGATAATAGTGGACCGAACGCCTTATCTAGTTACACGAAACGTCGTTGAGGGAAAAGGAAATTATGTCATTAGCGGCGTAAGTACGTTCTTCCCCGGTTTTTAGTCAAGGTTTCGACGTTTCATAAATTACCGGCCGGTGAATATTGGTAATTATCAGAAGTGATACTTTATCGTTACGAAATATCCTCGGTTATACATATTACGCTACGCTTCTATAAGCAAATATCATTAGCGAGTGTTGTTTCATTTGTAACAGCGTGCACGTTAAACTAACGCGAGACTAACTTCTCAGCTCGTTTCTCACAGGGGAAGTACGATTACCCAAATATTTCAAAAAATTTCAAACTTTGCAGAAATGTAGTTAAATTCACACTAATAACGAGACCATTATTTATTTCAACAATGAAACGGTCCTAAGGGTGAAAAGACCCTCTTAAAAAAAAGCGAATTTTCCTATTATCCTGAATATTTTTGAAACCGTATAAGATATAGAAAAAGAATTATATTCAAAGCTATGTCGTTTTCAATATCCTACATTTTAGTGGTAAAGAATTTTTTAAAATCATTAATTTTTTCAAAATTTATTCTCACCACCATTTTTTTCCAAAAATTCTTTTTTTCAGATTTTGCACTGTTTCGTAAAGATTTACAACAATACGAAAACTCACAATTTTTTTAAGAAGGTGTTTTCATCTCTAGAATCATTTCATTCACAAAATAAAAAATGGTTTCGTTATTAGCATCACCTGAACTACATTTCTGCAACGTTCAAAATTTCTTCGAATTTTCAGTCTTCACATACATTAAGCCTTCAGTGTCGTTTCTTTTTTACCGAACTTTGGACAATTTCCGACATAATTTCTGTCGATCGTAATCAATCGCGAACTGGCGATGGGTTCTAAAATACGCAAATACGTTTCGTTTCGCAACACGGCCTCACGGAAACCCGTAAATCATACGGTTCCACTGGGGAAACGAAGGATGCAGGATTCAATTAGCCGCTTGTACAACTGCGAAAACTGTACAATATCGTACGTAAGTGCAAATTGTAATTCAATCGTTCGGTTTCGATCTGTGGCAAGCTGCCAAGATAAGATCGTGTTCGTCCAACTTCTGCGTTACAATGTCGTCAAACGTTCCCTCGCACCGAACGAGTATTCCATTTCGTCAACTTTCCATTGCATTTTACCTTTTACCGTTACCTCATATTTTTGCCATTAAAGCAGTTTCTTGTTGATATTTTATACGCCACGAAAAAGGTTTCGGTTGCTCCTCGCTCGTAATGAACGCGTAAATCGAAAGATTGCGTGACGTACCTGGTGAAGAATTGTTTCACCTGTGACGCACATTTGATGCAACGAAATCGTTACTTTTTTTCATCCTACGAACCTTTTCTCTCGGTAAAGAGCAAGTACCTTTTTTTCACCGGAGAATTTCACGGTTTCGCGTGAAAATGAATGTGAATTGAAAGTTTTTGATAATAATGATAATTTAAAATGGGTCGAGTGAAAAAATAGTAGCGACGTTTCGAGATTAAATTTTCTTATTAATTAGAAATAACGACAATGTAAAATAAATAGTAACGACATTTCGAGATAAAATTCTCTTATTAATTGGAAATAGTGACAATGTAAAATAAATAAAAAAAATAGTAACGTTCTGAGAGCTTCCCTATTAATTAGGAATAATAAAAACGCGAAATAAATAAACGAAAAAGAAGAAATAAACACAGTTTAATGGCTGTTAATTAACGGAAGAGAAATCCGTCCTGTTACATCTTATTGAAAATCATACGACCGTAATAATAACGTTCCATACGAGGAAGTACGTTTCGCTACACACACTAGTGTACATCTAAAAGATCATCGAAGTACTGCAACGGTTTACTGCAATTTCTTATCAGCAGATCTTTCCTAACCAACGTTTTTTGCCGTTGCATATTTCGATTACGCGTCAATTTCTCCTCAACTCTATATAAGCTTCTCCTTTCACTGTTTTCTGTTCGTCGACGCTGCGTGCAATACTTCAGGATCGATCCGTGAACTTCAGCCTGCACAATCCTTGGATGGCCAGTAATTGTTCGGATTACGGTGCTCGGTTTACCAGGAACCGGAGCTCCGATCTAGGATTCTAGGCTTCTCTTCTGCCCCGTTCGAAAGAAACACAATCGCGTTAATACGATTAAGCAGCCGCTCGAAGGTATAGTCGGTGGAAGAGATAATAGCGGAATCGTGAAATCGGTCAGGCGTCGTTTACACGTTAAGGCGTATCGACAAGTGAATTTAATTTTGATTAATTAGGTTTGCGCACATTTTCACATCGTATTTTTTTGGAGAATTTATTTATGATTAGTCGTTACCAAAATAATAATAATTTAGTATTAACGGATACTACAACTATATAATTTAACATAGAAGTGTATTTATTTTTTATTATATTTATAGTTAGACATTGGCAAAATAATAATAGTAAAATATTAATGCTATATTCGGTATAGTGAATTAACTGTGGTATTGCCATAAATACCAGCTGTGAAAATTTAAACGTGAAAAGAAATATATGAAAGAAAGATATATAAGAAAGAAGTGCGAAGACAAAGAGACTTTAATGCCTGGACAGCAGAGACGCGAATGTTTCACTGGAACTTGAGACAAATTACTCATTTTCTACCATATTTAAAACTCCACTGGAATTCGAGAAAAATCATTGAAATTCTTAATTTTCGATCATATTTTAACGATAACAGTGGCGCGAGAAACGAAATTGGGTCACTACTAGTTTTCAACGAAGAAGTGTCATACTTGACGCTTCGTTGACGTTTATCATAGATTTTTTTCTCTCTCTATTTCTTATATTGTTAAAATTCATTGCTGTTCCAAGAATGTCACGTAACGATAAACCACGCGTTTTGCGAAACCACACGTAATAATAAAACAACCTATATACACTACCGGCCAAAAGTTTGGAATCACCTCCCATTTTTCATCAATATTAAATTTACTGCTAATTTTTTATAGATTTCAAGTTTATCTCATTCTAAAAAATTCTCAAAGTCGCTGACTTTTTTCTGGAAATTTTTCTGTAAATTGCAATGCCCGGTGATTCCAAACTTTTGACCGATAGTGTACGTTGCAAGTGTTTGTACATTTCATATCACAGTCGCGTTAATACTTCAATACTTCCGGTCGGTGTAAGGTCTGTCTTCTTACTTCCGCTCGGAGTTCCTCGAAATCTACTCGGTATTCGTAACAATATCTTTCCAACGAAGAAAAGAAAAAGAGTACCAAGTAACTCACTGATGAAAAAAGCGAATTTCGAAGCAATCGTACGTCACAGAAGAGGAAGAAGAAAAAATCGTACAAAATTGTATTTCGAAAATATCCCCATTTATTGTGTAGCCGCGAGCTATACGCGATATTCGGATCTCGTTTTTCACATTAACCAAGAACCAGGAAGTGACGCTTCGTTGCGTAATTTAATAGCTTCCGTGAAACGACGAAACAGTCGAGGCGGTGAGACCGTAGCAGAGACTGCGGTTATCGTTATTACAAACAAATTATTGGGCATGCAAGCGCATTGTTCTAAAGCCACGGAGGAGAAAAGAGGATAATTCAGGTATCTGTGCCTCGCCGTTGTTCACCTTCTCTCTCTCCTCTCCGTCTCACCTAACTCTCCGACGATCTCATAGGATTCGGTGTGAAAAAAGAATCCACCATCGAAATTGCATTCTGGCCTCTTCGTGATTAAACTCACTTTCTCTTTCTGCACATAATTGCTAATAACACCGCTAACAAATTAATAGACCGCCACTGTTTTTCTCTGCTGTTCAACATTTATTTTTCAACGTTTTTTTCTTTTTTCTTATCGGTACAACGATATCGAAAGTCGAGCAATTATTGGGAAATTATTCTGCACGTAGGAGAAAAGGAATGTAATTTTATAAATTACCTATGCACGCGGTGGAAGGTAGGAAGAGATAACGATTTTTCTCACGGTTCGATTTGAGGTTAGATTGGCAATTTCGAATTTTGCCGCGTGAAAGAACGAGCCAGGAGTAATTTATTCGTGAATATAGACGTTTAACGTTTACAGGTGATCGTTGATCCAGCAAGAGAGTGGCTACCTTTCTTTTCTACAATTTCATGTGTAAAAACGTCAGATTTTTGTTCCGCTCTGTTTTCCCCTTATTTTCCACGCCGCGGCTGAACAAAAATCTAGTGAACTTCTCGCGACACGAGTGTCCGATAAAAATCGAAATTATCGGATTGTGCGTGAAAAATTCCTGGCGATTTTTAGGCGAATAAGTAAATTCCATATTTCAAAGAAATCATTTCTTTTTTTGTGAGATATGCACCGTTTTGTTCTACGACTTATCGCCACCTTTTTAGAAATTCGAAAATTCCATCTCGCCAAAAATTTTAGTTTCTTTCCTGTAGCGTCGAAATTTCTGTTTCTAAATTTTGCGAACAATTTCTTTCTGTCACATCTTTCTAGAATTTTGAAAATTTCTTTTTTTTTTCAAGGTTGAAATTTCTATCTCTAAATTTTTCGAGCTATTTGCTGCTTCAGAAATGTTCTCCATTTTTTTCCATTCTCGAAACAGCGAAGAAAACAACGTTACACGTGAAAATTATCGATTCTAGAGAGTTTATTCTCGAAACCTTAGGTAAAATTTTCAAAATAGATTTTTCATATTTACTTATTTTATTTTTTACTTTTACCGATAAATCGTGGCAGTAGATCCGTGGCGGCAGTAAGATCACGGCATAACGGTATGGGCAGACATTCTTGGCTGAATGAATCAGTCCTCTTGGCCGATTGTGTTGTCCATAGCCGATGGTCACGCATCGGTTCGGTCAAGGCCCTTCCTTCCCCTTTTTTCTTCTCTCCTTCGTGCTTTCCCTCTCCTCGATCGCGTTCCACCTCTATGGTCAGCCTCCTTCACCTTCCGTTATTCACGTTCTTTAATTATGTATTGTCTAACGTAATCGGCGGGGATCTCGTTGATCGTGTCACCCGCTCGACTGTTCCTCGATCCACGACCGATTGACGATCCAAGGTGGGGCCAAAACCGACCGAAAAGCGTGCACAATTTTCAGTCGGGTCCCGTGAGTGCTTCACTAGCGGAACATGAGTCGTGTCGGAAGATTTGTGTGTGTGTGAAAGATGTTTGATTGTGGGATATGATGCTAAATGAAATTAATTATCGAAGGATTACGAGGGTACACCGCCGCGAGGTGTCTGAAAATAGAAGTTTGGGAATTTTTTTCGTGGATATGTAGTAAGTGAAACGTTTCAATTTTTTTAGGGCGTATAAATGTTAGTTTAAGCTATTCTCTGGAATTTTTGAAAAGTAAAATGTTACAAAATGGTGGAGTTATTGGGGAATATCTTCTGCTAGAACATCGATTGCTGGCTGCCATTGCTCACAAGAATTGGAACGTCTGAAATAAAAAATTCTTAACAATTTATAAATGATAATGTAGTAACTACAATGTGGTTTAAGATTTTTCAAAAATTTTAATTATTATGGAAATGGTGGTAGTTTGAAGAGGAGAAACTACTTTCTGCCAAACAAATCAACTTCAAACGTTTCTAAAAAATTAAATAATTGAGATATCGAAAAAATCTTAAGCTACGTTGTAGATAATACATTCGCATTTGTAAATTAGGAAAAATTTTTTATTTCGGACGTTCCGATCCTTGCCAGCAATGGCGGCCAGCAATCAATGTTCTGGCAGAAGATATTTCGCAATAACTCCTCCATTTTGGAACATTTTATTTTCCAAAAATTTGAGAGAATAACTTAAACTTACATTTATACCCTCTAAAAAAATTGAAACTTTTCACTCACTACATACCCACGAAAAAAATTCCCAAATTTCGCCTATTTTCAGACGCCTCAGGTCGAAGGAAAAATTGCGTCGATAATTATTTTCGATTACTCCCGCAATACTCTTGCAATTGTATAACAATTAGTCGTGTATAAACGTGTTTTATCGGTAGATTCTAATCATGTATATAGTAATCAGTATATGTCGGAGGAAAACACGATTCTTCTAGCTGAAGGAAGTGAAAGCGTTCGTTTAATGGTTCATAAATAGAAGCACTGACCGGTGACAGCATAAACAGACTATTTATCATAGCGGTGAATAAAAAATTTGTCTGCTTCACGGAATTTGTCTGCTTTATCGTTACATGACGATTACATATGCAGCTATGGTCTTCTTCTTTTATGTAACATCGAACGCGCTATTGACTTCTTCTGTTGCACTTTTAAACGCATCAATTTGACAAATCGGCACGGTACTGAATCATGTTAAATTAGCAACATGACAAATGAAATTTGTCCACTTTTCTTTAATTCCATCAGACTACGCGAGTTTGAATGTCACGAAAAAACCGACTGTCTCCGTACCAATTTTATTTTTACTTCTCCGTATTTTCGATTATTATCAACCTAATGGATCCTTCGAATCGATAAATCAAATAATCAATCTTTAAATTACCCCAGACCACTTTTATACTAGAGCGAGATACGTAGACACGATGAAAGGGGAACTCAATGAAATATGGTGGAGATTGCGAATCACCCAATGTAGGAAATTAAAGTAACAAAGGAAAGAAAATAATATTAGTCGTGAAAATTTGCAAAATTAAAATTTTCACAGGATTTGCAAAATTACAATTTGCACAGAATTCGCAAAATTACAATTTCCACAGAATTCGCAAAATTACAATTTCCACAGAATTCGCAAAATTAAAATTTTCACAAAATTCGCAAAATCATAATTTTCACACAACTCCCAAAATTACAGTTTTCACAAAATATGCAAAATCATAATTACAATTTTTCAAAAATTTTCGTTTTTCCCAGCATCCTCAAGAAAAACAATGTCCCAAGAAAATTCACTTTCCCCTATTTGCCAATATAATTATCAGTAAAGTACACCAACCCTGATAGAAAACCAGGAACTACTCAATCTTCAAAGTTTCTGAATCAATCTTCCAATTTAATCCTCAATCAAAAGAAAAAAAACGAGAAAATCCTAGGAAAA
>NW_017100265.1:925579-946775 GCF_001263275.1 Habropoda laboriosa | reverse complement strand
ATCACAGAAGCAGCTGGGATAAGAATAATCGTTCGAATGCAACGGGAGTCGAGTTGGTCTTTCCTCCGTTTATATTTAAGGACGAATCCAATGTGAACATTAGAGGGGAATTGTACAGCGCAGAGTCGGTCAAGGCCTCTTGTCCCTTTTCCTTCTTTCCCATGCTTCTCTTCTTCCTCCTTCTGCCACTTCGGACAACCTCCTTCACCTTTCATGGTCTGTGTCGCCTAATTACGTATTGTCTAACGGCCCAGTCCCCATGGCGTGCTTCTCTTTCCACCTTTCGTCGTATTATCCTTCTCTCCGAGAGGGCAATCGACGAACAACGAGGTGTCATTACGGTAATACCTGACGTAATGTTACGTCAGCAGACAACACCGTAAATGGCGTCTGTGTTTTAGTACCTACCGATCGGTAGTTGCTGTCGCGACAACGGAAGTCGACGGCAACATGGAAAATATATATATTTCTTAGTTGGTTGTAAAAATATATTTTCAGAAGAATGCTCACACGTGAGAAAAATTAATAAATACCTATATACTTTTGCAACTGTGCATTTATGTAATCTGTGGATGATAAAGTGGTGACGTTACGACGAAAGAACGAGGAAGACGTCTCCGGCTGTTTCCTTGAACAAGATCTATCTTATCGGAGATTTGAAATGATTATTGAGAATTGGAATCGACGAAGAGTGGAGATTGAACTGAAGTAAATCTACCTATTTCGTAGAAATTGCGAGAACCTCTCAGCTTGCTGACCTCATATCAAGATTGATTCAAGTACTCTTCAATCGATACGTAACAGATTCACAATCAAACATAAATGGAAGTGACCAGGTAACGAAATGACAAAACATTAGAAATTTAAAAAAGTTTCAACAAAAAGAGAAAAACACTGAAATAATTAGAAAAGCTTTCTAAACAATAAAAAAAAATATAATATCGTAGAAACCAAATGACATGATGTAAAAGCCTTTTAAACAACAATTAGCGAAAAACTAAAATTTGCTCATCCAAGTAATCAAAAAATCCAAAAAAGGAGCAAACAGACACGAATAAACGAAGCAACAAAAACGCTAGCGATGATCTAACAAAACCTTAATGAAGAATTGGGGCAGACAGGTGTCAATAAGAGTAACAAGAGTTGCAAGTGAAAGCTCATGAAGCAGAGAACTTAAACGCCGTAAAGAGAGAGAGAAGAAAAAGAGAGAAAAGGAATAAACGAGAATGGCCGCGAAGTGGAGGAAGGTGGGGAAAAGGGAGGAAGCACAGTGAAAGTACCCCGGGAACAAAAGAAGAAGCCTGACGCGAGGCCTCTAGAAAAGGAGGCGCAAGAACTTAGAATAGAAAGGTGGAGCAGAAACGAAACGAGGGGGGCATCCTCTCTGACGGCAATAACGGAGAAAGAGAACGAAGCAGAAGGTGAGAGTCTGCGCAAGGTGAGGTTAGATTGGGAGAGGTTAGTTTAGTTATGCACGAGGCTGGACGTTCGCCAAGGTCCCGTAGAAAGGGGGCAGTCTTGACCTCACGGCCTCTGCACGGAATCGCCGGCACACTCATTTCCGATATATTTAGATTAGCCGTATGCCGTCTGCGAAATTGTGTCACCGTGTGCATGCTCGCTTCGGACAAGGAGAGCGATTTTTACTCGGGTGAAATCGATCGTTGA
This sequence comes from Habropoda laboriosa, assembly GCF_001263275.1. Classification (NCBI taxonomy): domain Eukaryota; kingdom Metazoa; phylum Arthropoda; class Insecta; order Hymenoptera; family Apidae; genus Habropoda; species Habropoda laboriosa. Next base: position 945,107 of record NW_017100265.1, on the reverse strand, counting down.
ATCTGGGAGATTCGATATTTCTTTTCTCGAAATGTAATCACTTTGCGACGAAGAACGTATGCTGGTTATCAGATTAAGATTTACACAGACTTCTTTTTTTTTAATACGGACGAAAGTCTGTAAATTTTTGCGAGCCGAGTATTTGGAGTTCGTTGACCCTTTCGTGAAGGAGTTATTTTTTATTTTGGTATCAAGTATCAAGTTTTGTTCGAGTTCTCTAATGGGTCATATGTGACCCAGTGGCCACGAAAGGGTCAATACCCTTGTGACTATGTTTGTATCCTAAATGATTTTAACTGATTTGCATAATTTGAAAAAAATAAAAAATAGGCCGTTAACGTGAAATTTGAGTAGCCTGCGATATATACGATAACGATGCGAATGAATTTTTCATCGTCGAAGCTGGCAAATAAAAATTTTGAAACGACATTACACATGAATTAAATTCCTAAAGAGTACAATACCGAAATGACTTTCTCTGGAAAAATCATTATCTACGCTTGGTAGTAACACTTCGATCCAAAAAAAAACTTGCACTCGATCATTCGCCATCTAATGTACCCACCTACATCGGCCATTTAAAAAAACAACAACCAGAAACACGTGTCGAAAATCCAATCTATCACCGCCTAATCAATAATACCACCGTTATTCGCAAAACTCCGGTATCCATCAACGTCGAAACTCGAAGATAACCTACACATTACGCTTTGGATCATTGATAACGACCACCAGCCACGTTAGTCCCAGAACCACACCGTGTGACTTTGTTATCTCCGTGTACAAAATTTCCGCCGAACGTGACCATTCTAATTCCCATTCGACTGACTTGCCTCTGTCTCTCCCAACAGTTAGGACCGTAAATCACAGGCAGGGGAACAAGGCGACTGGCAATCTCGCGGCCGCGAAATCCGTCGGTACGCGTCGGCCACACTCGAACTCGTAATCGGTCAAGCCCCGATATCCAGAAGAAAAGTCACCGCGTGGGAGGTCGATCTCTGTGGGCGCAGTTAACTGTCGTTGCTACTGCATTCCCGGTGATCTACACACTTACGCGCGTCTCGATAGCGATCTCTCTCTGTCGATCCTCGGAGGTGTGGGCTTTCGGGGTGAGTAACTCCGGCAGAAACGCGCGTCTTATACACGTGATGAAGGTGGAAAAAAATCGACGGAACGTTTAATAAGCGTGCGGTTTTCATGCGTTACGCGAAGCCACACCGCGGAGCTTGTCCCTCGAACGTTTGTTATGCCTACAGATCACGGTAGGATAAAGAGACGGTGTCTCCGTCGCTAACACCGTAACGACCGTCGTGACGCCTTCACCGGTCGAGCTTTAGAGACCCGAACCTGTCAACTTTGGATTCTTTAAAGACCGGTTGCCGGTTTATTGTTACTCATGCGCAGAGTGTTCGCCGGATTCTTACTGCAGGTACTGTACACATATACACGTGTCGGACATATGTGGAATTAACAGGCGGTGTTGGTAAATACGAGTCGAGGTGATATCTGGTAATTGGTCAAACTTTTTCTGATGGTTTTTTTAAGGAGGTTTTTTGTGTTACTGTTGACTGGTGAGAATAAGGTTGTAGAGGCGAAGTTCTGTGTCAGTTCGATGTGTTGATTTTGTAGTGGAGTTTATGATACAGGTTTCTGTGTCTTTTAAGAGTTCGACCCTTTATGATCTGATTTTTCTACGTTGATGAGAAGAAAAATTAAGGTTTGTGTTTTTTGGGAATTTAACCCTTTGTAACCTGATTTTTCTACGTTCAGGACAAGAAAAATTAAGGTTGATTATAATTTTCTTTCTTTATGGGAGATGCAAGGTGTAAGAGTGTAACAATAATATGATGTAGTATAGCAATAAATAAATTGAACGAGATTTGTAACATGTGGATAAATGATGTTAATTGTGATTTCTAAGTTTCTGTGTTTATTAGTTCAACGCTAGGTTTGGAAGAAATTAGCACTTTTAGATCAGCATAAAGAATTTCTTATTCCTAAATTCTTTCGAGATTAATATTAACCTCTAAGTGGTCCTTATATCTTTCAGGAATTTAAAATCACTGTGACGTGAGAACAGCGTCTTTATCTTATATTTTCGCCTCTGTGGTTCATCGTTAAATTTGAAAAAAATTAGCACAAAGAATTTTTTCCAGATTAATATTAACTTCTCCACAATCAACTCCACATAGATGAAAGAAAAAACAGGTAAAAAGTCTAATATTAGTATAATCAGACAAGTGACACGAAAGATCGATACCTACAATATTCTCTCGGGGCCGATGATATACGGTTTGGCGTGTCCACCTCGATTTCTCGAGAAATCATTGAATCAATTCGCAGGTTACAAGTGAATAATATCGATCGAGACCTCAACTTGGTTATCAGGTGTACCGTTGTTCATAAAGAATTTTCGACTTCGAGTGAAAGGCCCGCGTCGTTGGTGATCTACCGAGTTGTTTTGGACGTCTGATAAAGGCTAGCTTATTACCATTTAACTTGTGGACCGACCGCTCACAGGCTACAAATTATTGCACATACACACAGTATTATATGCTGACTTACACATGCATACGTATACGGGCCACCGAGATAAATTAATGACCAACGTCATTTCGGGCTCGCACAAGTCGGTATGGTAATTGCAACCGCTATATGTATGTACTTAACGTTCATACATATTCATCTACGCACACGTGTAACGAAAAATTCATTATTCACTGTGAAAGCTTGCAAACACAGCTTCCTTTGCTCTGGGAACCGGAATCTGGTGTACTCTTGTTGACACTGTGGAAGATCGATAGGAATATCGTAATTACGATATTGTTTGACCGATCGTTTTCCCTTGCAATTTCTAGCATGGACTTTCCACTACGAATCGTGGGTTAATTGGGTATAATTATTCTTCGTCTGTATCTGTAGGAAAGAGTTCGCTGGTTTTCTTTTTTTATAAAATTTGATCTCTAACATGTCGACTGCCAGATTGTTTCCTGGATGGGGTCATGGAGGTCATCGGTGAACGGAGTGCCTCGAATGTTTAGGAAAATTCAAATAAAATGAATATTGTCGACTAAAAGTTTTGAATATCATAGCTAACTAGACGTTATTTTGAATTAAAAAAAAAACAATAGAAACAATAAAGCATAATATAATATTATGCTGGGAATAATGAAAAGTTTTTGTGGCTCCCTGAGAGCAACATATAAATCTTGCGAGGTAGTTAAAGTGTTAAAAAAAAATATTCTTCACTGTTATCCATAAATTTTTCCATTTTTTGGACAGTATAATCCATTGAGGTAAAAAGTTTATGGTTAGGGTAGGTTAGGTTAAAGTTCGATCTTTAAAAAAAAATTGAAATATTCTTCACTGTTATCAATAAATTTTTTCTATTTTTTGGACAGTATAATGCATTGAGGTACAAAATTTTATGGTTCTGATGCGATATAGTCATCCACAGATATAGATATTATCAATTATACCAAAGTGTGTATGCATATGGGACTGAATATCGAGGCGAGGTAATGAATAACAGAAATATGTTTGAGAAACAAGACCTTGCCGCCTCGGCGGTGTATAAACGACTAACTTAACGTCCTCGATTACTTTCCTCGTCGAGGCGCTCGCCGAAAACAAAACAATACACAACTATATACACATGCAAACTAACAAGGGAACGTATCGAAGTGTCAAGCACCGATTTTCATGAAATTTAAGTATGATGTGGTTCTCATAAAAATATTTGACATGTATTTTTTTTTATCGGTAACCATGCATGTTAAAGGGGTGAAAACGATCTTTAAATTTGAGGCTGCGAGACCTATTTCAACGAATATCAGGGAAACTACTAGAGATAGAGTAATTGCATAAATTGACGAAATTAGTATCTTGTAACGAAGAATTCGATGGTGTAAACTATTTTGCAGAAAATCCATTTGTTTACATAATGTATTAAAAAATAGAGTAGTTTTGATAATTTTACTAGCTAAATTTTAATACATTTTCTTGAATATTTGTTTACAAAAACTATACACCCAAGCATGAATTTTGATTTTTGTATTACAAAGAAAGTTAGTATATTTGAAATGGTATAGGTCATGGGGTCTATCTGTAAGTGATAATGATCTTAAGAAATGGTAATCAGACGAAGTCAAATCTGGCGAATAGTTTAGGTTCTTACCGAAAAATTTAGAAAAAGGTATGTTCTTACTGAAAAAGTATACTTTTGCTTGGTGCGAAAGAAGAATCATCCCACCTTTCTTTTGTAATTTGAATTACAATTTGAATTACATATTACGAATTTTGTAATTTTGAGTTAATTAAATTTGACCCAAAAAGTGGTATCGGTGAAACTTAGTTTGTATTATATTTTCCGCTTTAGACGTTGTCCTACAATATCTACAAAAAGGACCAAAAACAGTGGACAAAATTTGCAAGAAGAATTTACAACAATTCTCAAGAAAAAGGTGCACAAAGTTACCTAATCTTTCTCACCCCTTTAAATTAACACCATATACTTTTGCGCCACTTAAGCACAGAAAGATACAGTATTTCTCTATAATTTAACCAAACAAAACCTGGCGAAGACAGCGTAAAAACACTAATAACTTGCTGGAAGAAGAATACACGTTCATTTCCGTCATGTATGCTGTGTATAGTGTCTATTAGTCCTTTGTCAGTCTCGTCGACGAGCAGATCACGCGAACAGGAGCGACGCAGATGCATTTCAGTTGTGGTGGAAACAATACACCTGTTGCATCAGAACGAACGAATGCCGATTACACCTGTAATGATCTCCGACGAATAACGATGTCGAAAGGCTCTTTGCGCACCGTGACGTGTCCGAAGTGATTTCTCCATAACCGCACAGCAGCAGCTCGCCGTGCACGCCGAGGAAATTTGCAACAGAATGCATGCGACCAACGTTAAGTCACGCGAATTTGCATTTGCACGTTTTATGGCTATCCGTGCAGAAAACTGCGCTTACTCGCCGAGAAAACTCGCTGTTTTCCTAATGTTTTATTCAGTCGAAATTATTCCGGTATCAAGGGATAAACTCGTTCTTTTTCACACAAAACAGAAAAAAATGAAGCACGTGAAGACGTCCAGAATTATTCTCTGCAGCTTCACTAATTTTTAATATACCGTATCGATTGTTTATGAATTACGTAGGGACTACAAAAGGTAGAGAATTTATTTCTGTTACCTGTGTATACTAATTAAATTAGAATTAAAAATATTATCGATAAAATGACATTTTTTATTACTGTAACAGTGGTTTAATATTTTTCCAATCTGTGGTACACGTTGATTATAATTATCAAATTGATATCAGCTGAAATGTTAATTTTAATTACACTTGATAAATAGAATTCTCAAAATTTATTTCTGTCATTCATATACTCATTAAATTCGAATTAAAAAGATTTATATTAAACTGAAATTTTCTATTATTTCAAAAAGCGTTAAAAAAGAAAAACACTAAAAAGTTAGTTTTGTGGTGGAACAAAACGATCCACGATATCTGAAATTTCTTGGTCAATCGAAAGCCGCGGCACAGGCGTCTCTGTGAATCATTTAAACGATGAGTCCCGGCGGGCATCTAGTGAAAAAGGAAATTGAGAAGGCGAAAGAAAAACAGCGCCGTAGTTGGGATTGCGAAAGCAGGAAATTATTACTCGCGTCATTGCTGTAAAATGCCATCGGCAGTCGACGAGCATTAAAGAACATTTCTCTTTAGCAGCGAACAGTACTCGACGATTCGACACGATCGAGTAGGAACACGAAGATATAAAATCTATCAGGTTAGCGATGTTGCTTCTCGTCGCCTCGAAATTTCGTTTTAATTAACAAATGATTAACGAGCCTCGCAGACAGACATGGATTCGCGCAATTATTTAGCGCGGTAACGATCTGTGATGATCAATTATCGCGCGAAAATCGATAATTTGTATTCAATTTTGGCGCGTAGATGCTCTGCCCTGTTTTGTCCATTTTTATACGACATTATTCGAGAGTTTTTTACCAGTTTCTTTTTTTAGAATTTTAGAGCTACGATTTTTAAGTAAGGTTTTGCAATTTTGCCAATTTGCGTACAAAATTATTCGAGAGTTCCTCACAAACTTACAATATTAGGTCCACGATTCTCGAGTATGTTTTTGCAATTTTTCCGATTTTTATACAAAATTATTCGAGAGTTCTTCACAAGCTTCCGATCTTAGGTCCGCGATTTTTAAGAATGATTTTGCAATTTTTCTGATTTTCATGCGAAATTATTCGAGAGTTCTTTATAAGCTTCTTTCCTCGCTTACGATTTCAAATCCACGATTCTCAAGTATCCTTTCGCAACCACGGTGTCTCCCTCCTCATCCGCTCTAATTACACTTCTTTCCTTCATGATCGCGCATTTATCTGGTCTTCTGGTCGATTTACATAAAGCAGTGCCAAGCAGTTCTTAATAATAGTCCCCATTATCTCTCGTTGTTAATCATTAACGCGCGCACGTCTTAAATAGCACCTACGTATCAGATATGAACCTCTCTTGTGAAGCGACGCTGATTGCCGGTCTTGTTTCGCAGTCGATTATTAAGCACACGATTTAGATAAGTCGTGCCTTAGGCAAAAGAACTTATCCACGTACATATACATATATACACGTTGTTTCAGCTTTTCCAACAGACTCTTCTTCCCTTTAAATTCTTCTTTTTTTGTTGATTCTTGAATGATGATAGAACGTCGCAACGGGAGATGCTGCATCACGTTTTAGCCGCTTGTGAAAGTTGTCATTAACGTTTCATTCATGTTCCTACGTCACATTTTTCTACCTTCTTTTAATATTGCATTTTAAACCGATGTCTCCCGTCGAATTTGTTAACGGAAGCCTCTATCGAATGTTCCTCAGCTTTTTTCGAAAATGACGAGGAATATAAGTGTCACATTCCGTTCAAATGTAGTAGCTTTTTTTTTAATATTTATTAACGACGATTACGAGTACTGTTGCAAAATTTATTCGGTTAAATTCTTTTCATAGGGGTAATAAAAATTGAAATACCATAAGTACTATACATTTTGCGATAAGCAACTGTTATCACAGAAAAATCGAAAACCAGCGAAATTTCATTATGCAATTTTCTACAGGTAGATACTATTGGAAGATTTACATGGCCAAATACGTTTCAACGATTACTATCTTCTTATTTTACAGTGGAAATGGAAACTGAAATTCCGTAAGTGCTATATTGTGACAAGCAACTTCTATCGCGGAAAAATCGAAAACCAGGGAAATTTTCACGTCACGAACGATCACACGGGTGTAAGAAACCGCTCGACGAAATTTCACACCGGATTCAACGGAATCGCTAAAACTTTTCTGATACACAAGCACCGTTTCGAGTGGCCTGTTACAAAGATAGTTTAGAAAGCGAATTCTTCTCGGCTGCGTTTTTTGTTCGCCTTACCTCCTCTACCCCGCCTCTCTGCCCCTTCTCTTCACGGTGTTGTTTCTTAATAAAACAGCATAACCTTTCGTTACATTCGACTTGATGGCAAAGCGATTAATCGGAGAAACTATTTTCAAAGAAGTGCATGACTGCGCACGAGAGATTTCATGCTGCAATTTGCGGCTAGAGTGGATCGATGGACGCAACAAGACTTTATCTATTGTCGAACCCTCCAGGGTCCCTATGATTCATGGAAAACGTCGAGAAACTTGTGTTAGATTTAATGTCGTTACCGTGCAATTAACCCACGGGATATCGGTTCAATTTTCTGCTGCAGAGACGAAGAAATCACAACAGGAATGTTCGTTCGATCTTTCTTCGTTTCACTTTCTTCTTTCGAACCGTTGTAAAAATTCCAGGACGAGTGTCTCTCGTTCAACGCGGGTAATCACTTAGTACGAATGAAGATTTATAGCGAAGTTGAGGTTTTCCTCTCAAAGTGGCATTACGAAGTCTTCAAGGATGATATTTTCATCGTTACGTCAGAGGAACGTGATTTATTTTTCACAGTTTCGCCTACGTGTCTTTTGCACATTTGTTAAATAACGAACGTTTAGGTATTACTACAAGTAAGGTGATCGTACGTCCTTTATTTCACTGCTCTGTCTTCTAGACTTATTTTTTTCTAAAATGGTCCATTTGTCTTTTATTTTGTGAATTGTAAATTGAATATCGGAACGTGAAACTACTGATTATGTCTCTCTGAAGTATTTTCGTTAGCGAATAACACGTGGGCCAGTGAAGAAACCTAATTAAATATCGAAATAGTGGAAGCGTGCATTTGTACTAAATGCAACTTCGACGTGAAATGTATACAGTTTCATGAATTTTTAAAACACAACCTGGTTTATTAGAAAATAGTTCATTCTTATAAAATGTATCAAAATTAAATTAAATTAATTTTTTTTTAAATATGAAACAATTTCTGACTTGTCCTTTATTGTCTCCGAAAAAAAAAATATGGTCACCGTAACTATAAGCGATAGGGTTTAAATGATACGTGACAGTAGAATGTCGTAGCGTTCATTGAAATTGATTACACGCGTGGATTAGCGTTACGGAACTATGGACACAACCTGTCCTCTTTTATCCCACCAAGTAGAACGAGTGATAATTATCCAGTTCCAAGTGTTTTTCAAACGTATCATTAATTTCTGCATTATATATCTCATTGCATAGCTTTCCAGTCAACGATGCACACGTAACTTTCTAAACGCGTTTCCATCGTTCGAAGAACGCCTATACGTGTGTGCGACTCGCGATGAAAATTTAATAACAAATATAATATTAAATATCCACGTATTACATAATTTTTTTTCACAAAGGTAAACCCGTGTTTTGTAATCCTCACGAAGTTTCCTCCTCGCAGATTTCCTTTTCCAAAGATCCTCCAATTTTATTCTTACATTAGAAATGCTTTTTTTTCATTTTTCAGCGTGCGAAATTTCCTTCATTTTTAAATTCTAATATTTATTTTAACTATGATATTCTTACATTCGAAATGCTTTTTTTTCATTTTTCAGCGTGCGAAATTTCCTTCATTTTTAAATTCTAATATTTATTTTAACTATGATATTCTTACATTCGAAATGCTTTTTTTTCATTTTTCAGCGTGCGAAATTTCCTTCATTTTTAAATTCTAATATTTATTTTAACTATGATATTCTTACATTCGAAATGCTTTTTTTTCATTTTTCAGCGTGCGAAATTTCCTTCATTTTTAAATTCTAATATTTATTTTAACTATGATATTCTTACATTCGAAATGCTTTTTTTTCATTTTTCAGCGTGCGAAATTTCCTTCATTTTTAAATTCTAATATTTATTTTAACTATGATATTCTTACATTCGAAATGCTTTTTTTTCATTTTTCAGCGTGCGAAATTTCCTTCATTTTTAAATTCTAATATTTATTTTAACTATGATATTCTTACATTCGAAATGCTTTTTTTTCATTTTTCAGCGTGCGAAATTTCCTTCATTTTTAAATTCTAATATTTATTTTAACTATGATATTCTTACATTCGAAATGCTTTTTTTTCATTTTTCAGCGTGCGAAATTTCCTTCATTTTTAAATTCTAATATTTATTTTAACTATGATATTCTTACATTCGAAATGCTTTTTTTTCATTTTTCAGCGTGCGAAATTTCCTTCATTTTTAAATTCTAATATTTATTTTAACTATGATATTCTTACATTCGAAATGCTTTTTTTTCATTTTTCAGCGTGCGAAATTTCCTTCATTTTTAAATTCTAATATTTATTTTAACTATGATATTCTTACATTCGAAATGCTTTTTTTTCATTTTTCAGCGTGCGAAATTTCCTTCATTTTTAAATTCTAATATTTATTTTAACTATGATATTCTTACATTCGAAATGCTTTTTTTTCATTTTTCAGCGTGCGAAATTTCCTTCATTTTTAAATTCTAATATTTATTTTAACTATGATATTCTTACATTCGAAATGCTTTTTTTTCATTTTTCAGCGTGCGAAATTTCCTTCATTTTTAAATTCTAATATTTATTTTAACTATGATATTCTTACATTCGAAATGCTTTTTTTTCATTTTTCAGCGTGCGAAATTTCCTTCATTTTTAAATTCTAATATTTATTTTAACTATGATATTCTTACATTCGAAATGCTTTTTTTTCATTTTTCAGCGTGCGAAATTTCCTTCATTTTTAAATTCTAATATTTATTTTAACTATGATATTCTTACATTCGAAATGCTTTTTTTTCATTTTTCAGCGTGCGAAATTTCCTTCATTTTTAAATTCTAATATTTATTTTAACTATGATATTCTTACATTCGAAATGCTTTTTTTTCATTTTTCAGCGTGCGAAATTTCCTTCATTTTTAAATTCTAATATTTATTTTAACTATGATATTCTTACATTCGAAATGCTTTTTTTTCATTTTTCAGCGTGCGAAATTTCCTTCATTTTTAAATTCTAATATTTATTTTAACTATGATATTCTTACATTCGAAATGCTTTTTTTTCATTTTTCAGCGTGCGAAATTTCCTTCATTTTTAAATTCTAATATTTATTTTAACTATGATATTCTTACATTCGAAATGCTTTTTTTTCATTTTTCAGCGTGCGAAATTTCCTTCATTTTTAAATTCTAATATTTATTTTAACTATGATATTCTTACATTCGAAATGCTTTTTTTTCATTTTTCAGCGTGCGAAATTTCCTTCATTTTTAAATTCTAATATTTATTTTAACTATGATATTCTTACATTCGAAATGCTTTTTTTTCATTTTTCAGCGTGCGAAATTTCCTTCATTTTTAAATTCTAATATTTATTTTAACTATGATATTCTTACATTCGAAATGCTTTTTTTTCATTTTTCAGCGTGCGAAATTTCCTTCATTTTTAAATTCTAATATTTATTTTAACTATGATATTCTTACATTCGAAATGCTTTTTTTTCATTTTTCAGCGTGCGAAATTTCCTTCATTTTTAAATTCTAATATTTATTTTAACTATGATATTCTTACATTCGAAATGCTTTTTTTTCATTTTTCAGCGTGCGAAATTTCCTTCATTTTTAAATTCTAATATTTATTTTAACTATGATATTCTTACATTCGAAATGCTTTTTTTTCATTTTTCAGCGTGCGAAATTTCCTTCATTTTTAAATTCTAATATTTATTTTAACTATGATATTCTTACATTCGAAATGCTTTTTTTTCATTTTTCAGCGTGCGAAATTTCCTTCATTTTTAAATTCTAATATTTATTTTAACTATGATATTCTTACATTCGAAATGCTTTTTTTTCATTTTTCAGCGTGCGAAATTTCCTTCATTTTTAAATTCTAATATTTATTTTAACTATGATATTCTTACATTCGAAATGCTTTTTTTTCATTTTTCAGCGTGCGAAATTTCCTTCATTTTTAAATTCTAATATTTATTTTAACTATGATATTCTTACATTCGAAATGCTTTTTTTTCATTTTTCAGCGTGCGAAATTTCCTTCATTTTTAAATTCTAATATTTATTTTAACTATGATATTCTTACATTCGAAATGCTTTTTTTTCATTTTTCAGCGTGCGAAATTTCCTTCATTTTTAAATTCTAATATTTATTTTAACTATGATATTCTTACATTCGAAATGCTTTTTTTTCATTTTTCAGCGTGCGAAATTTCCTTCATTTTTAAATTCTAATATTTATTTTAACTATGATATTCTTACATTCGAAATGCTTTTTTTTCATTTTTCAGCGTGCGAAATTTCCTTCATTTTTAAATTCTAATATTTATTTTAACTATGATATTCTTACATTCGAAATGCTTTTTTTTCATTTTTCAGCGTGCGAAATTTCCTTCATTTTTAAATTCTAATATTTATTTTAACTATGATATTCTTACATTCGAAATGCTTTTTTTTCATTTTTCAGCGTGCGAAATTTCCTTCATTTTTAAATTCTAATATTTATTTTAACTATGATATTCTTACATTCGAAATGCTTTTTTTTCATTTTTCAGCGTGCGAAATTTCCTTCATTTTTAAATTCTAATATTTATTTTAACTATGATATTCTTACATTCGAAATGCTTTTTTTTCATTTTTCAGCGTGCGAAATTTCCTTCATTTTTAAATTCTAATATTTATTTTAACTATGATATTCTTACATTCGAAATGCTTTTTTTTCATTTTTCAGCGTGCGAAATTTCCTTCATTTTTAAATTCTAATATTTATTTTAACTATGATATTCTTACATTCGAAATGCTTTTTTTTCATTTTTCAGCGTGCGAAATTTCCTTCATTTTCAAATTAAAATATTTTCTTGGACAAGGTATCGTCGATTGTATTTTTGAAACGTCGAATTCGCGGAATTATTTCGTCGATATTCAGTTGTCACGAAAATGTCTCTGAAAGATTTCTCCAAAGAGTTGAACGATAATTTTGCAAATCAAACGAAGTAAACGGATAGAGATATTGGAGAAATTAAAGATCGCTATAATTCACCGCGTGACAGGTGCAATCTACTCACGTTCCGATACAATGGTCGATTCTTAAACAGGTCTACGTCATCGCAAGAGGTAAGAAAGCCATTTTGGAAGAGGAGCATTGTTGCACTCGCGTAGTGGCTCTGTGTGGCATCTGAGCAGGTCGTCGAAGGCGAAGATAATGGACTTGGTGCCTGCAGCGTTCCTTTGACTCGGCAAGAATTTAACTCAAAACGCTAACTCGTCAGTACACACCTCTTTTCTGCATTCTAACGTTCCACGCGATCGTCCTCGTGCATCTGCATACGCGCGTCCCGCATCCACCGTTCTTTCAGCGATCTATCCTGATTTATTCCTCTGTACACGTGTTCTTTGCACCTTTTCTTTTTTTCGTCGTCGATTTTTATTCGGTGAAATTGCGACTCAATCGAAGTCTTCATATTTTTCTGCAGTGTTTATGTTAAAGGATTTGAAATATGTTTAGTTATGTCTGTGGACAGTTTGAATTTTTGTCGTTAGGAGCAATTTTAATTAATTCAATTTTATGGTGAACTTTGACCCTTTCGTCATAAATGACCCACTGGAGTACTCAAACAAAAATTGACCTTAATTTAGGATCCACAGCAAATCAAGATGTTTATTCGTGATAGAAATTTGTGAAAAATCTTAAACGACGAATATATGAAAATAAGTTTTGCGATAAAGCAATGTATCTGTGCTTTGGAATAATTCGTTGCTATCAGTGAAATACAAATTACCGGTACAAATGCGAAATTGTGTAATCAGAGAGCGTAAAAAAAATAATGTGTGAACCAATAGAAAAAAATGTTAAATAATAATAAAGTGTCACTTCACCTTAAAATTCACGAAAAGCATCAAATACTAAACTACAAATAATATAAATTATAAATTTTGCGATAAAGCAATGTAATATCTGCGCTTTAGAGAAGCTTTGTTACGATTAGTAAACGTTACCTATGCAAATACGAAACGACATATCTAATTAGAGAACGCAAAAAAAGAAATTTAATATGTGAACGAATAAAAACAAAAATAAAAATATGACAGAAAAATGTGAAAATACAACAGTATCTCGAATATGCTCTACAACTATCCTCTACCTACACCTATCCCATTAGAGATTATCTCCTCGACCAGATGATTAAGGAACACTTCGTCGGCAGTCAATCAAATTAACGCACGCTCCCATCACAGTGTCAGCACGATAACATCTCGAGGAAATTCTTTCCTCGTTAACCGCTACCGCCTGGCAATATCTCAGCTTTGGTGTTCACTCGAACACAACGCACCACGCATACGTAACACACGTGAATTGTTAGTTCGAGGTTCAAGTCTGTGCGCATAAAAGTCAGCCATTATTTAAGTGTGCAATACTCGTAAGTACACGCACAAGCGTTCTTTCAGTTTGCATACGTTCAGCTTGTTTCCAACAGCAATAACTGGTTCCTAAAGGGCCAGTTACATAGATATGTTCCTCGGTTATTTCTACCTTGTTTACCTGTAAATCGACCGTGACAAAGGAGGAAGAAAGAAATCGATCCAGGTGAATTTATTTGTCTCGTGCAATTAAAGACCGGTTAGAAAAATGAATAGGAACAGTAAGGTCCCGGTAGCGGAAGATTCTAACTAACGTAGGCGCAGCTATGCGTACACGGTGTAATTTATAGTCTTGCTAATGTTGCCGGTTTCTAGCTGACACTTCTAGGCGAGCCTGCTAATTATCGAACAGGTTTCGGAACCATTCGCGACCAAGCCTGGATTTTTCCCTTTCGTCCTGTGCTTTTTCATTTAGACGCAACTACGCACCACGAGATTCTCCAGGCTTAGCCGTGATCGGCCAAGGAATCCAGCGCCAGTGATGAGATCAATAATTACTCAAACGGTATTGAGACACGCGTGAGCCAACGGTTACGCGATTTTATACGAAGCATTGTAAATTATGCGACACGTTCCGCAAAGAATTGTCGGTTCAGCTGTTGTTAGCTAAGTGTTCCAGTGAAATTTCTTTTTTTTTGCGACTAAGAATTTCGAAACTTTTAATTGTCTACGGAATATAGTGCTACTTGTTGTTGAGAAATTTTTGAATATTATTTACTGTTCGACATTTTTAGCGAATTTTAACATAACTTTCACTTTGTAATCATTTCTAATTTATTACTTGTTTAGAGAAAAGTATTACAAATATTTTTTACTCGTTCGCATATTTATTTTACGCTCTGCAATTATAGTTTCGCGTTTGCGTTCACATATATAATCAAACGTCTCCAAGGCACTTTGTCACAAAATTTATAAGTTTCAAAAAGAAAATTTATTCTAACACAAATTTAATGCTATTCTCTCTCTTTTTTCATTTAATGCTATTCTCTCACGTTCAGGAAATATCGTATCAAGATTGCACCGATTCGTACTCGTGTTCCTGCAGATCACCGAGCAGCCGTTAATTAAACGAGTGTGTTTTTGAGTAATCGCGAAACGATTATCGACGCTCGGTAACATTTTTCACGGGAGGATTTACGGGTACAGTTATGTAAATTGTGTATAATTTGCGGCTGCACCGATCAAAAATCGCGAGTACAGACGGGCGCATCGCAATCCGCGGCGAATGTGAATGCGCGAGTTGCACGTGCAGGTGCACGTGCACAGATTCCAGCGCGTAGGATCGCTTTTCTTTTGATTCGATCGAGATCTCTCTGGGTAACGGGATCTAAGACTATACTTCGTAAGCGTCTGTGGCCTTCTTTCATAAATCACGGTTAATTCGTTTTAATTTATCGATCGACTCGTGTCGAAATCGAAGCGCGAACGCGAAATGTCTGCGGTTTGGAAAAATTCGCCAGGGAACACTTTTAAAAGTGTCCTTTTTTAAAGAGCTTGAAAAATAAACGAGCAGAAAAGAATATCTTAAATATTTTCGGCGTGCAATTGAATTTCTTTCTATTCAAAAATTTTTTCAACACGAATACTCCCTTTTTTATCAATTAGAGGATATTTCTTTGGGGTATATTTTAATTTGTAAGAAATTTTAAAGCTGTCTTGAAAATTTTTCGACAAAATCCTGCCTCTCTTTTGAATATTTAGTCCAACAGTTTTGTAATATAATTTAATAACTTACATATGTATCTAATTAGTAATATTAATTGCAGTAAATTGCTTTTCATTGTTTTTATTTCATTCTGCAGAGGACTTTTATTTAATTTTATACCAGACTGAGTACTTATACTTTATTCGTTGAGTCCTTCCAAGCGGAGATTCCTTAAAAATTTCTAATGTATTCATTTGTGTGACGAAGTTTCTGTCGCGTGTGATCTTCTGAACTCGATTAAGAAGCATTACTTCACTCGCTGACTACTCTCTGCATAAGTAATTGGGGTGTGTTAAACAGATGTTGGGACGTATTATAAAATGAAGACTGTTTAATTCATATTGCTCACTCGGTGGTTCTGTTTTATCTGATCGAATGTGTTCATTGATTCTTTCGAGATAAAGATGGTAGTAGAAAGTGGAGAAAATAAAAACTGTTTAAGGGTATATTATGGGTGAAAATTGAAAGTAGACGAAGAAATCTGGACTATGGCTCTTTTCAGGTTCTAACGAGTTCCTATAAATATTTAGAAACGAATTTTTTGAGGTTAAGCCACTGTAGCACTGATAGCTTTATTTAACCCTTTCATTGCTATTGGTGCCTATAGGCGCTTTGAAAATTTCCTCACATTGAACTGTTTCACGCTTTCTGTCGCACTTCCACTTTAATTTTATCCCTTGTCCACTTTCACCTTAACTTAACGACAATAATTGCAAAACGATACGGCCAAAAGAAAAGACTTTGCGATCGTGGTTGAATATCTACCCTCTGCAATTCCTATTACGTACCAAAATCTGCCGCGGTAAAAGGGTTAAAATCATCGGAAAATGTTTACAGAAACTCCATAGAACCTAAAAACACCCATAAACCAGATTTCTTTCTCTACGTTCAATTTTCATATAAATACCGCATTTCAATCCGTCAAACAAATAAACCTGAAAAAAAGTCGGAACGTGAATCTAAACTACCTTCTGGAAGAACAAAATTGATACGGAACTCTGATCGGTCTAACTCTGGCTATCCAACGATTTCGCTTGCAGCATCGACCAGACACTCTGTAACCACGCTCTAATAGACTAAATCCTCTATCAATGTTGCATCAACCAGCCTTATTCCTCTCTCGTATCAATCTACACTCCATGAATGGAACAGCGATATTTCATTGGCTTCTAGCCTCAGTCAATCGCTAGCCGCTACTTTTTCTCCCGTGTCTACAACTTCGATTTCTACCTAACGAAATCATTTTTCCGCTCGATCGTTCGCGGTTGTATCCGACTTGTTTCGTGACCAGTTTCCCTGTGATCGACCAACGTCAAGTTTTCGTCTTCTATAGGTCGAGATAACGAACAAATCGAAGGAGAAAGAGAGGTAGAAAGAGGGGAAGGAGCAAATCGATCGGACCGGTAAGCTCGTGAGAAAGCCGCGATCAACAACGGTTTATCCTTATACCGAGGCGTGCACGCGAACGCGTGTAATGTATAATGCAACGTATAATTAGGCAGATTGGCGGAACTGACACGAGGGGTCCTGGCATAGGTACAAGTGTGCTCGCCAACCTGAAAAGTCGTTTCTGTTCGACTTTTCGCATCGAGGTTTTACTACTCCGTGTGACCATCTGCTCAAGCTCGAGGATTGTCATGAGAAGAGAAGTTCCCAGAGGAAAATCTTTCATTTTCACTGTTCATTTTCGAAAATAATAGTATAATGTGAAGACTATTTTCGACAATTAACAGTGAAAATGAAAGATTTTCCTCTGGCAACTTCTCTTAACGGTATAATTAATAGTATAATACGAAGACTAATTATTAATAGTTCGTCGATTTTCTAGTTAAGCTAGGTACAACTTAGAGAAAAAATAGTACGCTTCAGATAAATGTATGTCAAGATCGAGGATTATCATGGGAAGAGAAGTTGCCAGAGGAAAATCTTTCATTTTCGCTGTTAATTGTCGAAAATGGTCTTCGTACCAATAATTATTAATTGTTCGTCGATTTTTTAGTTAAGCTGGGTAGAATTTAGAGAGAACATAGTTCAAATACTATTTTAAATGATAGCTTTGTTTACATTTTCCACAGGATCACTCTCGTGGCAAAGGTTCGATCAGTTTCAAACTTTCTGACGAAAAAAAAATACAAAGTTGACAGATTTGAATATAAGATCAACTAAATATTGTCTGTAATTGTACAAGGCAGAACGAGCGACAGTCAACGGGGCATTAAAATGTGAGCTTTAACCCTTCCGCTGCGGCAAATTTTGGTACATAACGCGCGTGGCAGATTCAGATGTTCCAAATTCAAATTTGTTTTACTGACAATGAGTGAACGTGGAAGAGCGCAGAGGATAAAATTAAGTCTTAAATTAATATGGAAGTAGAAGTGCCTATAGGCGCCAATAGCAGTGAAAGGGTTAAGAAAATCGGTGGTGAAGAATAATTATACCAATTTCCATCAATATTTGTCACCAAATATTTTCGTATAATTATATAAATTGCTAAAATATTAACACAGCTATTTTTAAATATTTTTAGTACCTAACAACATCTCAACCTAACTATTATCCTTAAATTTTTTCCGATTTTTGGCAAGCTACGTTGTAGTTCAGTTCGTTTCGAAGTTCTGACGAGACTTTTTCACTGCAGAAGAAGCACTAGTATTAAATATTTCAAGTTACAATTACACCACTGTCGATCGTGAAAAGTTCACCTCGACAAAGGCATAATTCTCGTTTAACAGTGCTCTCGCGATACGAGTTCAGCCCTCCCTCGACACCTTCGCGATACGCTGTAAAATATAATCTGACCGAGGTTACTTTATCTTCCACGCTTGCCCATAAATCTCCCGGCGTTGAATTAATTTTCCCTCTCGCACGCCGTCTCGTAATGCGCCGACTGTTTGAGCAATCGGACGATTAAACGTAAACGCGTGCTAATATATCGTATTTAGAGAATCTACGTCGCGGGAATGTGAATAATAAACTGGTAATAGGTTAATCGTCTTCAGTGGCGCGAGTTCGAGTGTCTCGTGGATAGGAGGGAGGGAGAGTTGACGATTGGAAAAAACACGACGATTCGTGTCGCCTGCGTATTCTTGTCAGATAGTGTTGCATTTATTTTTAGATGTCGTGGGTACACTTGTCTTTGATTACATGTATCACTTATCGGATTACGCTCATTAGAACTGATCAATGTTTGTATGTTACGTTGGGGACTCTTTTACGGGCAGGTGTAAACGGGTCATTCTACTGAAATTTCTGTTTTGCGTTGTTATTGTATTTCTAATTTTACATTTTTTTTTATGAAGTGAAGATTCACGAATTGGATTCTACGGAAGAAATTTTGTGATATAACGTTATCTGTAGATTGGTTGCAGTAAAAAATTTGAGGATATATTGGTTTAGGCGTATTAGAAAGTAGCGCTTGCATCTTTGAACATGGACAATAGTTAATCGAACAATTTTGTTTTTCAGAGCTTTTCAAATTACTTAGGAAAAATATCAAAAATTCATGAAACGTCACAGTTTTTCTCCGAATCATCCTGAAAATTTGTTTTAACGTTTATCACAGGATGGCAAAGACGCAAGTCTGAGTATCTTCATATCAAAAATTCGGGAAAAGTCCCACTTATTCTCCGAATCACCCTGAAGGCTCGTCTGAACCAGTTTGACGAATTTTACCACAGATTGACAAAGATGTAAATATAATAACGAATACATCACGGTGTAGAGTAAAATTGGAAAAACTGTGTGCAAGAAACGAAATAAAAGAGTCATAAAAGAGGAAGCTGCAAACGTGTCATTCTACTGAAATTTCTATTTCATTAGATCATCCCATAAGTTCGTGTACAATATTCCCAACGAACCTTTAAATTTGATAAAAAAAAAGCATGCCTTCTTGTTTCACAACTTTTCCCTATTCTTTTCTTAAGATTATTATGTCGTCGTTGATTTCCT
>NW_017100265.1:923867-925533 GCF_001263275.1 Habropoda laboriosa | reverse complement strand
GGGATTTCCACATTTCTAACCGAACGAAGATTTACAAATTTCATTCTATCGCAGAAATTCCCTCGTGTGATTCCGATTCCATCGTACCTACACTCCATTCGCGAAAGAATCGAGGTTCAAGGCGGGATTCAACCGCGAAATCAACAAACGCCTTTATTCGGGACGAGAGAAACACTTGTTTCGCGTGGCATCTAGTAAATGACGGGGTTGGACAACGGCTGACCGCAAAATGATCCTGATTAAAACCGCAAATATTCTCAGGGATCCTCAATTTTCGAGAAAGCGATCGGGCAGTGTCCACGGACGTGAGATGCTTGCACGCGAGTCGACCGTTCTCGATGCGCAAGATCTTCTTGCTTATCTCTCCTTTGCTCTTACGAAATCTTACGCGAACGCGCAAACACTTGTCGCACGTTCCTTTTTTTTCTGGACCGAGTTCTTTTTGGAAAGGAAAGGAAACGCCGTGACAATTATTACGCTTCCTACGTATCACGTGTTCTCGTGCACGGAGTATAAATTATGATATAAAAATGAAAGTGTGACACCGAATGCAAATATTAAATAACTGCTGCGTTTAAGTTTCTGTTTGTACAAAGTGGTTTGAGAACAATTGAACGTGAAGAAATGTTTTCTCTTCAAGATCATTGTTTTATGGTACTTTTCGGTAAAATAAATTTTTGCGCTATCTATTTTTATTTCTCTTTTTTTTTTTTTTCTTAATTATCATCGTGACTAGAGTGCAATGAAATTTTTATTGCTTTCAAATAAGAATGAAATTTTTTCTTTCGAATAAAAGGATCAAGGAATGTTCGTTTTTCCTTGTTCTTTAATACAAATTGAACGTTTTGTCGAACACACGTAGTACCTCGAATACGACGCATAATTAATGGTTATTCCTTGTAAATTTTAATCGTCCCATGTTTGATCTTCACTTCAACGAAATTACTTTCACCGACAAGTGAAAACACTTAATAAAATTCACAAAACCATGTATTAAAATCCAACCTACATTCGCGTAAATACGCCTTTCAGAGGCATAAACTTCAAGCAGAATTCATTTCTTCCATTTGAACCTGGTGTTTCCGTTATTAAAACCTACAGTTCCTCTGCGTTCCGCGAGACAAATATTATTACAATCGAGAAACAATGATAAATCTGCTGTTAAAATTATTCAAACACCGTCAAGTAAAGGAATGCAAAGTATACCTGCAAAAATTTCACCGATATACAGAGTGTCTTTTTTAATTGGACGCAATTAAATGGAATATCTCAGAAGTAACTGAAGCTATCGCAAAAATATTCCTACAAAAGTTGTTCGATACGACAGAGGACGCAATACGGTATAATTATTTTTCTCACGAGTGAAGTAATTAGAGAGATTTCAAAATCAACTTAATGATCACTAACACTAAAACGACTCGCCAGGTCAAAAATTACTCATTAACGACTTTCCCAAAGTGAATTTTTATGCAACTGAAACGTAATTTAAAAATTAGGTAATTTTAGATAGGGGGAGTTCACCTAGCACCGGACGCTTAAGGTTTTTCTCAAATAAATCTCTCTACCTGTGCACACGCGACTGAAACGCGTAGAAAACTTACTTTTATTCCTTTTGTCTCCTCTAGAAGATACGCAGAATAACGGCTCGGTAGCGTTTCAATTATTG
>NW_017100265.1:909968-923651 GCF_001263275.1 Habropoda laboriosa | reverse complement strand
ATTCAATCGACTATCAAATCGCCACGATATGAAATCGATCAACTCGGTCTTCCAATTTCCATTTCATCGACGATTCTTCTAATTCGCCGGAAGAAACAATCACGGATATTTAGGTCAGCGAGAAAGCGCGGTTTAAACGACGAAAGGAAAGCGTTTGCGTTCTGTTAACCGGTGTTCCGGCGCTCGTTTCGGACCGGTCTTCGTTTACGGTCATCCGGAAGGTGAACGACACCGTCGAATAAGGTATTTCTACCTTGGTCCTCGAGGGCTGGGTCCTTCTCTCCCCGGCACTTATACCGATTCTGCCTCTAAAAACTGACTCTTGCCTCACTGAGGAAGAAAAAGCGGGGAACGATAACGATACCAGATGCCTCGAGATTGCCCTGACAACGATCGATCTTGCTCCGACTGGTTTCAGACTATCTCGATGATTGATAGTACGTGCCGTTTCGATTTTGTTACGGTATATACGTACCTACCATCGTTGGTTGCTTAATTAGAAACTAGGAAGAGTTAATTTGTAATCGGGTGGAGACCAGATTCAGAGATCGTTTTCTTTTCTTTTTCTGTTCTTTTAAGTTGACGTGATTCGATATCGACGTGCTTCGAGTGGATTAGGATCGTAGATTAGGTCTGTGCTCGACTTGTGGCAAACGTGAAGGCACAAAAATAGATTCAGGAGGGTTTTCTTTTTGTTTTTGATTTGTGCAACTTTCCGCGTTTTTTATGTAGAAAACGTTTTTCATAGTTAAAGAAAATCAAATTTGCTATTGCTTCGCAGAGATGAAAGATATAACGAGTTACCACATTTTTTAGGGTTGCTTAGGGAAAAAGGAGATCCAGGTCTACTTTCGGTTTCCACAATTTTCGTCAATTTAAATGTTCTGCTAATTATTTAAGCACTAATTTATTCAAGAATCATATTCTATTCATCCTAGAAATTTTAGACCAGTATTCATTCTACAGGAATTTATTGTTTGAAATAATCAAGCTATGTATGTCATTCACATATTAACCTTTTGCACTCGCAGGTCTTTTTGCTGTAAAAAAATAATTTTTCCTATGTCAATTTCACGAATTCTTCTCAGACGACGATAATTCAGCATTAAAGTGAAATTCTCGAATGCACACCACCTTGGTAGACCACAACGAACCTCTCTGTCCTAACAGAATATCTTGATTACACGTAAATAACTTTTAGTTTACCCATTCTAGCGGGCAACGATCAGAGAGGAATGCGCTATAATAACATAATGTCAAACCAGTCACTGCATAGTATTACAAAGGATTAAACGTTGTTTATTGCGGTAACCATTTGACGTGGCGTTATCCGTTTTAAATATTAAACGGCACAAAGTTATCATTCAGTCGGATTGCAACAGAAAATGTCCATCGATGAGAAAAGATTTTCCCATCGTGAGTGGGAGCGTCGTCGCCATGGCAAAGGTCTCTCTCTCCTCCATCCTGTCGAGCAAGGACGATACACTCGATCAATTCCTGCGATCAATTCCCCCCGATCGATAGGATCTTCCCTTGTTCGTCGATAAGGTAATTGCGCTACGATGCCTCGAGTGTAATACGACAGACCTTCTTTACTTCAAAATCACGTCACATTTGCGAAATACCTGGGATCTTTATCGACGTCGATTATCTGCCTACAAGATACAACGAATAAATTAGTCTACGACCAGAAATAGAGTATATAATCGATGGAAGATATATGGCCAGGTCGTAGGTGAGTTCGGGTGTCAAAATTTGCATGTTCGACGAGTGAATCGATGGATTTTTGAGAAGATAAGGGCTCGAAATCTCAGAAATCTCGTAGTACGTGTTTATCTGAGAGTTTTTCACGATAATTGCTCTGGAGAGCAATAAATATGACTTTCGAGAGCAACTCGCGATAGTTTTACTCAGCTTTGATTCAGTTCCAATCGAAAAACGTAAGATTTCGTATGAAATCTTGAGTGTCACTGCATTAATTCAATTTCAGATCTTAATGATATCACGATACATTGCCTCGTTAAGGAGATTTACCAGAAGCTTTGCACTGCACAATGGTGTATTAATTTTTTCATATTCTTAGCTACAATTATTTTTATATTATATGAAAGCAGTTGCAGAGACAAGTACAACAAACTCAATTTCGTGTGAATGTTTGGTGTGACATAATCAGCGTCACACTATTAGGACCTTACTTTTATGACGGCACTATAAATGGAAATAGATATTCAGATATTCAGCTTTATCATTTGTAATTTTTTAACTCTACGAGATTCCAGACTGAATCATTATCTTCAATCTTAATTATTTCCTAATGATTGTTTACAGATTGAATCACTTTTCTCAGAATTTTGGTGATTTTCTAACGATTGTTTACATTTGCTCTACATTCAACAGGTGACCTAACACTTACGTACAGGAGCGTACATATAGAACATTCATCTACGATCGAAATATTTCAGTCATCATCAATGAACATGCTAGTTATATTTAATATCCAAGAGAATACTGTAAGATCCACGTCTCCGGGATGAAGATACATTTTCCACGGTGTCGCGACACTATCACGGGCGACACATTTCGCGATAATGAAAGTCGCGGCGAGGCGGCCTCTAATCACCGGTTAGCAAGCCGCTTATTAATCCGCCAATAAATAACGTGTAGCCGTAGAAAGCTGCTCGCCAGCGGGAGGTCTTGAATCAGGCTAATGACAATCGCGATAAGAATTCTCGCGCGTCGCCGCCACAGAAAGAAGCTTTTGCTTTCTCGACGCCTAGATATCATTCCCTATTGTTCAACGCCGATAGCCCAACGCAGAGTAGATGCAAAAACGAATTTACTGTTACGAAAAGAACGATAGAAAGAACGAGGAGTAAACTCGATCAAGAGAGCTCCGTGCAATAAAGCACAAACCAAAGGGGAGATCGGACCGTTCGATAGCATACGCGAATACAATTTCTTAACGGGACACCGAACGTTTGAAAATCGCTCGCCGATCCGGCATCCCTGATTGTGCAATGTTGAATATTAACGTACAAAGATGAATGTTAATTATCGTGAATATGATTAAGCGTTCGTCCCAAGGCTAAATCGCCGTTCCGCTTCAACATTGTTGCTCGTTACGCAAACTCGATCGAGTGTGTTGCCGTTCGATAATTGGGTCAGTTGCGTGGAAGGAACGATGGGTTTCTGGCTCTTTTGCTTCTTCTTTTTAGTCTCGCTGTCACGTTCGAGCTGTCAGGAACGAGGGCGGTGCTGATCTGAATTTTGTCGATAGCGCGAATGAACTGATTAGGAACGGTTTACGTGAGAACGATGGTAAATATCGTAGGAATTCAGAGAAAAATGATCGCCACAAAAGATATTACATATGTAAAAGATAAGATTACAGAGGTTTCGACTTATCAAAATTTTTGAGTAAAACAGACTTAACGAACGAAAAGTCGATGTACAGAAGCTTCGTAGGAAGGATGACAATTTTTCAATTGCAGTAGCGTATAGAAAAGAAAAATTTAATTACAAAATTAGATATATTGATAGATGCGTGACTTCCATGTCACTTGGCGTTGTAATGGAAGGTTAATATTTCTAGATTCCACTTGAAATGAGTCAAGGATTTCCCGATCCTACAATACTGATGCAGAAGTTGTGGTAATGTGACGATAAAGGAAGGTAATTTACAGGTGAAATTAGAGTAAAACTATGGAAAATTGGGAAGATTTGTAACATTGTTCAATGATCTTTCATAGTATAGAGGAAATTTAACTGTTTCTTACTGTCCGCTAAATTTCTTTGCTTTTCTACTTCATTAATTTAAAGACAATGTAATTTTTCAGTGAAAATCTTGATTTTCGAATGATTTTGAAATATTCTTTTCTATTTTTTATTAAATTTCTCTGCTTTTCCACTTTGTTAATTTAAAGACAATGTAATTTTTCAGTGAAAACGTTGATTTTCGAATATTTTTAAAATATTTCTTCAAAAACCACATATTCAGCAAAGTTACTTTGTAATAATTATAAAAAATTTGTGAGTGCTTTAACAACGAAGTCAGTAAAAATATTTCTCCGTAATTTCGCTAACAACGTAAATTCCTTTCCAGCTAGAAGTTTCTATAAACTCAATGGTAATAAATAAATATCCCCAAATTGCTAATAAGCAACGCAAATTCAACATATAGAGTTACTTTCCACCGTAGCATATCCAACGAATAGTTGCTAATTTATTTAATGGTCGTTATGCAAAAATTCTGCAAATTCCTCGACCAACACCGGCGTTGTTACTGCAAAATGATTACAGCTGGTTAATAACTATGTTAATTACACGTCGCTGATTCCGTGAACGTTAACATCCCGTCGAACAGGTTGACGGGTTCGCGGAGGTGTTTAATTCCGACAGCAACTATGCGGCAACCGGGAACCGTATCACGATTCTTAATCGGTATTTATGGAAATGAAACAATTAGCTATTTGAAATTCGATTTTAGAAAGCAGACTTTTCGTGTTTTACGGATATAAGTGTGGTAAGTATATACCCTGGAAACTAAGTTTCGATTCGTTCTCGACGCTCGGTGCAATAAACTTCTTACGACAGAGACTCGTTTCGCTTCTTTCCCTTTTTTGCAAGGTCGAAATGCACCTTCTCTCACTTTCTTTCCACGTGTGTATCAATATAACGCGGTGTACAGGGTGGGCCAGGTAAAACAGCCCGCTTAATTATTTTCTCTACCTGTGACGGTACGAGGAAATTTCGACGCGCGATTTGAACGGTTTCAGAGGGTGAATGTGAAAGGTGAATGAAAGTTCCATGTTTCATTAGAAATTTTAGAGTGAAAATTTAACACGTTCAAATATTAAGTTTTTGTCCTGTATAGTAGATAATATCAAAGTTCAAGGGAAAATTAATCACAGTAATATTCTTATTAAGGGGTTAGATTACCCCTTAGGTTCGCAAATTATACTTAACTCTGGTATTTTTTTTAAAGAAAATAATTGACTCGATGGAAAACTTTTTTATTATATTACCCTTAAAGAATATAAGAGTATGTTTTAACATAAACTTCTGGGTATCATATTTCTCAAATTAAACCAAAAAGTGTCATTTAATATCGATAATGATAACTTATTAACAAAACTTAATAATAAAGCGTAAAAATTGTAATTTCATAAAGAAAAGATACGGTTAGATATGAAAATTACTTTTTTTGGAAAAGCAACCCTGTTTCTTTTATAATTTTCTTAGCCTTACCGATATACCACAATCAATTAGTGATTTTATGCGGATAATTACGCGAAGGAAAAAGAGATCGGTCGTAAATTTGTCGGCTGTCGATGTCATTAGCCTGAAACAAACGGTTCAGACTGTGTTCGAATAAGAAAGCACGCGAGATATGGAGCATACACGCGTTTACGCGTGCATAAAGTGGGCCATCGACCCGGATATCTTGCCCTGGAGGACATTCACGTGTCTTCGTGTCCTTCGTGACAGCTAGGATTTTGCAAATTATTCGATCGTTCTTGTCGTGCCTTAAATTCACCGTGAGATGACTGTCTTTCTAATTATCGGGATAATAGGGGCGTTTAGACTACCGAGGTAAGTATATTGTCGATATTGCAAGGTTCTCGACATTATTGTGTGCGTAAAGGGACCCTTAATATGTATTGTCAATACAATAGGAAAATAATAAATAGTATGAATATTAATTATTTATCAACGAGGAACAAAGAAAATTGAAAAATTGACAATATTGAGCGTCTGAGGATTCCTTCACATGTACAATAATGTCGAGAACCCTGAAATATTGACAATGTACAATTGATCGTCTGAAAACTCTTTAAGAGAAGATTTGAAAGGTAGAAGTTTTGAAAAATCGATAATTTGCATACTTTCGCCAATACGAATTTTGATCACTTTGATGGAAATGTTAAATATAAAGGAAATAGTAATTTGTAATTTTGGTAATTTTGACAACTGTGCATAATTATTTCAAGGGAGAATATTGTGTAATACTTGATTAATTCTCTCAAATTTTTTATCGTGCTTCTTACAAAATTCCCTTAAACTTTGCTTTAAAATGTGAAAAAGAAGTAATTACACGCTTGACACTGTCTCACATACTTATTTCATTTCCAAATACCTTCGAGAACCTGGAGAGAGCTTGTAAATCTGTCAGAGTAGCGTCTGGCGAATATGATGGATTACCGCATGATTTCTCAATTGAGATCTTGAAGACCTTTTCGACCGCTTTCTTCACCTCGTATCGCTGCTTTGTGAAACAATTTGAGTCGCCGGGATTGGGAAAAAATTATTGAATTCTACGAAACTTTAACATTCGAATATTGTTACAAAATTGAGAAATACTGTGTTCATTCGATATCTGTGAATTTAATCAACAATCATGATCTTAATACACCAAACAAAATTCTCCTTGTCGATTTTGATTTCAATTTCAGGATGGCTTTCGAATAAATAAAAATTTGATACGTTCACTTAGATATTTTTAAAAAAACATTAATAAAGTATTAGAATTGTTTTTAATCAAAAATTTGAGACTTTCGTAGTCTGGTTTCACACAGTCAGTGCTGTTGAAGTTTGCGAGTATAAGAAAATAAGAACATAAGAAAATTTCATGTTCTTATGGAAGAAATGTTCTGACATTTCGTAAGAATTGCAGTTCACTTCATCAGGGTTCGAACGACACACCGATACTGGCTCGAACCTCGATGAACTGATAACGAGCTGCAATGTTTACGAAACGTCGGAACATTTCTTCCATAAGGACAAGGCTTACACTCGGAACCATCAACAATAATGACTTATTCTTTCCACTTCCCATCTTCCTCTATTTACATTTCAATTTTCTGTTTACCAATTTTTGTATCATTCCCTTCAAAACCTCGGACACTCTTAGCTCAAGAGTAAAAACTAGCCACAGTTTTGGAATTTTTTTCATAGCTAACTACCAAACGAAAGGTTTCAATTTTTATTAAAGTATATAAACGTAACTTTCACCTTTTTCCTCCTATTTTCAAAAAGTCAAACTGCCAAAGTCAAAAGTCATAAAAAGGTATAACCTACAATATAGCGAAAGATTTTCCAGAAATTATAATTATCATAGAAATGGTGGTTTAAAGAGTAAAGAGTTAAAACCTCTTTCTACAAAAAAAAAAAAGGAAGAAACTAACGTTAAACATTTCTAAAAACTTAAACAATTAAGATACTAAAAATAAACCTATGTCATTTCAAGATGCATTATTGTAAACGAAACAATAGAAGGAGCGAGATGAAACTAAACTATCATAGAACAAAACGAGAAGAAAATCGTAGAATCGAGTAAGAATACATAGTTGCGCAACGTAGCAGCCGTGCTCGCGGATGCTCCGACGAAATTGGTACAGCGAATTCGTGTTGAGACGATAACAGAATCGGTATGCAGAATTATTCAATTAGCGTTGCAGATCCATCAAGTCGATACACAATCGTGCACCGAATTGCTCTCACATTCTCTGGCTGACATTCAAGGCTATTGTACACGTCCCCACGGCGTTTCCTCGGCAAAAACAGCCGGTGATAAATCGATACGTATCGCAGGATAATAGAGGGTGGAGAACCGTCAATAATAAGCGTGTGCTAAGAAAATACGAAGAATGCGTCCATATAAATTGCGAACAGCAAAGCACGCGTGAAAGATAAATGCCGCGTAGGCCATTCTTTCTTTTTTATTTCCACGTTTTTCCCCTCTTTATTGCCGTCACCCAGTTATTTCAACGATAATAAATCGCGCACACGCGTGAAGGAAGAAAAAAAGAATGAAAATGGACAAACAAGTATGAAAATAGAAACTTGGACGTCTGTGATGCGTGAAACTTCTGATACTGGTATAGTTGCGCTCTGAAGTACCGTGTTCTTAGTATTTTTTTTTCCATGTTAAATATTGTCAGTTTTTCGGTGAAATTTTTACCAATTTTCTCGTCGCACACTGTGTGTTCACAGAACTGTTCACGTTCATTCACAAATACATAGTTTTAACAGCAAACTGTTGTGCGTTAATAGTCTATCTTCCGAGCACTACCTGAGTCCCCTATCCCGAGTAGATTCCTTAAATGGTTTGACTCAAAAAGAGGGAGAATTATCGTTTTCGAAATAAGCACATCGCGATTCGTAATACTGTATTTAATTAATATTTAAAATATAATACATATTTTTGCCTGCACCGTGTTTTCTTAGTGTCCGAATATTTTTGCGAGTAAATGTATATATCAAAAGAATTTCTTCTTTGCCCGAATATTTCGATACTCGCACTTTTAGTTACTGCTACGTAATATCCCCTTGCAAAGTGTATTCAACAACTAAAGAGCGCTCTGTTTAACAAAGAATTCTACATGTTCCTAGCGAAAATATAGATTTCTGATGAAAGTTGATCGATGTATTGCATAATCTTCTCGATGAATAATTACGAATACGAAACTACTGTGCGACTGTTCGATTACGATTGTGCGAAAGACACTTGTTTCACGCGACCTTGATATCGTTTACATAATAGCATATTAAGAATTGCAACGTTTTCTCCATGTGGCTGCAGGCACAATAATCGCGAGTAGATACACGGTAGAGCTGTTAACATTGCAAGTTTTGCTACGATGACAATAATTCTGTTACAGCTGTTAGGGACAACAGCTTAACCGACGATATTCTACACAGGAAGATATCATAACACGAAGATAAATCGATTAGCGATAAATTGCCACACCAGCGTAACAACAATACTGAAACGCAATCATCCTCGAGGTTTAATATAAGTACAAACTACATCACACAAAAAACAAAATTGTAATAACAACATAAACATGACTTTTCCAGTGCTTGTCGCTTAATGCAGCAAAAGCCTAACGCTATCTATTTATTATATAAATATTCGTCAATGTTACGTATACTAGGTGCAAATAAAAATTGGGATCTAAAAAGACAAATATTTTGTCAGAGTCAGTGATGTTCAAAAATTCAGACGTAACCAACCACATTTTTCACTGGCAAATTAAAATTAAAATAGAATTGTTCTTTTCCTTTTCAACGAATAAATATTTATTCACGTTAAATTTCTTCGAATAAGCAAGGGAAAATGTAACATTGCTAACGTTAAATATGCTGTTTATTTATTTCTTTGATTTGTTACTGATGCTTATCACTGATAGTTTGAAAATTTGCTTGCACTGTACAGTTTGCACCTTTCAGTGCACTTCCACCCTATTTTAGTCCTTAATTTTATAGCCTAGCAAAAGATTTCGTCTGTTTTGTACTAAAACAGGGTTAATATTAGATCTTTCATTTTATAATTGACTAATAATAGTAGATCGATTAAATGATAATTAATCGAAGATTAAACTGCGATTCTTACTTTCAATAAAAATTGAATCACGCACCACGCCATTAAATATACGAAATACCACTGTATAAAATAGCAATTCTATACGCTTAATCTTGTCACTTGATAGTATTAGTTGTATTTTGCACTGCCGAGCAGTTCCCGACTGTCAGAACGTAATCCTAAACTATAAAACGGTCTCATACTCCACGGAAAATACAATATTACTTCGCGTAAAAGTCACGAAAATTGCCGATTTCCCGCTACGATTTTCTAGTTGCGACAATTGAACGTAAACAAAGGAGGGAGGGAACATCGAGTGAAACGTGTAACGACAATCCAAGGAATGCGTGTACGTGTTAAATTTGAGGAAATATCTTGGAACGTTTTGAGGAGCATAAAAGAAGAAAATTAGCGAGCACTTCGTCTGCAATAAACTTTACGATATTTAATCAGCTATACGAGGCATATAATAGCCACTTTCTAACGTAAGACCGCGATTAAAACCGCAACGGTGACGTTCACCTTCCCTGAAATCGAATCCACATATTTATTTATTGTCAATAGCCCGCTCTCAATTATCAAACGTCTTTCGATTCCAACTTTCACAAAATGAAATCTTATCGATTTCTCTGTTCTCTGTCGAAAAGGTGGGAAAAAAGCAGCAGCTAGCCTTGTAATGTAAACAATTTCTTTTTCTTCGGATTATTTATGTTTCACGTTAATTGTAACGTACGAGTTTTTTTGTTGCCAATAATTGTTATACGCAAATTTCATCGTTACCGGTAAAAGATCAGCAAAAATTAAGTAGAAATTTAGTAATAATGAAAATAAAATGAAAATTACATAAATAATAGTTTCAATATGTAAACCACCACATTTGTCGGATTCAGTGTGTTAAATAATCGCTGTGAATTTAATCAAGTTCACGTAAATTAATCAAATGTAATGTTTGCTTATACGCAAAATCTTGTTATTGTCTCTATTAGACGACTGAAAGATCGGATAAGAAACTACTACCCGTGTCGGTTCGATCGAAAATAGAAATAAAGCGAAAGAAGGAATTGCCTTTCACTGTGACAATGCAGTTTATCCATACAGTAACAGCTATGTAGCTCAATTGATGATGTATCACGTGTAACACATCGTATTACAACAAAAATAAACTTAGTATACAATAAAACGAAATTATAACAGCAATTAATCTAATTAGCAATGCATTGGCCCTCCTCTATTTTCAATTAACCCAATTAACCGACTGTGTATGTACATACACATACACACACATTGTGTAATTACATTATTCACGCACATATGTACATACCGTGAAACTATAAACTTGACGAAGACACTAGTCGTTTAATTCTTCTCCCAAATTTGGCTTACTTGAATTCGGTGCCGTTGGTTTTTGTATGCGGCAGAAATTCGCGAGGAATTAGTTCACACGAATCAATACGCACTCGCTCTTTTATTCCCCAATTGTTCGCCATGATAAGGAAAATTTTAAACGCGTCGATTGATTGGAAATACGCGTGTAAAGGAAACCGCGTTGTTCGAGGGAGCACTGTATGTTCTATAAGACTATGGTCGCGAGGTACAAGCGTCGTTTGCCGAGGCACTCGTTCGGTAGCCTCGTAAACACTGACTGAGGACGTGTCGTTCTGCCCGATTTCTGTACGCTGTTTACGCGCAGTTAGCTTGGTAGGAAACCTCAGGGGTGAGTCACCCTAACACGTATGACATAGGCTTGGTCTTAACCTTTCGTCCCATAACATCGCGTGAGACTCGCGATATTTATTCCGCGTGAAGCATAAGAAACGCGAGTTAGGGTCGTTGAACGTACATCGAGCCAAACATAAAGCTAGGAGTCCTTTGGAGAGTTGAACTATCGCGAGCTGCTCTTGAGAGTATTTCTCGTGAGTGGACACTAAGTCTGAGAGCGACTGTCTGAGAGTTGTGTTGCGATTTACTCTCGAATGGATGCAAAATCAAGTTGCTTTGCAAACACGAAGCAGCTTTGTATTCCGAGAGAACTCTCGTGCGAGTAAAGAATGTCGGGAAAGAAAATTGGTCGAGAAATTAAATTACCGATTTAATTGCTCTTTACGAAGGGAAATCGGTGTAGAACACCGGTCTGTGGGGCCGCCACGCGAGTTAAGGAAGTTGTAAATGCATGCTAAATGAACGTCGAAGAAAAAACTCCGCGTATAATCGAAACCGCGTTATTCAAGGGAGCACTGTATTTTCGGGAAATTGAAGGAAAAAAAATAAATAAAACTCGATATTACATCGTTCCACCTATTCACCGCGGGAATAGTCCGCCCTCGCAAGTCGCGAGATAGCGGCCAAGTCCGCGGCGTGTTCGTGTGGGTGCACGCGCGTAATTGTGGAGAATGCCGGAGCAGGGCGTGGTGGTTAAACTATCCTCGATAAGGCCGTGCGTGTTCCGGCTGAAAACGGTTAGCGACGAGTCCAGTTGCTTGCTTCGAAAGCGAAGACCCGGAGAAATTGGTAGAAAGAAGATGACCGCTTAACCCTTTCTCTGACAGAGGACTACCGCCTCGATACTTCAACGCTAAATCGTGTTAAAACGATATTTTCTTCACTACCGGTCAAAATATTGGGATCACTGTGTATTGCAAGTTACACAAAAATTTCCAGAAAAGAATTAGCAATTTTAAGAATTTATTTGTTATACAAATCAATCAAATTGAGGTAAATTGATGTTAAATTGGCAGGTGGTTCCAAACTTACGGTAATAAGTTACCATTAGGAATCTTTATAATTGCAACTCACTGTGAAAACTGTTTCTTCGAAACTTTTCTAATGTTCTTCTTCTGTCGGCTAGTTCAAAGGAATTTTAAAACAGTTGACAAGGTTTACAGTGGGTCATGGAACGAATGACCGATCCTACAATTAGTGCTTCTTCCTAAAAGTCACAGACTGCTGTTAGTAGCTGCTAACACACGTCGACTGGTTTTTAGTTTTACTGTTATTTTTAATATTTAAAAGAGTGACAGTTTTCCCTGAAATATACTAAAAGAAGGAGTGAACTGAATGACCATTAATGCAAGTCAATTCTTTTTTCAAAAAAGACAGGGTAAAGGCCAGAAAGAAATTGCTGTGATTGTCAAATGAGGGGAAAGGGTGGCTCGACAAAATATTGACAAAATTAATGAAAAATGATTGTTCCAACGTTTCAATCGTTTGATTTCCTGCTAATATAAAGGTACTTTTAAATAATTCATATTTTATAGGCTGTCTAATACTCTTGGCTAAGGTTGTATGAGTTTACCTACTGGTTACGTTTATAGTTTTTTATCAGCGCGTATATATACGAGTCCATCGTCCTCAGAGGGTTAAAATATTTCCGTCCAGTTGGCGACATTATCAACGTCGGTAGGAACGGCTCCGTTGACGTCCGTGAAACGTGTAATTTGTAACAGGAGAACGTGTTTTACATAGTGCAAAACGGGTTACACGGATACAGTTAGCGATTTGTTGATAGGCAGATTTTTCCGCCGGTCGGCCGAGTAATTGCACAAGTGGCAAATTATGGATTTTACTACGGCGACCCGTTCACTATGGACGGATACGAACATTGTTGTTTCCGATTCGAAAGGGAGAGAACTATCGTGTTCTCCGCGATGTCAATTTTTGCGGTCGTTTCTTAATCGGGGATAAGTGGACCGTTGCATTCGCTTCACCTAGGTAAAAATAACCCGGCCTCGTGGATACTTTTAATTTTCTTAGAGATTGCCAGGCATAGGACCGTTGGGATTGGTGAACGTTACTTTATCCTGTAGATTGAAAAGTACAAGTATTCTTCCGTTTCTTCTGTCCAATCATTCTTGGCACCTTTTTTTCATATGTCGAAAAGAAGAAATATTTTCGCGAAGTTGGCGAAGTTCGTGTTTCTTCTTCTAGGCAACTTTCGAGGAGAAATTATACAGGTTGTTAGTTGTCAAATGGAAATGGTAAATAGTATGGTAGTGTGGGATTTTGTTAAATACTTTTGCGTTTGTTATAAATAAAAGTAACCCCACGCGACGCCGGTGCTGTTCACTTATAATCTGCTTCCCTTTTTTCTCACCGCTGCTCCGATTCGTTCTCTTCCGGCTCGATGCTTCTCGTTTTTTTTCTACACTCACACACCTCACACTCTTCTTCCTCTTCCCCTCGCACGCATTCACATACACACACTCACACACGCCGCGATCGGCTTGGCAACCCATGTTGTCTAAACATAACAAACACGCTACGCACGATCGTCTTCCATTTGTTCTTCCTTTCCAGGCCATTCACACCAACTCTCTCACATT
>NW_017100265.1:905488-909828 GCF_001263275.1 Habropoda laboriosa | reverse complement strand
AACCCCCCCCCCCCCCCACAGTAGCTTGGCATTTTTTTCATTCATCGAAAAGAAGAAATATTTTCCCGAAATTGGCGAAGTTCATATTTCATCTTCTAGGCAAGTCTCGTGTATCCATTGTTCCACGGAGAAATTATACAGGTTGTTAGTTGTCAAATGGTAAATAACACGGTAACCCATGTTTCATACCCGAGATCGTTCCACTTTCGTCGCAATAAATACGAGAAACCTAACGAAGCGTAATCAGGAAAAATTCTGCGTTGTCAAACAAAGGAGACCAGAGTATCACATCTACACAGTCATGCTAAAACCTAAAGTGTCATAAATCCAACAAAGTGTACCAAAGAAACAGCACAAATACTATCTTCATCCACGTATCGCACCTACACGAACACCTTCAAAATTAAAGTTCTATAAATCCCACTGCAACACTCCATTGGAGACCCACAAACCATGAAGTTCCACAAACAGTAAAAAACCTTCTCCCCCCTGATCGAGAACAGTAGTCTCCTTTAGAAAGTGGTTCAAACGGCAGAAAAAGCGGGAACTCTTGTTGAACCGGAGGCAAATCCGAGGCAGTTGGTGAACGTAGCAAATTTCATAGCCGAGGTCGATTGCTTTTTGCGGTCGTCAACGTGAACAAGATTCCATTAACCTCCAACAATCGGATCTTCCTTCCACACAGACAATACCTGCTCCCTCTAAAAGACGAAAACATAAAAATTCTTCGAATCCTCGATAAACATCGATTCCACTCGTCACGCGTTCCAGATTGATCGCGTGGGCGGACCAAGAGTGAACTGCAGCAAGTAGATGCGAAATCGTCGAACAGAAGCCGCGTTTAGCCCACTTTTGGCCGTTAATCTGCGAAGCGACTATCGACTATCCGCCTACGCCTTGGGCTCGCGTGTGTTCCCGCGAAACGAGCCGCTCTTAGAGTACGTACCAAGTGTGTATTGGTGCGTGTTCACGTTTACAGAGTGTCGGAGAATGCCACAGTAGGGCGTGGTACAGCCGGTGGTCAACTTTCCTCGGCAAGGCCGTACGTGTTCTGGCAGCTCGAGCTGTCAGCGGAGTTCGCGACATGTTTGTCCTTTCTGCTGGTACGCGGTGTTTGCGCGCGCGCATGAGTTTGCCAGCTGGGAGATCCGAGAGAAAGTGGGAAAAGGTCGAACGAGTTACAAAATTGTAACACTATTACCGCAATAACTAAGAACGCGCTCCTGCGGCCACTCCACGGGCGGATTGCGCGCCGTTCTCGATCTCGAGAGACTAACCGGCAATTTATTCTCAAATTGCAACATTTAGAAAAGCTTGGCCAACTTTTCGATCAGGACCATCGATAATTTCCTTCCTCTCCTTGATCCCCTCCGTTGCAAATTCTACCTTTTGTAAACGGTAATTAGCGGATCTTCTCTTTCAGTTCCCAGTTCTCCGAGCGGTTTTTCTTTTCTATTTTTCTCTTGGGATGGTTCGCCTTTTGTTGATCGCTCCTTTGGCTGGCGATTTAAGTGGAGCAACGAGATGAAAGAGAGAGTGTTGCCAGTTTGAATAGAATTATCGACCTACTTGGGCGTGTCTTATGCTGCTTTGTGCTGCTTTAAGGTTTGTGCAAGTGTGCGGGAGTTTATTGTACATCGTGGAAGGTTTGATTGCATAGCTTGGTGAACGTAATTTTATGCTTTTGAGAGATTTGGCGGGGATTTTGTGCGAAGTTTACTTTCTATCGGAGAAATAACTTTGAAAGATAGTTAATTTAATAAGGATACAGGATCTCTGGCAAAGATAATTTAATTGCCTCATTGGAGAAATAATTGAAAGTAATATTTTCCGGATTTTTGAAAATTCTTGCAATGATAATTTTTTATTTTTAAGAAATTTGGAAGTTTGTCTCTTAAAAGACTCTTCTTTTTTAAATAGGGTAAATGTGTATTAATAATCGTTGTTCGTTGATTTTTTAACAATCCCGTACATAAGCAAAATAGCAAGAATTATTTATTATCCTCGTACCTAGAAAGTTCGTAAATCATTCGTTGCGCAAACACTTGAACTAAAGTTAAATCTGGCAAAAAATACACCTCCGTGAGGCTGGAACTACCATTAAGTAATTTCACTTGGTGGAAACATAATAAATTATCACCGTTAAGTATTTCGTTAACCACTGACTCTCTATTCAGAGAATAAAGCACTATGCTAAATATTTCTAAATCCGCTATCTGCCTACGAGCATTCAGAAGCAATACGCAAGTTCACGTGAAATCCCTGCGAGCTATAATAGACAGCCTAGCTTAAAGAGAATCGGAAAGGTATTTAGGTGAAAGATCACTTCTTGAGAAAAATATATATATAATCCTACGCAATTCGCTGTTTAAAATGACACAATTTATGGAAGTCGGACGAACAGAAAATTTGTTATAGTATTTTTTGCACACTTCTGTATAACCAGAAATTATGAATACGTAATTTTCTTCTTCAAATTGTAGCATATTTTTCGCGCGTTTTTTAGGTTCGTGAGAAACGAAAATTTAGAAATGTAGCACTGATGATTTTAATCATGATTTCGCGGAAGTTAACATTTTCAAACTTTATGCACCGTTTTTTCAAAAACTGTAAGAAATATTGAAACCGAGATAAAACAATTGATTGGTACCTTGCGTTATAGTTTCCTTCGTTCTTTACTAACAATATTTTCTTATTCAAGAATTTACAAAAAAGTAAGTCTTTTTGCAAAATTATATTTTTGCTTCCAAGAAATATTTAAAAATTCTAACATACATAAGTATGCACAAAAATAAATCAAAATTTTATCCTACGCGGACAAAGTTTATAGTACAAGTATCCACGTACCTACAACGATTTCCGAGAGAAAGTTGGAAAAGTAGACCTTTCCGACCCTTCTTAACAGAGGATCAGAACCAGGCGAACGGTACACGTGATTGGACATTTCCGTAATCCCAGAATTCGAGCGAGTCCGAGTGGAAAAGCTGAGCTAAAGAAGCGGGTATACGTGTTTGCGAGCACGGAGGCTCGAACTCGCGCGACGTTGAAATTACCACGTTCAGGATTAAATGGCAAAGGGATACGTACGGCTCAGAGAGCAGGCTGATTGTGAGTCAGCATCGAGCGGATACGGTGATTACAACGGCATGTAATTGCACCGCGGCTCGTTTAACATCACCGCCATCGAGCGGTGTTAACTTTGTCTGTTCAATAAGCACCTACAAACCTACATACACTGTCGGCCAAAAGTTTCGGATCACCTGACAATTTTCATCAATCTTCTATTAATTCTTCGTAGACTGGAAATTTGTCGCGTTCACGTAAATTCGAAGTTTCTTCGAGTTTCTTAAGGGGGTGAACCACCCTGAAACGTCCAAAAATAGCTAAAGTTTGGGAATTTTTTTGATAGGTAACTATTAATTGAATAGCTTCAATTTTCTTAGGGGATATAAACGTAAGTTTTAGCTTCTTTCTCCAATTTTTGAAAAGTAAAAATGTTACAAAATGGAGGAGTTATTGCGAAACTTCTTCATCTACGTAAGGGCCACATCAGATGTTCCCTTTGTTAGTGAGAATCTAATTTCTGAAATTGTGGTTATTGACTCACATGTTCGGTCCTCGAAACTGAACTAAATTTATGTTGCGGAGATCAATAGCAATTTGCCTCAATTCCATTGATTTGAACGATAGACAATTCTCAAATTTGGTAACTTTTCTTTGGAAATTTTTATGCATAATGACTTACAGTGCACAGTGATTTTAAAATTTGGGTCGGTAGCGTGTATTAACCTCACAGAGGATGCGTTACAAATTTTCTTCGCGTGATTTCTCCAGAAAATAAAAATTAAAAATGCTCCAACTTCAATTTTATTTAACTTCTTCAAACGAATTAGCTATTAATTTTCTGCACACTTAAATTTTATCCTATTTTTTATCCATTTTATAAATTCATTAGCTCTTTTTGTCTCTTTTTGCCGAGTGAAGATTAACGTGACAACGTGCGATCTTCTTGTAATTTGATTTTATCGTTTTTTCTTTCCTTCTTCTTCTTTTTCGCTGTCGTGTAAAAATAATGTTTTCCGGTAGCAGCGATTTAGCATTACTGGAAACAGGAGGGAATTCCATCCAGTTACTGAAATGGAACACGCGAAAGTGAAATGTTTTGGATTTTGTAGTTGCAATTGTAAATCGTTGCACCGGTATTTTAATGCAGTTTGTACTCACGGAACGCGAGCATTTTTTTAAGTGGCCTGGTAAAAATGGTTACTATTAGTTCAGGTTTTCCTGGAATTTTTCTTTCTTTGTCAAACGTTGATTTAACGCAGTCTACAACCTGGATA
>NW_017100265.1:888597-905363 GCF_001263275.1 Habropoda laboriosa | reverse complement strand
CACCTGTGTTGTAGCAATATCTACTTACAAAATTTCGTTCCCAAAGAAATTCTTTGCAAGTGATAACAAATATTTTTTCTAATTAATTAATCAATTTATTCATTTCATACTTAGAGCCGTATCGATTGCTCAAATCATTAGTAACTATATCTACAATATATTCCGCGGTGTTGCTATTCATATTTCTTTGCAGAAAGTGATTATACTTTTTGAAAAAAATCTGGCACGTTGGAAATGTAAAAAGATGAAAATTTCAACGAAATGTGCATTTTTTTGCAAATATTAACATAGCAATTTTTATATTTTTTTCTATCGTCCTCAAAATTTTTCAAATTCTTTGTCAAAGTGAGTTGCAGTTAAATTAGTATTAAATTCCCACAGATATTTTCGTACGAACGAATATTTTTACTTAAAATTTTCTGAAGGTTTCAAGTTTTTAGTTTTAATAAAATTAAAACACCTAGATCTGAGTACAAAAAGGCCACTATCGTACACCTATATTTCTGAAAAGTCCAAATCAACCTATAGAATTTCTGTAATAA
The DNA here is from genome assembly GCF_001263275.1 of Habropoda laboriosa. Taxonomy (NCBI): domain Eukaryota; kingdom Metazoa; phylum Arthropoda; class Insecta; order Hymenoptera; family Apidae; genus Habropoda; species Habropoda laboriosa. The sequence continues at coordinate 904,821 of NW_017100265.1, read as the reverse complement.
TTCTCCTTTCAACGATCCTTCTTCTCTCGCATCATTCGAAACGTCAGACAAGAATGATCATACTTATCCTCGAATCATTTACCCGAGAATCTACCACTGTGAGTGACAGAATGGCTCGGTTCGACGAACACGAGGAACAAGCAAGGAGGAATTAAAATCGCTTTACTGGCGAACAACCAACACGCGCGAAATTCATTTTGCACGCGCGGTGCGCGGCAGGAATTATTGGCGATTGAAACTTCAATGGTCGTTGGTTAGCGTGACATCTAACCGCAATTTCCTCGTGCTACGTGTGTCTGTGACAAGACAAAAAGAGACAAGAGGAATGTCCCTCCTTAGGATGTTTCACGAGGAGCACCTCGGGCGACCGTGCCAGTAATCGCTTCTGCTAACAGAATCTTACGAAATCCTCTATATGTCACGGGTTCTTTCAACTGACAATACGACTGCGCTGTTTCGGGATCATTTTCTGTTTCCATGCACTTTTTCAACGAGTTCCGTTGATTTGTTAACTCGAATATCTCTGTTTCGTCGAAGGGAAACATTAATTCGGTGTACAAAGGTGTACAAATTAATTCGGTGCCTTTTCTCACAAATTTTAATATTTATTTACAAAAGATCGAACACAAGTTTAACGTCAAAAAGAGCCCTCATTATTTTGGATGACCTTCTTCCATTTATCGAGTAACCTACAAATTCCGTCTCTGAAGAATTGTGGCTGTTTCGAGTTGATATAGTCGTCAAGGCTTTGTGAAAAAAGGCACCGAATTAATTTGTACACCTAATAAATGTGAGATTTATAGAAATTTTCTAATTGGCAAGTATTAGGTTGTTGCATATGAAATCACTGATTTGGATAAATGTGTGTCATTGGACAGCAGGTATTAAGTTATTGTAAATTATTTGTTAATTTTATCGAATGAAACAACGTACAACTAATTATTTTCGTGTTCTACAAATAGTTTGGTAGTTTAAGTTCGTAAAAAGTAATTTTTCATAAATATTTTATGCATATTTCGGTTTTATTTCAATTTTAGACAAAATGACTACTTTTTAAAGCTCGAAGCTAGCTCAAATTTGTCAATTATTTTATTGTTAAATTACACTTTGTGTACGAAAGTTAACTGAAAATTAACCGATCATTTTTTAGTTGGACAAAATGTATCTAAAATATTTCTATTTTAATATTTATAGTAAATATTATATTTTCACTAAAAGTAATCTAAATGAAATCATGTCAATTGTCACACGAAAAAGTGAAAAACCTACCATTACGTAAAATTTAAATTACCTAAGAAACATTTCTCATATTATCACAAATAGAGAAGACATTTAATCCTGTTTTACGCGAAACACCTTCCATAGTGTTCGAATATTTTTAAGAGCAACTATACTTGCATGAACTTACGTACATCTTAATCGACGTCACAGAAGACATTTGATTAAGCGCAGTAATAGGTCGCAAGGTATCGATGCGTCATTATACCATGACTGCTACACTCTATAATCACATTATAATATTCGAAAGTGAACGCTATATTTAAAGGTGAAAGAAGAAAAATGAAAGGATTACAATGTAAATAGAGAACAATTATAGTCGCCTTCTGCTATCAAACACGTTCTTTATTACGTTACCATTGTCGCCTGCCATCGTATAAAGGTTAAAAGCGAAATCATTGTGACGGAACAGTACTGTACAGGTATAAATACTATTCGCGACACCAATCTTCATTCTCTATGTATATAAACGTCATTTGAATATTTGAAATAAATCACGACAGCTTCGCCTAAACAAATTCCAAATCCAATTAAACAAGGCCAGAAATGACAAAAGAACATCTGTCCGGCGTGTCTCCGTTTTTCGCGCATTTCACTTTGCACAATGAACGCGCGTACACAATCAAGCGTGTCAACGTTCACGGTAATTTCTCGCTTTCTGACAGCCATCACGCGTCGTCTATCGTTCATCCGCATCGTCGAGCGTTTAGTTTTGTACGTTATCAATCACCTGTTTCACGCGATTGCATCCTGCACGGTGCAATCTATAATTTCAGCGGACGCGGTGTGCGTAATTCCCGATATTAGTGCATTATAGGTGGTAGTTCGCGGCGACTGACATTTCCCCCGAAGATTTTCAACCGGGTGGATAAATTAGCCGCGGTTACGGTTCGTAGCGCGATTTATCGCCAACCTTGGTAACACCATTTATGTTATTCTTTTAGGCGGATAACAGCTTATAGCCATTCTTGGCCGTTCGTGAGCGCGATAATAATTTACGTTTGCTGCGCCGCGCCGTTGCGTTCGAGGCGCGGTTGGAAGCCGCTCGTTTAACAAATTTCACTATCACCCGAGGAAACTATCATTGGCGGGGTTGAACGAGCGTGCGAATGGCGAATGTTGGACCGTGGCTCACTTATCCCTGTGATGTTTCATTTAACGGCGACAGTGGGATTAATTGGATCGTTTATTTTGGACTGGTATGGGTGCTGTTTTTCTTTCGGTTCACTCTTATCTTTCCCCTTTTTTTCTTTTGGTTCACTCTTATCTCTCTTACCTTTTTTTCGCTTTGTCCTTTTCTTTTGGTTCACCCTTAATTCTGTCTCTTTCTCTCCCTTTCTCTCTTCTTTTTCGTTTTGCTCTTTTCTTCTGATCACTCTTATCTCTCTCTCCCTCTCTCTCTGTTTTTCTTTTGGTTCACACTTATCTCTCTGCCTCTCTCTTCTTTTTCGCTTCGTTCTCTCTTGCCTTATTCTTATCTCTTGCTCTCCGTTTCATTTTTCTTTTCTTCTGGTTCACTCTTATCTCTCTTCTTCTTTCTTTCTTTTCCGTTTTCTTCTTCTCTTTTGGCTCATTCTTATCTCTTTTCTTCTTTCCTTTCTTGTGGTTCACTCTTATTTTTCTTTCCTTTATCTTTATCATTTTGTTCTTTTTTCTGATACACTCTTATCTCTCTCTCTCTCTCTCTCTCTTTTTTTCTTTTCCATCGGTGAGCTCGTTACACACTTGTTCGATCCGCGAAAGGTCACGCAATTCCGGATACAAAGGCTGGTTACACGCGAACGAATTCCCCCCCCCCCCTTTTTTTTTCATTCCGTGTTCACACCTGGTCGATCGAGAAAAATCAATTACACGGCCGGTTGTGATTTGTCATTTCTCGTGTCCGATACTTCTCGATCACGTTTTTCTCCACGGTTCTTATTTATTCCCCGTTTCTTTCACGGTTTATCGCGATACGTGCATACGCTTCTTACGATGCTTTATTGGTGCTTTAAAAAGAGAGTTAAATATTTTCGAGCAAACTTGAATATACGGTAATACAGGAGCTTTTCAAGTATTTGTAGTTACGGCACATTACACGTTCTCTTTCAATAATTAAACAGAAAAAATTATAAATTACAAATTTCGAATAAAAATTATTAGCCTTCGATTTTGCAATCTTTCATTCTACCGTATGATAATGTGACTGAATTTTCACTTCATAAATTAAAGTACCTACTAATTATCCTTGTATTCAATGTTCATTTCAGTCACTACGGTGCACATTTTCGTAACATAAAAAAATTGACAAATTTACGCGTCTCTAAGAAGCTGTTGAACACTCTTTAACATAATCGCTGCTACTGCCGCACCATATGCGGCTCAGAGTGTATCAATTTTCCGGTGGCAGTGAACGTGCACAAGAAATATTAAGGGTATGCAAAAATATCAGTCTCTTTTCTTCACCTTAAAAATACACAAAAAGGCGGGAAATTATTTGAATTTAAAATAATATCAGAACGCTGAAAGATAGACTAAAACTTTTGCATACTGTTAATATTTATTACATATTACATATTTGAACGCAGCTTTCAACCGATCTAAACCCGAACATTACTACAATTCTCGTATAACGTTAATTTAACAATAACTGAACAGAAGTCGAACCATCAGTGAAATTATTTTTCAACGTAAAATGAAATTTAAGGAGTTCATTCGTCGAAGAATATTACACATGTGAATGATATTAAAATACGATGCTCTCGTAACCAGCAAAAATTCTCGTTTAATTAGGTTACCGGAATGAACGGTTGATCTTCAAAGTTCACACGTGAAGATGTATCGATCGTGATCACGAAGGAAGGAAAGACGGTGAAAAAAAAAACACTGTGTAATGATGATAGCGGATGATAATGATAACAAGTTTCTTTTAAGGATGTGATTAACAGTGATTTTTGTGACGGGTGGAGTTGTAAACTCAGGTAAACCGACACGAGATTGCCGCATGCTCCCTGAAATAATTATTTTAAATTACCTTTCTTCCTTTATCCTGCGCCGTGTAATGAATCGATCCACGATTGCACCGAGATTATACGTTCGAAGCGGCGAAACGTGTTCAGAATTATTTGCCGTTTCTTTAAAAATATACTTCGGTCCGTAATTTTACCTGTACTATTTCAGCTATTACGTTAGCAATGACACCCACAAATCTACCCATGACGCCTTTTCGTTCATATTTCATGTTATTTGCGCAATGAACAATTTTATAATTACGAATACTGGAAACTAAATGTTGATCCACCTAACGTGACCTCCTCAATTAGTTTCGTTATTAGTGGACCGATTAAAATTTTGTTTGCCGCATATGATACGATTTCAAAGGACCTTCAAGGCGACAATCTTAGACATTTTCTGTCTTTTTTTAAAATAGATTTTTAAGGCCACGTTCAATTTTTTTATGTATAACCCTATAGTTTCTTTTTTTGTCTATTAATTTTGCCTATTGAGACGAATTCAACGACTACAATATAATACATTTGTTAAATATCAAATTTGTACATAAAAATATTAAACGTGACATTGAAAATTTATTTGAAAAAAGGACATAGAAAGAATTTAAGGTCATTAACTTGGAGATCCTTTGAAACCTCCTCTGCGACTAAAAAAATTTGCAACTGTCTGTTAACAATGAAAATAATGATTTCTGCCAGGAAAAGGAGTGCACGAAGTTCACCTGATTAAAATTCAGGTTGCCAAGCTCAGATTGTACTTATAATCTGAGCACTGGTGACTCTCTGAATTGTATCAAGTGAGATTCATGTTAGAATTGTCCCTGGAACTACAAGTGCAGCAAAAATATATTCCTCACTTTATTCACGATCAGCGTAAGTATAATTCTATCGTCGTTATCGAAATGTCTCTGATATTTACAATCTTAAAGTTATTACACAAAACCAATGATTTTTGAAAATCGTCGAAATAAATTGGATAAGAAAAAAGTACAAAAGACAATTTTTGAAGTTCGCGCCGAGAAGTCAGTATCCTCGCGCCAATGAGGCGAGCATCGCGGGCCCCGGCCGGCCTTCCTTTGTCTCGCGGTCGAGCGGCGTGTGTGACATGTGCGTGCTGTACGTTTTGTGCGAGTTATTTAGCGTGCCTTAGTGGATAGTGTAATAATAATAGTAATGTAAGACTGGAGGTATATTATAAGTTTAAATACATATATATAAGTTAATAGAAGCACAACAGGTTATGGGCCCAGGCACATTTATGAAACATTGAAAAGTGAGGTTAAGATACACTTCGTCAGGTAGCACGTGTTGAAAAATAAAATAAAAATCACGAGTGCCATAAATACGCAGCACATCGAAAAATTAGACAATGCGAATTACGAACAATGGAAGATCCAAATGAGAACTGTGCTGCGATATAATGAATTATGGGGCTACGTAAATGGATGGGTTGTCAAAGCCGAAGAAAATGAAATCACGTGGACGCAGAAGAATGAAAAAGCTCTCGACCTGATTATGTTAAGTGTAAGGACAATCCGTTCAATCATATAGAACGGGCAAAAACGTCGTTGGAAACATGGGAAATGATTAAAAATGTCTATGAATCCAAAGGTCCCATGAAGCAGTGCGTACTCCTCAAACAGTTGTACAGAATGAAGAAAGGAACAAACCAAAGCATGGTACAGTATGTAAACGAGTTTATTCAAAAAGTAAAACAATTGGAAGAATCTGGCATACAGTTACCAGATACCGTGTTTCCAATAATGCTACTTAATTCACTACCAAGTGAATACGAGACATTCTGTATTGCTATTGAATCTAGAGAAAAGATGCCCATGCTTGAAGAACTTAAAATAAAATTAATGGAAGAAGATATAAGACAAAAGGAAAATGACGTACAACATGAGACCTATGGAGAAGAAGCATTGTTCTCTTATAAAAGCACCTAGTAATAAGAAACTACTAAAGGAGTATCATCAGAAACGACATTCTGAGCCTGCTGAATACAAAAAGTTCAGTGGAAAATGTCACACATGTGGAAGAATGGGTCACATAGCGAGATATTGTAGGAGCAAAACAAATAATGCAGGTACAAGAAGTTACAAAGAGGATGCCACGACAGCAATTGCACTAAACACAGGATTATCAAAGTGAGGCATACGGTGCTTGGATAGTGGTGCCTCAATGCACATGCATAATGACAGAGAGAAGTTCAAAAGCATCGATGAAGGACAAAATAGCAAGATATATACAGCTACAGAAAATTATGTAAATTCCAAAGGAAGAGGTGAAACTAAAATTATAGTATAATACAATTGTCCGATAAGACAACAAATAACATTCAATTTAAGGATACAATGCTTGTAGTACCAGAATTTAAGAATAATTTATTATCGGTATCAAGGCATCACGCAACATGGGCATCTTAATGTGTCGAGTCATTAAATTTAAGGAATTAGTTTATTTATTTGATTAACGCGTGGATAAGGGGGAGTGTTGAAGTTCGCGCCGGGAAGTCGGTATCCTCGCGCCAATGATGCCATGTGCGTGCTGTACGTTTTGTGCGGGTTACTCAGCGTGCCTTAGTGGACAGTGTAATAATAATAGTAACGTAAGACTGGATGTATATTATAAGTTTAAATACATATACAGTAATGTCTCCACAAGTGTCAGTCCGCAAGGAACCTAACCTGACACTTGTTGAGTCAGAGACTACGTTTTCGAGCCTCGCGCCCGCCTTTGTAGTTTGTCGAACGTAGACAAGGACAGCGAATAAAAGATAAGTATGAAACGTGAGTCCAGGCAACCAAGCGATTTAAATACCAACTTTTTTAATTTTACGTTTTTTTATCCCGAAATTTTACTTAACATATTGATGAGATTTTTCTGATGAAAATGACATCAAACACGACATAATTTGAACAACATTTACTTATTAACATGTTCACTGTCACGCCAGATATTTCACTGTATTGAGATAAAACAGACGCTCTGTATTACATTCATACTTGTAGAATCGGCCCTACATTTTTTTTTTTACATGGAGGTAGGCCGACATTAAATTAATTACTCAATAAGTATTAATAAGTAAATGTTGTTCAAATTATATAGTGTTTGATCTCATTTTCATCAGAAAAATCTCAGATGAAAAGAAGTAAAATTAAAGAAATTATATTTTTCTATTATGAATTGTCGAGCCGTGAAATCTCGTAAAAGAAACCCGAGTGGTGTAGCGTTACACGCTTGACTGACTGCGAGCGAGATAACATAGGCGCAGCAATGACGCAGACCTAGGCGTAGGACCATCTATACTGACACTTGTAGAGACATTACTGTATATATATAAGTTAATAGAAACGCAACAACAATAAAATGGAGAATAAAATGGCAAGGATATCTGAATCGTACACCAATTGACTAATAATTAATTACTCAGGAATACCGATGTGATTAAACACGTAATTGCCTGTCAGTCTGATTAACTGATACTAAAGTGACTAACACTGGAAGCCTGACTGTTGCCATGGTGTCTGACGTTTCACCGATCTTTTTTCAGCGACGGAATGCGGTACTAGATGGAACTTTGGTAATAAAGCGGCATTTCCTTCAAGAATATACCGCTCATTAGCAACTTTTTATGCCAATTTCGCAATCTACACATTCGTGTTAACAAGTTAATCACGCGTCACACACCTGGTCGCAAGACAGAAAATACGTTTCGCTTGTTTCTTTGATCCGGATCACGAAGGATCCGTTACCACCGTTATTCGACGAAATAGGTCATCCGAAGTTTGTGGCGTTTTGTGGAATGAAATTCGACTATGATTTTCCTTCAGTTAGTAACACCTTTTATTCGATAACTTTGAATAAGATACAATGTTTTTTGAAAGGATCTAAGATTTTCTTTCGAAGGATTCATTTTTAGGATTGAAAGAAAAAGAAAACGATAGGTATTCTCGAGTGAATTCGGTGCAGTATAAAAACCCTTAGAATTGTATCGATTTCTTAATATTAGACTTCATTTATTAACGTTGACAAAATTGAGAATAGTTTAATGAAGTTGATTCTAAGAAACTATTTACTCGATCGAAATTTAAGATTTGTAAATTACGCGTATAATATTTTTTACAAAAGGGACACCTATTATGTGATACATAAAAGAATCAGTGTATAAGTTATGAGCAAAGAAAATGTCGTTCTCCTCTATATCTATGACACTCTGACGTTAATGATTTTCCTATACCAGTAATTAATTATCAGTTAAAAGTACAAAAATAAAATTGTGCAAATAAAGGCACAAAATTGAAATTTTCCAAATAATCGAGTAAAGGAAGAAACATTCGTTCCTTACGTTGCAACGTATAATCCATAATTTAAAAAATAAATAAACAGAAGTTAAGTCGAGTTTAAAAAATAATTTCATTGTAATTTCATTTTCACGCGGTGTAACCTAATATTATCCAAAAAAATATGACTTCTCGATGTTCGAAAGTCAGTGTAACCCTTCGACGGTTAAATACCACAGGTTTTCTGAAATCGGTGCACACCGACCCGAAACGAAATCTTGGATAGGCGGTAGCATCCGATTTTTACAGGGAATTTCACCGTTATCTACGATGGAACGCGGGTCCATTCATCATTTGCTCGTTAGCGAGTGCTATCCCGGCTCATCGCCGTGCCGTTTCATACGTTCGAGTTCCACGATGGTTTCCCAATGAAGTAAGATCCCGAGCCGGTAATCCGCGCCCTGCTGCGAAACAAGAACAATGGAAGCCGATTTTTCACGGACGGCAACAAAAAAATAATGCTTCATTTTGCATCGTCGTCGTTCGAATTGTTTGACGAGGCTCGCTCTGTCGCACATTATGATTTGTCACGAACGACACGGACGACTGTATAGCACGCTTTCGAAATATCAAACAAATGTCAAACGCAACATGCGTTTTCTTCTGCGAATCGACCGATGTTGTCGATTCAGGTCTGATCTCACTGTTAGCTAATTTTCTTTTATTCAATGGGCAAGTTAATTCCTTGCCTTTTCTCACGAACTTCAATCTTTATAAAAAGTTCGATACAATTTTAATGTTCTGTTTTGTGTGATTATTTCTTCATTTATTGGGTAAGTGACGAATTTCTTTTTTGAAAAAATGTGGCGGTTTTGAGTCGATGAAGTCGTCACGCCTTTGTGAAGAAATGCATCGAATTAATTTGTACGCCCAATTCTTTACTAAATTTCGGTTTGTAAATGTTGAAAATTCCTTCCCGTTTGTACCGGAGATTATAAAAGTGGCCTAAGTCATACATTTTTCGTTTCGAGATACATATTTCGAATTTTCCCTTTGGGTATATTAGCCCTTCGAAATTTTTTAAAATGAAAAGGTTTCTTCTGAAAATAAAATTTATTTTCTTTCATCTCCTTTGTTAATTTGCTTCATTTCGATGTAAATAAAACTTGAACAGTGTTATGGCACATATGAATAGCACCAGCGGAGTGCAAGGGGTTAAAAAATACTTTTTCATTGTGCAATAAAATACTTCACAAAATATCTGTTTTTATAATATAATAAACACGAAATAAGGGAGAAATTCAATTTTTTTAGATTTTTGATTCACACCAGTTCCCAGTCATCTTCAAAAATATTTTCACCCAAGCAACCGCGGTATTCTTCCGCGCAGTGTAAAACTTTTTACTTCCCCGTGGTTCGGAGAGCAGTTCGCAGTGATTAATGCGCGAGAGAGTGTAAAACGGTACTTTCAAATTTTAGGCTGGCTAACGTCGTGAAACATCGTGCACCACGTTTCCCAGAAGAAAAACTTCGCCGCGAAGTTTCAACGCGGACAGAATTAAGTAACTAACGACGAAGCTGCTAATTACGCTTCTAAATAACATTTCTCTGTACTCTCGCCGCTGCTAATATCGCGTTGTTTGCATAATGTCGACTAACTCCGAAAGGAACGATGTTCCGTATTTTCCAAGAAGCTTTGCAACTTGCTCGAATCGCTTTTGCAAGGAGAAACAAGGTAAAAGGTGAGATATCCTTGCCGCTTTACAAATAAATTACACCTGCGTGTCACGCGCCGGTATATATTAATTCTCCGATTAAATTTTCTCGCTGGATAGGTACATTGTACAGTTGTTTAATAAACGATTATATGCGTGTTTCACGTTTTTTAATTTGTTTAACCTTTTCCACGAACCGCGACGGTTTGTTTGCTAGACGAGCCTCCGCTTCGTTCAACCTTTGACGTCGATACAGGAATCTTAGCCAATAACGTGATTGGCGTTACTTGTGGACGTGTAATAAGTGCAATCGATTAGAGAGGTGGTGTTAAGGAATGATTAAACTGAGGAAGAAACGAAAAGAGAGCGAAATTACACCGAGGCGTTCAAAAATAAGTGAAGTTTGGGAATTTTTTTGAAGGTAACTATTAAATGGAATGTTTCAATTTTTTCAAAGGATATAAATGTGATAGTTAGCTTTTCTCTCTAATTTTTGGAAAGTAAAAATATTACAAAAAGGAGGAGTTATCGTGAAACATTTTTTGCTAGAGCATGGACTGCTGGCCGCCATCGCTGGCAAGAATTGGAATGTCTGAAATAAAAAATTCTTTTTAATTTATAAATGCGAATGCATTATTTACAATGTAGCTTACGATTTTTTCGATATCTCAATTATTTAATTTTTTAGAAATGTTTAAAGTTGAATTTTTGGTAGAAAGTGGTTTTTCTTCTTCAAACTGCCACCATTTCTATAACAATTACCATATTTGAAAAATCTTAAGCTATATTATAAATAATACATTTCTATTTGTGAATCATAAAGAATTTTTTATTTTAGACGTTCCAATTTTTGACGGCGATGGCGAACAGTAATCTATGTTCTAGCAGAAGATATTTCGCAATAAATCCTCCATTTTGTAACATTTCGACTTTCTAAAAATTCAAGAACAAAGCTGAAAGTTACACTTATACCTCCCCCAAAAATTGAAACTTTTCCTACAATATTTACCTACAAAAAAAATTCCTAAATTTTGCCTATCTTTAGACGCCTCACAGCGGTGTCTCCCTTTAAACGTAAACTTGGATGAATTAACAAACATAGTAAATTTCAGTGCTGAAAGGAGATATTTCTCTTCGCAATATTTCACACGTCAATAATATTGACGTTTACGATTTTCAAAACATCGTTTACCTCTCTGTAAGCAGTGAAATTATTCGAACGTCTTGTTTACCAGCTTATTCGAGACTGCGATACAAAGTAAGAATATAAAAGAGAATTCATCGTCTTTCATCAATCACCATTGACGTAACTTCTACTTATCCCTGATGATTCTCCTCGAGAATCCTCTGTTCCGTTCGTTCACGTGAAAATGTTACAGAAATGACGTGTCGAAAATCGAGAGTAAACGAAGAAGGCAATAAGAGTCTTCTAAAACGTCATAAATGTCCTCTTCGTCGGAAGACAATTTGTACGTCGCGTGAAACTATTTATTCGAGTGAATTTGTTGCTCTCGGAATCGTTATTTCTTCCATTTTATTTAACACCGTTGTAATTGGTAAACGAAGGCGGATTTCACCCAAGAAACGTTTCTCTCGCGTGATAAATCTTCATCTCGAAGGCGGTTTGCCTTTGTTGGAATACCACCTTTCCCGGCATCTTGATTCTCGACTTCATGAAGTCTCGCTAAGTTCGCGTACATGCGTTGGTAAATGTCGCGCGAATGACTGTTCGATAAAGATATCCTGAATGCAATCGTCCTTTTTGCTGTTGCAATTAATGTACTTTAGACGTTTTTTCTCGGTTTCCGAGTTTGGAGACTTGTTCGGAAAAACCTGACGTTAAAATGATTTTAATAAATGAGAGACGGAGAGATCGAGAGGGGAAAAATATGGGATATTTATGGCAATTTACTGTGAATAAATAAGAATTTTAAAAAATTTTCCTTTTCTGAAGAATTTCTTCAAAGCTGAAATGATGTAAACCTAATTTCGAAGACATTAGAAGCGATTTTATGTGCAGAATATCCAGGACAGTTTTTAATACTTCCTCACAATTTATTGTTAATTATTCCTGCATAAATTCTAATAACAGACAAAGAGAGAGAGAGAGAGAGAGAGAGAGAGAGAGAGAGAGAGAGAGAAAGGAAAAAGTATAGAATATTTATGACAACTTACTATAAATAAATGAGGATTTTTAAACACATTTCCTTTCCTTCAAATCTGAACTGATTCAAACCCAATTTCAAAGGCATTTGACAATTTTTTAATACTTTTTTCCACAGTCTATGTCTAAATTTTTCTGCATACTATAAATTTCACTAAAAAACAGTTCTTAACATTTCAACATTTTAACACAACAATCGTTATTCCCCTTAAAACATTCATTATCCCCATAAAACGCAAGAAATTGCAAATGCAATACGTCGAAGGACACCAATTCCGTCAGCTACACAATATCTCCACCATTTTCAAACTTCTAATCTCCCGAATTTACTGCTCATAAAACAACCTCCGATTATTTTACGAACGTGTTCGAGATAATCCTGTCGTTTCTTATCCAGCAATTTTTCTTCTTCGCCTAAAGGAGAAATCGGAATTCATCCACGTGAAATTGTACCTGAACAGAGTTACTTCAACTGGTGGTATCTCGAGAGTACACGTCGTGCGATTATTAATCGCAAAGCTTTTCCAGACGTTCGCATTGTAACGCCAGGAGGAATAGAGAGAAACAGAGAGGGGTAGAAAGGAGGTTTTTTTTGCAGGGAAATTACACCGTTCACTTTCGTTCGAAACAACTTCAGTACTTCCACCTCGTAATTTCTTTTGGCCCGTTAAAGGCATCCTTGCACGTGTTTATCCACGCGCTTCTTTCTGCCTTTCATTTCCTTCTCGTTTCAACGATAGCATTCTCCTGGCTAGGATCCGGGTGAAAGGAGTCGCGTTTCGTGGCGGCGCAGGATTTCGCGAAAAGAGACACACTCGATCGGGTACAGAAATATTCACGCGGAGTGATAAGAGGGATCGATAGTAGCTGTTGCACGTGGTCAAATCATCATTGCGATTGTTTCGTGCTGTCTACTCCCGATGATTGATCGCCCCTTTCATAATCGATCCTTTATCCTTCGCGTCTGTTAGAACTGTCTGACGGAACTCTTTTTCTTCCTTCTATTTTGTAACGATTCACTTTTTGGATCTTAACAGGTCGTTTATTTATCATCTGGTTCCGTGTAGTGGAACGTTGTACGTTTGTATCAATGATGCATTGTTTTCGAGATGTTTATCTGAATTTTGAACTTTTGTCTGCGCTTTGCTGTGTCTTTTGAACCTAACACAGCCTGTCTTTTGCTGTGTTTTTTGACCCGTAGTCTTCTTGTTTTTTTTTAATGACCTCTGATGTTGTCAAGTTTATGTTCCTTTTATTTTATGTGTTAATGTATATGTTAAATTTATTGTCTAGGTTCAAATGGCGTGCTAGTAGCGAAAATTGTTACACAAATTGGATCTTTTTTGACCTAAAAATTTGATGGATCTTCGGGTCTTTCTTGACCTAAAAATTTTATGGATCGAGGTCTTGAGTTTTTGGGTCAAAAGCTTTATGGACCAAGATTTTTGAGTTTTTTGGTCAAAAACTTTATTGATCAAGATCTTTGAGTTTTTAGGTCAAAAAAGACCCAAAGATCTTAAGTGCATAGTCGGAAGGAAGAACGCACTAGGGTTAATGTTGCCTACGTATACTTTTGCAATATTTTTTTAAATTATTTTCCAATTTGCTTCACAATTAAACAGCAATTAAACGAGTACAATGTCCATATATATCCAATATTAAATAAGAAACAATTTCATCGATTAATTGTATCGTCTTCGGAAACAAAGTAAGAGAGATTTGTCAGTGAAATAACGTTCGTGAGAAACAAGGAAGAAAATGGAAAAAGAAGCTTTTAACCTTCCTAAAATTTCTACTGTTATCAAAAGAAACTCGATAAAGAAAGGAACGTCGAAAGAAGAGCAGAATTTCGAGACACGTCGGAAAAAGAAGAAATCGAGAGAAGGTTCACAGCCTCGTCAAGGTATCTTTAACAAACCGACCGTCAACGAGGTCATTGATCCCGATAAAACGGAGATCAGAGAGATCTACTGTGAATCGAATAGTGATACTTGCGGACAAGTATTTTTTCTAGGTGGTTTAACGCGAGCTGGAAAGTCCCGTTGATGAAATCCCGCGATCGATTTCGCGCGACCGCCTCACCGCCGGTTTCATTTCGAGTGTCCCGCGGGAAAACAAGAAAGTGAAGCGAGAAAAATCGCGAGAGCCGATCGATACCTCGTAAATCTCCGACAGTGATCGCGTTTTCCCACCGCGTTGAGCGAACAGAAACGCTCGTTCGACGCGTTTCTATCGAATCTAACGAACGATGGACTTAGTCTGCGAGCCTAACGTTTGTTCAAATTTGTTTGGATATTTTGGTGTTAATTTTCAACGGTCGATGATGGTAAATATTATACAAGATTCTTTAGACGTGAATAGATTTTGAAGTTTTTTAAACTTTCTTGCGACAGAGATTAGGCGTTGAACAAGATGAAGTAAATTAAAATAGTAGAATTTTAGAACTTTGTTGGTGTTGTGTTGTCAATTTACTAGTATATCTTGTTTAACTTCATATTTTAATGAAGAAATGTAGAATCATGTAACATAATTGAGAGAGCATTGCTCAAGTTAAATGAGAGAAGTTTGATAATACTTTTTTTAGACTTCGTAGTCTTCTTAACACTATGAAGTACAGAATTTCACCATTAAAGTGAGGGAAAAGACGCTATTCGTTGTTAAGCTTGATAAAATATTCTTGCTTAATGGTTTTCTATTAGAAATAAGAAATATTCCCTTTCTCTTCGCAAAATTTCCTTTTGAAATATTTCGAGAAAAAGAAATGACATAAAATATTACCAAAAATCTTTTATCAGAATGTTACATTATTTCACTTTTAATTTCATGAATCTTTGAAACTCATTCTTTAATTTTTGCCTTACACATTTTTATAAATTTCAAAACTAGGATATATTTTTTATTCGTGAAATGTTATATTGTACCAAATTTAAATTTCATTCATCCAAATTTACCAAATTCAAATTTCATTCATCCAAATTTACCAAATTCAAATTTCATTCATCCAAATTTACCAAATTCAAATTTCATTCATCCAAATTTACCAAATTCAAATTTCATTCATCCAAATTTACCAAATTTAAATTTCATTCATCCTAATAATTCTAATATCACCCCAATATTGTTATTTCCATAAAATCACCTCACACAATACAAATTTCCAAATTACAGTATAACATTTTTTATTCCCAAAACATTACACCGCACCAAATATAAACTCCATTGATCCCAACAGCTTCTAAAATCACCACACATTATTATTATACAACTTCGTTGCAAGATCAACAGGTAATAAATAGCAACAAAAAAAAAGAAATCCTTCCCTCGGCCGCCACGTGTGCGCTTGTTCGACGCTGACGCCTGGAAAAATGTGTAAAACGATTACAATATTACTTCCAGCCGGGAGGGATAGAGGTCTTAATAAATCGTGTCTATCGGGGGATCATTAATACGCGGCAGGATTAATGTTTCTCCATGCTAGACGGCTACAGACGATTAGGGATCTTGAAATTACAGTAGGCGGGCTGTTGCTTAACCGATGGAGACGTAATGCTCACCTTGCACTGTCTAGGATTACCTGTAGTCGATTTCGACCGCTGTCTGCCATGAAATCGCGGTACACATTTTTACCTTGTAACCCCCTTTTATTTTTCTCCCCCTCGTCCACGTGGCCGTGTCACACGCTCGCCAAAGGACCTATGTATTTACAAGGATTTAATTCGATACCGGCGTGCACAAGAGGACCGTGGCACGACACGATTTCTATGGAATAAAAGGGAGGGAGAGACACCGAC
>NW_017100265.1:852408-888563 GCF_001263275.1 Habropoda laboriosa | reverse complement strand
GTCCATTGTAAGGAGATCGCGTGGAACGTCCTTTTATATTTAAATCTCGCTCCATTTTACATATATCGAGTCCCTGGATTGGCGAGTATTGCGCAATACGTTGCTGGAAAGTAACGAGGAGATATTTTCTTTCTTTTCTTTACCGACATGTGAATTATTCGTAATATTGTGTTTCATTTCTCGAGTATTTCTATCGTACGAACAGTGTAATTCTACTATATAGATACAGTATCGCGTGTTATTTACCAATTAGATAGTGCACTTCCTTTTTCAGCCAAAAAGATAATGTCTAATTAGAAAATGTTAGCGGTCGATCGAAAAATTGTTACGCGGATTAAATCACCTATAATTGCGTTTGCGGTGTGGTGATTTCTTTTTCACACAAATTATCTAATCTAATCTTCGAGGTACACAGTTGGTTGAAGATGAGACTCGTTGCTACTTCGCTGGTCGATTTCGTAAACACCGTTTTTACGCGAATCGATGAAAATGTCACGGATGCACTTTCGAGAAGTGTAAGCGTGTAATTAGTTTAATAGAATACGACGCGAAAGTACTTAAAATACGTAAAATCGTTAAGCGAATAATACGGAGAAGATTGGGAAAAGAAAAGATTTAAGCGTACATATATCGAATCGCAGAAGAACGGCGAAGAGTCGGTCAATTAATTAGCAACAGAATCTCTCTTAATTAACGAACGCAATTAGTTACGAAATAAATTGTACAGAGCAGCCAGAGTCTCTAAGTCGGCTCGTACCGAATAAAAACAGCCGGTGTAAAGGTATAATAAAATCTTTAATAATATATCTCTTGCAAGCAACGTTGCTTAAGATGCAACGTTAAGCTTCTTATGCGCTATTAGTTGCCTAAGAGGATCGATAAGTATTCACCTCTTAATTAACAGTTATCGTTATTCTTCTATACGTTCAGGTAAACACATGCATGTCAATCAACGAGGATATAATCGTGCTTCATTCTGTATTTGGAATTCTTCATTTTATTCCTCGCTGCAATTCGTTTTTTTTAAAATAGTTTTTGAAAATTTGTTCGAAAGAGAATTTTCGTATTGTAAGAAACACGGAAAACTTTCTTTTAGAAAGAAAATCTACAATGTGTATTTTATTATTTACACTAAAGAAAACACAGTTTACAGACACAGACTATTGCACGATTTGCACAGACAGACTGACTCGCTTTTGTTGCTCGCCTCTTATTTATATAACATGTACACAGATGTTTCGGGAATGTTCTCGGTTATTTCAAACAAAACAAAAGTGAGTATGTTTACAAATGTGAATATGTTTATATATCTTCCGCGGTTCGAAAAATTTCCTGAATGCTCTCAAAGGGAATAGAAAATTCCTTACGGTATTCAGAATAATGCAAGAATTTGAATTCGCGACAATTGTCGTAAGCACCTCGAGAAATAGTGAACTAATAACGTAAGAATTGTGTGCAAAATTTAACGTAAAGCCGTATCTTTATGTGGAATTTCTTTGGGATGAAATAAAAATTTGAATTCGCGTGATACAATATTTACACGAAATGCTTTATAATGCAATAGAATTGAAACGTCGAAAATACAACCTAAACATATGGTTATTCAAAGAACACTGCCGTTACTTTGACTTTATTCAAATCGCTAGAATACTAAGTTTGCCCCATTAAAATTCCCCGAGTAACGCAAATAAATTCAAACCTACATCGAAGTTTCTTATTTCCACGATAAATCACCGCGTTATTCGAACTATTCGACCGATTAAAACACCTGTAAACTTAAAATTCCCTGGATACCTCTGTTTAATTCGAACGTTCAACTCGATCCTCGATACAACAGCCTCGCTAAAAACCATTGTGTAAATTGCACGTCCCGAAGAAATCATCCGTCGAAGTCAATCATGGATCGATCTCGATTTATCTATCATTGAAAAAAGCTGAGTCGACGAAAAAGCCGGGTAAAAGAGAGAGAGAGAGAGACAAGTGGCGAACTAGAGCGTCGCAAACTGGAATGAATTCACGCATCGAACGGGATGTACAATTTGAAAATGGCACGCGTAAATCGTGCAAGATCGCGCTCACTCGTAACTACTGTTACCTGTGTCTTTCTCTCTCTCTCTGTTCGTTGGCACGTTTCTCGGTTACAAAAGAACACCGGTGAAGGTTCGACCGATATTATAGTGCTCCCGGAATCTAACGGCGAGCATATAGATCAAGAAGAGGTTTCAAAGGTGTCTTGAACGCGGAGGAGGAGGAGGACGAGGAGGCGTCTGGTAGCCGCAAGAAGCCCCAGAAAAGAGTACGAAATGAGAGGAGAAAAGGAGAAAAAATGGGGCTATAGGAGCGTGTGCATCGTGTATTCGAAGCCAATGTAAATCTTCGTTGCATGCACCGGCCGAAGGAGCCGCATTTTATGCGATGCTATTGCCTCGCATATCGAGTAACCATACCTCGGATCGTTGCGAAATGAAGATATATACGCGCTCACGATCGGCACACGGTGGGCTCTTCTCGTAATCAGCCATCGTTTGCTTCATTTTTCATCGAACAGTTCCTCTCTTTCTCTCTATCCTTGCTTTTATGGTTCTTCCTAAGATCGTCCATCTTTTGTGATGCTCTTTTGCGTTGTTATTGTTGGTCTCTCTTGTGTTTTTACTGGTCATTTCTTGGTTTTCTCGATTTTGCACCGGTGAATGGTTTTTTTTTCTGTTTTAGTGCTGTTTTGAGTATAATTTTGTTTATTCGTCTCTTTCTCTTATTCATTTTGTGTTTCTTTTAGTTTGTTTTGTTCAGGAATCTGTTGTTTTTAGAATTTTTGAGATTGAAAGTTTGGGTGAGCTTGAAGAATGATAAACACTTTGTGATACTCTTCCAAATTTGGTATCAAAGCACATGATTGATGCTTAATTTTTCATAAATAAAACAAATTTAATAAATTTTAGTTTGTAGAGTTAGTCACTTCAGCATTTCAGTGGTTCAAATGACATTCGCGTATATCTATATTTCAATCATTATCTAATTCTTAGCGATCTTTCATTTTGAAGAAGCTTTTTAAATCTCATTTTTCTAAATTATCATTTTTAAGATGATGTCCTTAAATATAAATACAGAACTGAATACTAAGTATCCATTTATTATTTTAAAGTAAGACAAATTTGCTCTGTATTATAGGGAGACAAAAAGTAATTAATCTATCTAACCAATTTTAAATGAACAATAAACTTAATACACTGCACTCTTCGTTAACCACAAATTAGCAGTACAGCTACTCTCAATCCCATTAACTTCTTCTTTTATCTTCCAATTCTTCTTATCACTCACCTTCATTCAAACGAAACATTTCCCTTAAACTTTCATCCTATCCCTTTCCAATTTCCAACATTTCCTCTCACCTTCCCTCTCCACGTCTCCTCTTCTTCACTTCCTTCTCCAACCCAATTCAATTTTCACGTCAATTTTTCTCACCTCACAATCAATCCCCTCTCTCCTCCAGAAATTCTTATCTCCACATCCCTTATCACAAACGCCTGCCTTGTTTATCCCACCAATTATTCCTCCACGTGTTTCTCCCTCTCTCCACCTCTCACCTGTCGTTCCTCCTCCTCCTCCACCTCCCCTCCCCATGTCATTTGTTCGCGTCTCTTCTCTCACCTTTTCGTTCCTCTCACTGTTTTCCTGTCCTTATTTCGAGTAGCTCCTCCTCCTCCTCCCCTCCTCAGCCGTTCTTCTTTGCTCTCGCCAGTCTTCGACCTGAATCGGTTGGGAGAAATTACGCCTGGGGCGAGGGCGGATTCCTCTTCATTGCCGGTTGCTTTATACCTTCCACTTTTTCTTCTTTTTCTTTTCCTCCACTGGTTACCCTCCATCCATTATCATTGCCATTATTATTTTTCGGCTCATTTCAATTCCGCGAAGACACATACTCGACTCTGTCTTATTAACACCGGATTAATCGCCGTGCACAATTTTATCGGTCCCACAATTGTACCGAATCGTCGTCTTTCTTTCTCTCTCTCTCTCTTTCTCTCTCTCTCTCTCTCTCTCTCTCTCTCTCTCTACGAAAACGATAATTACCATCGCGTGCGAGTAATTACCACGAATTACTCGCGCGAGTAGATCGATGTAATTTCGTTAACATGCGTTCAACGATGGCTTGTCGTGGCGAATAGTGTACCAAGTGTGAACATGTGAGTGAATGAAAACGCGTGTCGCGGAGAGACGATTGGCGCAACTGGCTTATTCTTGACGATTCTTGGCGTGTTTTGTTATCGAGAATCTCTTGGCGTGTACCGTAACTCTGCTTTGCTCTGCTCACGAGTAATTAATATACAGTAGACTCTCGTATAACGCGCCAAAGATATGGTGACTACTGTTTTCATACAACGCGATTTTTCTCGCGCAACGCGCTGAATGATAAAATACAGAAATTCTCCGAATTTAAAAATTAAATCTCCTCTAGTTGAGCGTTACACTGTTTTCTTCATCGTTACCGACTTCTTCTGTTTTTCGTCGGTTGTTTGTTTATTACATACATTAGGAATGCGTTTTCTTAAACCAACAGCGTATGTCATTTATTTAAAAAAGAAACTGTCCTATTGGATAAAACGTAGAAAATAAAAGTAATCGTTCCAAACGTGTTACTTCAGATTATTCGAGTTATGCGAGAAAAATTGTGGTACTGCACAATTTCCTATAACGCGAATTCATACAAAGCGTAACGTTTAACCGCGTTATACGGCAGTCTACTGTATAGACATACAGAAAGCGTCAATATTATGATTTTTCTTGTAGCCTAGAAAAAAAAGTCACGATTATTCGTACAGCACGATTGCCTATAACGCGAATTCATACAAAGTGAAAAGTTTAATCGCGTAAAGGCACATAAAAAACGTCAATATTGTGACTTTTCTTGTAGCCTAGAAAAAAAGTCACGATTATTCATACAGCACGGTTGCCTATAACGCGAATTCATACAACGCGTGACGTCTTCGACAGTTTATCCTGCGTGAAACTCGGGCAGTGCGTTAAATAACTCATGAGAGACTTTTAGGAAGAAAGTTCGGAAGTGACGAGATATTATTATCAGAACTGTGACGTAGGGTTATGTACACTGTGCTTTAAAAATAATCACACACGACGCGGTTATTGAAAAGATACGCGTAAAATATGAATTTTATTCACTCTAATTCGTAATTATATTAGACTGTCAAAGGGTTAAAATTAGACTGTTCTTTCACTTTTCAAAAAGAATAAAACTGATCATTTTTGGCACATCGCGTTATGCGGAAGTCTACTGTAATCTGCTTTTCAAATTCGTTCTAATGTTCCCTATAATACAATAAAAAAAACATTACAGTAGACCAAATTTCTGGCTTTACAAACGAATTTTACGAAATTCACATATAAAATGTAGAACGCGGGTTTGAAGTGACTGCGATCTAAACGCAGTTGAGAAATTACAGGATCGTATCGAACGAGACTCTCTAGAAAAAGTGAGGCAATTGATAATTAACAGAACAGCCGGAACATTGGTGAAATTTAAACGAACTGCCTAGCAATAAGATAAAAAGAAGTTTCGAAATCCAAGCAACCGTAGGTGTAAAAACGATACGAAACCGTTGCCTTTAGTTACATTCTTTAATGTTTCCACAATTAAATGATTTCCACGGTTTATTTCCCTACCCAAGTAGGTATCTCTCGAACATCTCGATTGCGCCATTACGCTTCGCGAACGACTGTTCATTAATGCGTTTGAAGCCAAGATATTTAGGCAGTAAAGTTCACAGCCGACGAAAATGCCGGCAACACACGTGTTCACAAAAGCGTCCCCGTTCGAAAATGTCCAGTGAAATTTATCGCGTTTTCTCGATTCGTACGCCGCGATTCGATAAAACGTGCCAATTTATTAGCTGGCGTTTAAGCACACCTCATATTCCCGAGAATGGAATTCCATCGTTCGCGCGATTTCCAACTTTAATTTACGGTCTAGGAATTTCATACGCAAGCCAATGTCAGGATTCACACATTTCAGGAGATGTATACATTCCGGGAGATAATTTACGCATTTTTTCAAAAGTGCACAATGTCTGATAGAGATTTTACGTATTTCTCTGGAGTGACTTTTATTCGATCTTAGGTTGAGATGCTGAATTTCATGGATGTTGCAGAGAATAATTGGGCAGATCTGCAAAACTGGTTTCTTAATAAAAAATACTATTTTAATAAATATATGCTGACTCGTTATTGCAATTCTGTCGCAAGATTTATATCACAATTTTTCTGAATAATTAAATTTTTCATTATGTAAAAGGTTTAAGTATAGATTGTAAGTACATTCTTCTTCTAAAAAATTAATCATTTTCCAGGAAAAATATTTGGCGAGAAGATGCTAGATCCTTTTTACAAAGCAAAATTCTTTTTTCGACTTCCCATCGTTAAAATTCGATTTTAGTTTATTTATGAATGGAATATCTCTTATAGTAGGTATTAAATAAAGAAAAATTCTACTTTCGTGTTAAAAAAAGATAGTCTGGTTGACGAAACGAGGGCAAATCCCGTTTCTGTATTATCTCCGTACGTTGCTAAGCGAGATTCAGATGCTGTAAGCTTTTGCTCTTCTTTTTTCTCTGGTTTCATTGGCTTTCCTTCCGCCAGACGCGAATCACGAATTCTCGTGATCGTAATACGTGCGCTTTCTCGCTTTCAGCGTCAGACACGCAAAATCGTGAGAATATACCGGCGGGATCTAACTTGTAAATATGGGTGAAACGCGTGTCGCTGACGCTCTATTTTTTTTTTTTTTGAAAATAATTCTGAAGTAAATATGACACACCGAGATTCAAAATATGGAGTCAGTGTATTTTTTTTCCACTGTAAAAGAATTACTAGTATTTTTTTACACTGTGGATGAAAAACTGACGCGATGGGAGAAAAAGAAATACGTTGTGACTTTTTCAGATTACATTATAATCTCCTCCAAGGCCCAAAAAATGGATTATTCAACTGTTGGTGTTACTTTTGATTTAGAAATTTATAGATTAAATGTTTCTATATTTGAATTATTGAAAAATTTTTAATTATTGTAATTCCGGTATTATAACGTGTCTATTAATAATCAAAAAGTTGATTTCAATATTTCTGATAAATTCAAAGTGTAGTGCTACATTTTCTTCTTTCGTTTAAAATTTATTACACACCCATCTTGAATTTCGTATAAATAAATCTGTGTACTACTTAATCTTATCTCAATTTTATATACGTAGCTTAGTAGATTACATTCAATTCTTCTTTTCACTTAACGAACCAGTGTACTCCGTTAACTCACATTTCCAATCATTTCTTCAACGATTTCTCCATTCAATTTTTCTATTAATTTGGTACACCCACCTATCATTTAAAGTACGTGTAAAAATTTTCTAAATATAATTTTCTAAACATAATTTTCTAATAATTTTCTAAATATAATTCCCTAATAATTTTCTAAATATAATTTTCTAACAATTTTCTAAATATAATTCCGCACATCCACCGTCGTTCACACGCCGTACACTCCACGAAATCTCCTTTCCTCCTCTCGGTTCATCGCGATTTAACAAGCACAGCGAAAAAGTTCAACAGTTCGCGTATCTTCCCTCCGCCTCGGGTACAACCGATTTCCACCATAAATCCTCCGCAATTCCCCCGTTTGAATTTATACACCGCCGACAAGATCTCGGCCGGGCACAACGAGACGTCTCCGTAACGCGCTAATGAAAACATTGTCATCCGCAATTTCTGCCGTTTCGAGCAGCTGTGGCGCGGCTAAAAGTCACGGCCGATGCTCCAAAGCTCTTTCACATTTCACGCCGGAGCGTTAAGTGCATTCTATCGGTCAGCCCGTCGTTTCAAGTTAATGGCAGGCCGATCGATAACGACACTATCGTTGAGATTCCCTGCGATACGAGCAGTTCTCGTATCTGGTTGATTGCGCGCCGTAAAACGTTTGCAGAAACGAGAACTGTGAGAGCCCACGCGCTGCACAAAATTGAATAAAAAGCGGGGCGGTGGGGAGAAAAAAGCACAATGTATCTAATGAAATAAGTAAAGAGACGAGATAAAGGCGGTAGTGTGTTTCGATTCGCGATAACGAACTTTTTGTCCACGTTGAGATTTACGTTTAGGTACACACACTATCGCTGTAGCGAGTAAATGATAAAGTACGATCGCGTCTTATCGGTAATTGTAATTTTAGCTCCATTTCGAATAGTTTGAAACGTTGTTTCGCTGAATTATTAATTTCAGTAATTTTTCTGTTATGTTTTTTATTCTTAGCGAAGGTTGATAGAGAACTTTAAACTTTGTTCTATTAAAGTATTTTATTTTGTAGGAGAATGACGAATTGTGAATGAAATTTTTGACCGTCTAAGGTTATTTTGAAGTCTAGTGTTTTCTTTTTTTTTATTTTATTTTATAATGTGAATTTATTTCGCTGAAACAGTTTTCTCTGTCACCTTTCGTGATATTTGAATTGATGATCATTTTAGGACTAAATGGATTAAATTGTCGGATCATTCGTTTGAAGGGCGAAAGTTAAATTGATGAATCTACGAGTAAACCTAATCTGATATTATACAACCCCTAAATTAGCCGCATTAAATGGCGAATGACCCCCAGAAAAAGTCTATTGAACAGGGACGAGGTAATGAAGATCAATTGCAATTCTATGCAAAACTGATGATATCATTTAATTTGGTATACACATCACGAGCTTGTTATTATTCTATCTGACAGCGTGTAAACAATACATAGAAATCGAATTTGTTGTGTCTTCGAAAAAAAAAAGAACCTGTGTTCTATATATTGCTCCCTTACAAAGCCTACAGTATTGTATTATAATAATTTCCCTTAATTTTCCCTTGCAAAACTTAAGGAAAATCTATTTATGTACAATTTTTCTTCACGGCTAGCTTTTAAATTATTTCCCCGTTCCCGCCATTGCAATCACGTGGTGAAAAAATATTTGACACGTTTGTGAAGAATTGCAAAAGAATTGTACGATAAAATAGACAGTTTACTTCATTTCAAATGTGCAAAGTTACAATGATATCGTAACTTTTGAAGAAATAGTACAAAAGCGATTGTGCATAATTTTTTTGGCGATCTAATCAATCTCACATAATCTATAATTTATAATTTTCATAGTATTACTACATAGGTAATGTAACTTGAACTTTTAATCAAGTTTAATCAACTACATTCTACGCGATGTTCTTCTATTACTTCATCTAGAAGTTAATGTGAAATATTCGTCTCGCTTAATAAGAAACATAAGCTCCAACACTAACAAGAAAAGCAATTTTTAACGACTCGTACATCAGGTAATTGATTGATGTGCTGTTTAAGACAGTACACTTATAAATTTAAATGTCATAGCATGGAAATTCTCATTGCTACGCACAATTTCCATAAGATTATTGAAAGGAAATTGCTCATATTTACGCTGTTCATTTTTGCACCCTCTGAGTTAGTGTTACTTCTGATCATTAATAATTGTCAATAATGTAACATAAAATTGCACAAAATTGTCAGTCACTGTTAAAGAACAGATATTTCTGAAATATGCTGTTTTTGAAATTTCCAATGTTTAAACGAATAGAGAAAGAAAGGAGAAGGAAGAGATGTTTATCATTTTTTCTATGTAAACAAAAGAAGCAGCAAAATGTGAAAGATTGAAATTTCTCTGAAGCATAACACGATATTTACCTTCAACCACTTGAAACGGAATATTTTTCAAACTGCCCCAAGCTCGATCCAATTTAAAGTGAAATTGTTCTTATCGCGTCGTTATCTATATTGAAATAGTTCACCGTTTCGAAAACTGGTCGTCTCGCTGACGTAACGCGAGGAAAATCGTTCGATAAATCATCTTTGCGATTGATTTAGCACGCAGGATTTAGTAATTAAAACCTTGCAGACAACTTTCTAACTGCGTTCGACGGAGAACCAGATTGGTCGCGGTGCAAATTTCACCGAAACCTCTTAACGCGACAAATATGTTCACCGGCCGAAAAAACGTCCATCGTTCTACCTTTTAAATTCGTCACAATTGATCGACCGAGAAATTTTTCTAGGCGCTCCGGTAGAATCGCTGTCACTCTTAAATTAATGAGTATTTCAACGTGAAAAAAATACTGAGGAATTACGAAATATACTTCAACAGATCTGCAAAGTTTCAGATTAACCCGTCGCATACATTTTTTGTTTTTAAATTTCGAAAGATCACCCGTCACACCTTTAAATCCACACAACTGATCAATTAAGAAATTTTTCCAGGTCTTCCGGCAGAATCGCTGTCACTCTCAAATAAATAAATATTTCAACGGGAAAAAAATACCGAGTATTCACAAAATGCATTTCAACAAACCTGTAAAGTTTCAGATTAACCCGTCGCATAGATTTCTCTGAAAAAAGTCCGAAAGATCGTGCAGTAGAGAGATCCCTTAACGGTACCGCGGCACGTACATATTCCTTAATCTCGCCACGATCTCACCTTCGTTTCGAAGAATTATTTTTGAACCCGATTTACTCGAGAATCTCGAGGGGACGCGTTCGATAGGATTATTCAGCGCCAGGGCAGAGCCTGGCTGTATAAATCTCGTTGCAACCTGTCCGTGCGGAAATAATCCACACCTCGTTGGACGTGGAACACATCGAGCAGATCGTTTTTCCAAGCACCAATATCCTATTGGATAAGAGGCTGGCCATAAATCTTCCGTTGCGCCCTGTCGTCGTGGATATAATCTCTGTCGGTCGGTTACCGTCATCGACACACTCTTTTGCGCTTTAACAGGACACGTTCAACGGGCCAGAATCGAGAGGCATAAATCTCGACCCGATTCGTGGATAATTTACGGTCCCTTACCGCCGAACGTTTCGAATCTGCACCGAATTGTTTTTTGCCAGCCTTTATTTTTCGAGAATTCAACAGAGGATCGAAGAGATTTACTCATCCTTTTCCTCGATCGTTGGCTCGATAAGGAATGCTGAGTGTATTTCTTTTTTCTCCCTTTTAATGGAAGAATTACCAAAGTACGCTGAGGATCGAGGAGATTTACTCACGCTTTTCCTCGATCATCGGTTCGATAAGGGATATTGAGTGTATTTGTTTTGTTTGCTTTTTAATGGAAGAATTATTAAAGTAATCAAGACGAATTTGTTATTCAGGTTTGCAAGAAGTAAGTGTTATTAAGAACAGATGGTTAAGTCAAAGGAATGCTTTCTTTTTTGAAGGTGTCAGGAAATCGTCACTATTGTGTCCACTTGAATTCTCAGTTCCTTATATGACTTATGCAAAAATATGCGAATTAGCTAACTCGTGGGCCTCAAGGGCTTCCATGAAAAATTAGCTCCTTCCCAAAGAATAGAATTCCCTGAAAATCCTCTTCACCCTCTCAGAAACCAATCAAAATTCTGATATCCTCGCGGTAGAACTTACGAATCACGGTTTTTACCAATATTACATCAAAGCACGAACTTCGACCTGAGAAAAATCTGGAACTCCAGACGATACTAATCTCGTTCTAACTTAGCATTAATCTCGATCTTCTCTGTTCTGGAATTTATAAAAATAAAGACCATTTTTTTCCTCTTCACAACAGTTTTGTCAATCTTAATTGGTGTCTTAATTAAACATAGTTTCAATATAGGTGCCCTGAGTTTGAGATTTAAATATTAGAAACGAGGATTCTTGACTCCGCTTCTTATGGTTCTTTCAAGGATTTGTCTCGATGTTAGTTTAGTTCGACATCAGTTGCAAAGAGATTGCAGTTGATTTATTTATTCTTTTTATCAGTTGTAAATTATTAAGAAAGCAAGAGGAGGGAATGAAATGGAATCAGCAGTGATTACACTGAGGTAAGTTCTACAGGCTGGCTGCTTAGTGTGCAATCATTGGCAGACAGATGGCCGATCAGTAACTATATAAATCAAGAACTCAATAAATGTCTTCATGAACCTGTCTACATTTTACACCTGTTATGTCATACTTTTTCTGTAAACACAGTCTTTCATGCTTGAAATTCCTCGGTAACGTTGATGCTTCAATTCCTCTTTTCCTCTTCTCATGGAAGATTATTAGCGGTTTATAATCAAGAAGAAAGGTCAGTATTGCGTCGTAAAAGGTTCTACTAACCGCCTTTTTAGTACGTGATCGAGGGAACATACGGTGGATAAGTGACTTTATGCTGAAGGTTTCAATCAATCTTTCTTTTCTAGGCATTGCTTGTGCTCGATCAGCTTTATTGTTGGAACTTGGTACAATAGAGAAATATAGATGTTAGACATTTGTCGTGGAACTTTTTATTTTCTTGAAATAACAGTCCTAAGAACTAATGGAAATACTGTACTTTCTGAAATTTCAGGTTTCATAGTAAATTGACATCGTTCTTCTTTCTTTGACCCAAACTGATTAAGCAAAAATTCGAGATGTATTGCTACGAAATGAATTCTTTTTCAGCATACGTAGGTCATTTGAAAAGTTCTCAAAATGAAGTTTAGAGATTTGTAGTTTAGCAGAGATTTTCATTTGTCAATTTATCAAATCTTTCAGTTATTCGAATAAATGTGCTTCTGCATTCTTCGCCGTGTCTCCTAAAAATTGAACAGAAGCTAACTCGAATGCGCGCCTCCTTATTAGCTAGATTTAACTGCCTATAACTTCCATCTATTCCCATAATTGAAAAAAATTCCTCGGTAGAAAGGAATTCTTGCCAGAGAAGAAAGTTAAGGAAGCTGTTGATGAATACTTTACAGGTCTTAACGAACCAAAGTTTTACGATTATATTAAAACATAACACATAAGTACATAAGTTCAAGCTTCACAAGTTCAAACAATATCCAGAAATATGTATGGGCAAACTATTACACAAATTGCCTTGAAATTCTTCCTCTTTTTTCAACCACAACTGGAAGTTCAACAGTAATTAAGAGTTAATAAATATGTTGTAGGTCTCAACGAACCTGAAATTTTGTGACTGTATTGAAAAAAAAAATTTGAAAACGATATAAACTGCCTTTCCATTTAAATGACCCATACAAGTTGATGCTTCATGAACAATTTACTACACAAATTGCCTTGAAATTCAAACGTAATAACAAATTCATATCCGCGTCATGTTCATATCTCTATCATTCTTCCTCTTTCTTCAACCACCTCACAACAAACTCTCGTCAGAAACGCGCCAACCAAGAGGTACAACGGTGATTACATCAAAGCAAGTTCCACTAACCGCCTTTTCAACTTGTACAATCCGGCAGCGAACAGGTGGCAAATCGGCGACTTTATAAATCGAGGGGTCGATAAATCTCTTTATGAACCTGTTCAGCTGGATGTAATCTGCGTGGCGAGTGAAAGGTCCCGTGTAGGACGAGTTCCTTATCCTTCGACGGTAGAGTAAGCTAGGCACACGAATCGGCACCGCGATCTCACCCCGCGGAACCCGCTCGATCTTTTCCATCGAACAGGTGTCTTCGATCGCGTCCTTTCGATCACCGCGGCTCGTTCCCCTGCTAGCTACCCTTCGATAAAAATGCCCGCGGTTGGTCGCAATGGGTGTGCACGCGTGTACAAACGCCGAAGCCCAGGCCTCGTTTGCTCACGTGGAATGCAACGGTGTAAAAAGGCCTTGACGGAGAATATAATTAACGGAGGGAAAAAATTGGCGGCAACTTTCAATCGCTGCTAACGCGACCGGGTAAGCTCGAGTCTCGTGTCTATTTTTCCTTCCTTCTTTCTTTTCTTCTTTTTTTCTTCTTTCCCCCCTTTCTTCTCTTTACTTCTATTCAACAAGCCACGGGAACACCGCGCCGCATAATTCAGACGCGTGCCTGGGTTACAGCCGATTGCGTATACAGCCGCTGCTCCTTGTCCCGCGTTCTTTTCATGTAAATCGGGTGTCCGTACACCTATGCGATCACGCCCCGCGGTGGAAAAAAATTCTGGCTGCTCGTGGAGTGAGAGGGAACAGGTACTGTGTACTGGTGAGCTGGGAAATATTGGGAGGTGGTTTGAAACGTGATGGTGAGAATGTGGGTTTGGTGATGGAGTCGTTATTGGATGGTGAATTTTGGGTGGAAATGTATTGCTTGGAGGATTTGTTTTTTCTTCTTCTTCAGTGTAGTGTGAAATTTGAGGATTTTTGTTTATTTTCGCTGGACAAGGAAATGAAGGATTCAATTTTTTTTAATACAGTATGAAATATGAGGATTTTTATTAATTTTCCATTGATCAACGAAAATATTCTCCTCGAAATTTAAATCATGGGATGAAATTGTGAAGTGCTTATCTAATTCAGAGGATTTGAGTTTTTTGGTACATTGTGAAATTTGAGGATTTTTATTAATTTTTGATAGATTATGGAAAATATTTTTCGAAATAGAAATTATGGGATGAAATTGTACAGATTTTTTTAAATAGGTACAGTATGAAATGTGAGGATTTTCATTAATTTTTCGTACTTTTTTCCCACTTTATGTTATAAACCTAGGGAAAATGTTCAGATATGGATGCACTTAGGACACTTTCAGGCGCTATTAGAGTAACATAATAAAAGGCATACCGCTGGTTATAGTAGAAAACGGTTTGTAACTTCGGCAAAATGAACTTAACGAATTAACGAATTATTAATTTGCTATTTTTATTCACTTCAACTGTGTGCTTCTAGAACCCTTCGTTCTTCTATTCTCAATGTATGAAAATTTGTATCGAATTTCTAACAAAAGGTGAATCGATGTAAATATATTCGTAGTAAGCAATTCGAACATTTCGATCAGCTCGAGTATCAAAGGTTATTCGAACAATTCAAATATTCCACTCGGATAAATTACAGGCCACTAACGCCCCACCTACATAAATCGAATCGCAGAACTCTATTATTGTCGCCCCCGACACGTTAACATAGCCTTCCGTTCCTTTCTTTCATCTCTCGATACTGGTTCGCATTGCGATCTGCGTGCTCGCGAACCGGTACCAGATAGCAATAATAAATGTCGACAGGTCGAGCAAGCAATTGATCGAGAAAAATTTATCACTAAGGTATCGTGGACCGTCAAATTCTTCGGACGTAACAATTTTGCAAATGTATGAAATACGTAGAAGAAACGAAGAGGAAGTTTCGTCGCGTTTTTGTGAAGAATCAATCCTGTTTATTCGCCATTGAGTAAACAGAAATTGCGATAAGTTGAATGTTTGAAGGATCGGACGCGAAAATGACACAATATTGGTTGCAAATATGGCACAATATTTGTTGCAAATTTTTACACGATATAGGTCGGTTTCTGTAAAAAATCAATTCCATTTATTCGTAATTGGAAACACAAAAATTGCGATAATTAATGGCTTGGTCGCGAAAATGACACAACAGTGATCGCAAAAATGACAAGAAACTGATCGCGTTTCTATAAAAAAATCAATTCCATTTATTCGCTATTGGATACACAAAAATTGCGATAACTCGAATATCTGGAGGCCCGCTCGCGAAAATAACACAATACTGTTCAACAGGAGAAGAAACAAAGGTGAAACGAAGGTGTTTGGAATTCCAATGGAAATGATCACTTAGCTTTTAACTACTTACGTTACGACGAAACACTTTGTCCGAATTAACGATTTATCTTTCGAATTATCGTCTCGTTCTCGTCATTTTTTTTCTAGATACAAATTGATTTTTCAAATATTAATGTTGATTATTTTTAACGTTATTTTTCTACGTTAATTATCATTATGGATAAATGTGATTTTATGTTTACGATTGTATAAGAAGGTATCAATTAGCAGTTTTATCGACTGGAATTAAATTTTTATTCTTCGTCATTTGGATATTTAACGAAGGAATATAATAAAGCCTTCATAATTTCGTGGATGTTGTTACAGTCCATTAATGAATTAAATGAAGTAGCTTTATTGTTATAAAAATGTTCTTCAAACTGTAATTGACTTCTGTTCCTAGTATTTACTTTTAATTTATGAAAAGATTAAAAAGGTTTTACATCTAGAAATTCAATTTTTTACTAGATTATTCATGAAAAAGTTACACTTCGACGATAGAAGTTATTTTTAACGTTTGTATATCGATAAAAGCTTTTCAATGCACTTTTATGCTTCGCGAATTTTAAACACAAATATCGTATAAGGTAATAGAAAAATTCTAGAATACACGCGTATAAAGATTATTTTCAGAAAAATAGAAGAAACGTCGTGTTGTATCTATGTGTGTCACGACGTTGCCTATTTATCGCTCGCGAAGATTTTTATTTTCCGTACATAAATGCTTTTAAAATGAGCATTACTTTCTTATCTAACCGAAGAAAATATCTTTATTCACACTTTATGTAAGACTTATTGTCTTACGCGATTTTAATTCTTAAAATATCACTTTTAACGTTTTACCATATATTTTAGAAACCTGATTTTGACTTCATAAAATAATTTTATATTTTATTAAAAGACGACTTCGTTTATTTTTAGTGGCTAACAAGCGTTAACCCTTTCGCGACCGAATTATCTATTTTTATTTTTAAGAATTTACTACATAAAAATCTCAAAAAATATCTTTGATATTTCACTAAATGACGACTTTATTTCTACCAAACGGGAGACACAAAATTCACATTTTTCCGTAGCTAACAATCGTTAACCCTTTCGCTACGACGGGTGATTATAGTCACCTGCCACAAAATTTCGTATTTAAACCTGGCTTAAAACATTAAAATATTAATTTTAATGTTTAATTAAATACGTTCATGGAAAAGTTATAAATACATTGCTATGACTAAAAATTATTTTGCTCCTAAAAGCAGTGTTACAAAGGCGTTTTTGAGACGAAAGACTTGGCCCCGAACGTGGAAGACCGTGTGCGCACGCGCAATGTCTACACTTTTGGCGCGGCGCCTCGTTCTACGGGGGGATTCCGCAGCGAGGACCGCCATAGCGAAAGGGTTAACCCTTTCGTGACGGAATTATCTTTTTTATTTTTAAGAATTTACTACATAAAAATCTCAAAAAATAACTTGATATTGTATTAAACAACGACTTCATTTATTTCTACCAAACGGAAGACACGAAATTCACATCTTTCGCGGCAAGAATTCATTATTTATCCACCGATCATCGCTCTTTAGTGTACACTAAATTGCGACGAATTTTCATTCGAGTACTAAATTGGGACACTGGTCACAAAAGGGTCGAAGCTTTCAATATTGCTTCCACGTATGATATTTCTCTAAAACCTTGTTACTCCTATCGTTGGGTTTCGTGAAAGAGCTGACACACGAAGGTCGACGATTCTTCTCTCATTTAGGCTTTAATATACCAATGGAAATCAACATTATTCCCTGCACGGAACAGGGAATTGAGGGAGTACTCGAGCATTCATCTTGCAAGAAGGCTGGCTCGGGTGTAAGAACGTGTAGAACCGTCGTGCCGGCACGAGTTTCGAATAGAAACGGCCGGTGAATACAACGGGCACCGCACCTAGAATGCCGCGGATCCCGTTGTTCTTCATCGAAAACTGATGTACGGAGATTGAATGTGATCGACGAATGAAATTCAATGAAGCTCCACTGTTGGCGGTTCTTTGCATTTCGTTGAACGTGTGCTTTCGAATCGAGCGTTGAAGCTGGAATTGTTCGTTTCTCCTCTTTTTAAATGGAATGCTCGAGACAATTAGAGGGTCACGTAGGTATTGCAACCATTGTGTTAGTCAGCGTGGCATATCATTTCTGAAAATTAACTTTTTTAAACAGAGCTTGGACTTAGAAGCACATTTTTATGTAAAGAAAGAATGACTGTGTGGCTCTGTTGTCATTGAAAAATACAATGTGTAAAATTGCAGTAACGTTTTTAAAAATTTTTATTTAATGATCGTTTTATTTGGAAATTTTTTTACAAAATAAAGCATAATGTAAAGAAAAGAAATGGCTGTGTGACTTTGAACAGTTGATTGTTGCCGTTGAAGGGTAAAATATGTAAAATTGAATATAATGAAATAAAATTGGAATAATTTTTTTCATTTTTATTTAATGACTGTTTTAAACTCAATATTTTTCACAGGATTGTAAGAATAACGTGTCAATCTATGAAGACTATAGACAACTTCTATGTTGAAAGTATTCTTCTATTCAAAATTTACTCCCTCCACAGTTTTTTTTTAAATTCTTTACCACCACAATGTAGGAAATTCGAATTTAACTTTTCTGCCATATCTTGTACGATTTTGTAAATATTCACGATGATATGAAAACTTATAGTTTCTTTGAGGGGGTGTTTTCACCCCTAGGACAGTTTCATTGCCGAAAGAAGAAATATTTTCGTTATTAACGTCAATTGAACCTCATTTCTACAAAGTTTCAAATTTTCTCGAATTTTCAAGTTTACCAAACTTCCCTTAAAAAGTATAAAAAAAAAATGAAAAATGAATTCGGCGAGAATGACAAACTCCACTCTGAAATTTTGAAATTAGATAAATAGAATTACAATTTCATCCACTTGAATGAAACCAACAGAACCATTAAATCCAAAAACAAATTCACACAATCGATTCAAAGCCACCATCGCAAAGGTATTCCTAAGCTTCCAGAAAAACGGCAAAAGGTCGTTAACAATAACGCAAATTCTTATATTTGATTTCATCTTAAATAAAACTCTCATTGTCCCTAAAATTCTGAAAAAATTCGCTTCTACATCGTTCTTTCGCGCAGCGCGATTAAACATACGAGCAGTAGTGTGTATCGACCAAATCCATCCGAAGGATCCACACACCGCGAGAAGCCGGGATTCCCAGCTGACTCCGGGCAGCGTATCTCCGTTTCACAGATAGAAATTGCAACAAGCATCGGACGCTCGCTCGGCCAGGCGCAGACCAGCGGCAGACTGTCCTACTCGTAGGAATAAGAATACTTTCTCCTCCAGCTATGCCTTTCTCGCGAGAGCGTTCGAGCAGACGCGACGCGATGCGGGATATCTCAGTCCTGCGCAGGACAACACCAGTCGGGATCCAGGCCAGCCGGGGCTCGAAAATAGTTTTGTAATTGAATTTCAATTGAATCGAGCCCGCTGGCGCGGCGTCTCTCGCGCGCATCCTGCCTTGCGAAAGTGTGCTACGACGATCCGATCGAGAACCGTTCGTCGTTCACCAGTCGGAGAAGTAAGAGTGAGTAACGGTGGTTCTCTCTACTCTGACTCTGCTGTGTACTCGACACCGCCGATTACACGTCCGCTACCATTGTGGCTCGTTCCAGCAAGAGTAAAGTAAGGGGGGAAAACGTTTCTTTCGTTTCTTTGCAAATCGTTCGAACCAGCAGAGACGTGCCGCCTTGTGTACAATCGGGTTTACCGGAGCAGCGCCTCGTTGGGCCGGAGAAAATTCTAAATTCGTGGACGTCGAGATGAATAGTTGGAGGAAAATGTGGATCGTACTCAGAGGAATCGTATTTTGAGAGATATTTACGGTTTAACGAGTGTAATATTGTATTCTATTATTTTTTTTTAATTTGAGTTGTTGATCGATGTAAATTTTGAGATCAAATTTCTAGGGTGAGATGGAGATGATGAGTCGAAGGAATCGTATTTTGAGATAAAAGATTGTATTATAAAAATAAAACTTTATACGACGTATCGTATTTCTTTAATTTTAAAGCCTTGACCGATGTAAATTTTGAGATCAAAATGTGGTGAAATGGAGATGACGAGTGGAAGGAATCGTGTTCTGAGATAAAAGAGAGAATTTTTACGACGTAATCAATGTAACATTTTATTTTATTTCTTTAAATTTAAATCGTCGGTCGATGTATATTTTCAGATTAAATTTATATAGAGAAGCTGAGCGAGGTGATGAGTCAAAGGAATACATATACAGGATAAAAATACAGGTTTCGTACCATGTATCGTATTTTTTTAATTTTAAAACGTCCATCAATACAAAATATTTTCAGATAAAAGGGAGAGCGTGTAATTATATAAAGAGCGATATGAAGAACATTGGAGATGTTTGATTTATGAGAATACCGATGAAAATATTTGCCAGTGTCAAGCATTGCATAAAGATTAACGATCTGAAATGCACTCGAAGGTTGAATATTTTTAAATCTCAAATATTTCCCACACAAAAAATTCGGATTTTTCATTCGAACGTGTTAAAAAGCTGCTATTTATATCGCAGTTAGAAACAAACATGTTTATAAAGCATTGTTAATTTTAATGCATGGAAGAAGAAGTTGTATTATTTATATTAAAAATTACTTAGATCTACAATGCAACTTATTACACAATATTTATCTATTTCAATATATTCAAATTATTATCAATCTATTTTCCTTTCATACCTGAAAATTATAGAAATTAGAATAGAATGCAGATTTGCGATCTTTCACACCTAAAAACTATTCAAAATGAATGAATAACAAGAAAAAGGAATATTAAAATAATAACAAAATAGAATACAAGAAACTCTCTAAAATAAATTTTCCAAAATAACAGACCAATTGAAAATAATAAAATTACCAAATTCCAGAAAAATTAAGTAACCTCCCATTCGTCATTAAAACATTCTTCAAATCAGACTCACAGTATTTTATCAAGCACCTTGCTTAAAATGCCAATTCTTCAGGATCAACCAATTTCACTTGAATTTTCACTCGTCTCAAAAAGCAACAAATAAAAATAAAATCGTACAATCCATTGAATCGAACAGATTAATAACACCTACATACGCGCATACATATACCGAAGCCTACGAAGAAGCTAGCAATCGTTCAGGATACTTTCGAAAGACACCATGCGTAAGTACACGTGATACGTGCATATGTTTCAGCTCGGTTCTGAACGATCGCAGACAGATGGATAGGGATAGGCATAGGATAGGATAGACAGGATACAGTGTATATTCTGTTCTGGAATCTGCTCTCGACGCTGTTGTGGGTGAGAGTCAGAAAACTAGGACTCGCGTACTCGGTAAGAATGCGAATCTAACGGGTGAGCCGTGTTTTACTACTCGAGCACGTTCACTTTACATTCATGCGTGAAACCGACCGGTGTTTATGCACACAAAATATCTTTTTACGTACATGATACACGCTCGTATACTGCTTCTAAACGCGCCTTTTATTCCCCTGTTTACTTTTCATACACGAGATATTACATAAAGATAATAACGTTACACGAAAAGCAAAAAAAACGAAATATTAGTTTTCACGTGCAATTTTCTTGCTCTTTTATTTAACAGTAGCAAAAAGGTAATTATTTCTGCTGTGAATAGTCGATAGAAAAATGAATACCAAACTTCTTTCAAATCGTAACAATACCTTTAATGTTATTCGATAAACCTGGATATTATCGTA
This sequence comes from Habropoda laboriosa, assembly GCF_001263275.1. Lineage (NCBI taxonomy): Eukaryota > Metazoa > Arthropoda > Insecta > Hymenoptera > Apidae > Habropoda > Habropoda laboriosa. The sequence continues at coordinate 867,197 of NW_017100265.1, read as the reverse complement.
CCGCAAAATAATTTGCATTAAATAAAATCATTTCACAAAATTGCACAACCAAAGTCCAACTTTCACCGTCGCCTTAATTTTTCAACAATCCCGCGTAACCGCTAAACTTTCAAACTCAGAAACTCGTTTACTATCAGCGAAAGAACTACAAGTGTACACAGACACGGCTATCGAAGGCATTTCTTATCCGAAACGCGACTTGGGGCGGTCGACGAACCGCCTCCGCACAATTTCCACCATTTTTTCCCTTTTCTAAGCATTTTTCCGTGCCTCGATTCCGCGGCGCTATTCGAGTCGCATATTTTCTAAGCCGACTCTTTTTCACAGTATCAGCCGCACACATTAGTTCCGTTAGAAAGTGAATGTCAAAGGTTTGCGTTATGTTTCACGGCAAACGGCGAGATAAGAAACGGTCGGCCTCGGCTCGTTACGTTTCTTTTTTTTTTCTCTCTTTCTACTACTTCCCCTCTCTCTCTTCACCTGGCGGTCGCCTTTAAATCGATCGTTTATACGAAATTAATGGCCGTTCGATTTATGAAACGCGATCTCGTCGTAATTACGAGCGTGCAACGACCCTAATCGAGATCATTATCGTTTCGTACATAGAACCGAGAGAATTTTCTGCGGGGTAAAGAAGAGACCTGTTGTTGTCGTCCCTTTAATTGGATGCAATCAAGATTCGGCAAAAATTCTCCCCGGGCGATTATTCGTTGAGAAGAGAAGGAAAAAGGTTGTCAAAACGGGTCTTAATCTCGGTTAAATTGCTCGACAGGTATATTTACTCACGGACCAGTTAACGATTGCTGACACGCGATTAATTATAAAGGATGATGCCTCAATATGTCGCCGCGTGTACGAGATAATTTAATAAGGGAGAAAAATGCTTTTGTTGAAGTGTCGTCGATCCTGATGATAAGGATTTTGCACGGATCGTTTCCTCTTTCGCGAGATCCCGTCTGTGTGACAGATGACACGTGCGATCAACATGCTGATTTCATGCGTTTCAATCTTGATATCCTTATCGGAGATTTTCCTTCTTGTTTTTTGTCTTTCTGCTTTTTGTGATTAACGACACCATTGGATTTTTGTAGTATTATTTATCACACGCGTACCAGGTATAGTGAGAGGTTTCTGCGGTGCAATTTTGGAGACTGAAGATTGAACGAAGATTTATATTGATAATTGTTTATTTGTTATTTGTAATATTCTTTGTTGTAGACAGTTTGATTTTGAGAATTTCTAAGAAACGAGTTTTATGTTTAATTTTATAGGCTGTTATTGCGTAAAGAAATTGGCTGTTCGTATTACAATTTTTGAGAAGGTTATTGTGTAATGGAAATCAAATTTCTTACAATAGTATATTCTTTATTGTTTTGTAACATTTGATTCCACATAATACTATTAATATCACGAGGGGTATGTAACGTTTTATAAAAACACACTTTGATTGTCATGTCTCTCTTTGACAAAAATGAAACGTTAATTCTTTTTTTAAATTTCTTTTTGTGTACTCTACTAGAAGTTTAAAGCTGATCAAAGGTTTCACATCGTATCGCTAATTTTTCTATTTAAAGTGTATTTTATAGCAATTTAGAATCACCTAGCACTTCCATGAAAATTCTTGAACTCTCCTCAAACTTATTGTCACATATAAGTATAATATTTAGACTGTTGATCAAAAATTTGATGTCACTTGTATAATAACACTAATATCGAATTTTTCACTAATTTTCTATCTAAACTGTATTTTAAAGCAATTCAGAATCGCCTAGACTCTTTCAAAATTCCCGCGTTCCTTCGAGCAAGCAGTGATTCAAACAGGAACTCGACGGCGTGCAGGTAACAGGTGTAAGGAGGATGTGTGAGTTCACGTGTCTACTCAGGTATTTCGAAGCTTGTTAAGGGTCTAAGGCGTATCGGGATCGATCTCTTTGTTTTTCTCGAAGCCGTACTTTCACGCTTCGCAAAAGTCGGGGAAGCCTGTCCGTGTAAGGACCGAGAAGGAAGTACGGTAAACGTATGAAGATCATTGATATCCCTTTAATTGGACGGAACGCGTTGTTTTCATCGTTCGGATTCTTTTCATCCGGCTTCGCGAAAGTGTACCGTTGCCCCGTCCGTGAGAAAAGTGTGTCAGAATGTCTTCATTTTTTCTTTTATTTGTCAGCGAATCGAAAGGTTTGATTGAAGGTGCATTGCGGTTACAGCTTGATGCAGAGGGAACAAAAGGCTTGGATGTTCGTTCGTGCGGGTTTCGTAAGTGAGGTGTGCATTGTATTTGAGATCGGAGGTGTGGAGGATGATCATCGAGGACGAGATTTGTTCGGTAGAAAGTATCGACGAGAACTATATTGCATTCAACGATCCTTCGCCAACCTGACAGATTATTATTCAAATAGTTCAACGGCGAAACTGTAAAATGTCTCTCGGGTCAACGAAAACGATCTTAGATCGTTTGTTCTTTTATTCAGTTCTGTTTAATGTCTTTTAACAATTTGAAAAAGGAGAGTTTTATTTTTTAAAAAATTGCAATCTAATTTTAACTTTATCAAGTACAAATTACATATAATACTTCAACTTCTTTTTATCTGACACTGAACCAAAATTGTAAATAGCTCAAACATACATGGCTATAAATAAAAATTGTCAGGGAAAGGGTTAACAAATATTGCTAAAAACAACGAGCTAAAATTTTCTTCTGAAAAGAAAATATTGTTTACTGTTCAGACAAACTATTTCAACTATTACCATTTTCAGTAAGAAGTATATAACTATATTTACTGAATCATCGAACAGCCATGAAGCCAAGTGTCGTGTGTACAGGGTGTCACAAAAGTATTCGTATCACTTTAGTGATTCTACCATATCTTATTTTCTATTAAACACAAATTTGTGTACAAATCTGTTTTCATAAAATTACATGCTATATGTGTTATTTCACTATTTCAAAAGTAATACTTCAATACGATGAAAGTAATTTACTAAATTATTGCTATAAACCTTAAATCATATCGAACATTTCCAACAAATCTTCAAATTTGCTAAAAAAAAGTGGCTTCTCATTCTGCAACTTTTCCTATTTCCTTGGATTTCCGTTAAAATATTTCTGATGACCTAATAAAAATCGAAGAGCGTAAGTACACAACAGCGTACTCCTACGTTCCATTCGTAAAACGCGATCGAAATCGAAAATGTCAAACTTGGAATAAAATCGCACACGGCACGTATGGTGAAAAATGTCGAGCAGCGAGATCGGAACACCCGTTACGTATCGGCACGCATGCCGTTGCACTCCGCGCGGCAAGGACGCAATCTGGAACAGCCGTAAACGGACTTGACTGCTTGAGAGATTGCTGATTGTGACTGGTTGCTGGCCAGCTCGCCGGTTTACACGTCCGGATTCTACGAGGAATAAATCCATAACGATACCACGAGGAAGTGTACTCTCTGCTTCTCCTTGCTTCTCTTATCCTAATGTTTCTGTACGTTCCACAACCCCTTTTTCCTCCTTTTTCCCCCCTCTTTCGCTCTACCTTCGTAGTTTCGATCCTGTTTGATATCCGGTGTCCTTCCACGCGGCCATCTCGACAGTCGTAGGATGAAAAATACCGGTCATTTATAAGGAAACGAACAGCCGATCCTAGTACTGGAATAACGGTGGTTAGTGGATGCTATGCAAATCAGCGGGACAAGCGTAAATCATTTGTTAATGTCGACTGATGAATATTGATCGCGAATGGATATGTCCCGCCGTCACATGTAGATTTCAATTACGATACTTTCTGCGTTGTTTTGTCGACGGAGAGACGAGGCCTTCTGTGACTTCCTTGAAACGTTTTCTGTGATTGGATTTTAGGTTTTCAGGTGGAATTGAGTGAAATTTTGTGTATATTCGTTTTGGTTTGAATATTTCGGGCTAAGTTACGTAAATTCACTTGTACGTTTTATAAAATAATAATAAACAAAAGTCGAAAAATTAATTATATTTATCAACACCTTTTTTCAAATTTAGGTCTGATTTAAATGTTGCTTCTGTAAATTTATAACTGAAACATAATGATATTAGAACATATGTGTAATATATTTTAAAGATCCGAAATGGATGTGTGATAGAGTGCAAATATATTGAAGGTCCAATAGCTTCGATGAATATTTACATTTAATTCTACTTTAAAATTGACAAATTGAATTTATCAATACCTATAATACTCCTTTTTTAAATTTAGCTCTGACTTAAATGTTACTTCTATGAACTTACAACTAAACCACAACAGTATTAGAAAATATTTGTAGTATCAGAAATGGGGAATAATATTAAAAATAAATTTCTAATAAAATTTTTCAATCATCCACTTTTAAATATTATTTATATCATTACATGTACATTCATATATGTATATGCTGCTCTTACTTACCATCGAATTACAAATTAAACACTCCCCTTACCCATACTTCAAATTAAACACAGTCTAGACACTTTTCTTACTTAAAACGAGATTCCTTTGATCCACCCTCCATTTCATTTCTTTCACCTGAAAGCACCCACAAGGCTATTCCTTCGCTTCAGATTCATTAAATATCTCTGTCGATCCCCTCGTCAGATCTCTCACGTTTTAACATTTCGTACAAGTCGTTACTTCTACTAGATCTTCAGCAACCATTCATTTCCCGTGAAATATACTCAACGCTTTAAACACTAATGCTTGTTCTTCCCCATGTGGAAAAAAAAGCACAGTAAAATTACTCGCTAGTTTCACCGCTTTTTTTTGTAAAGTGGTCGTATTATATGGTCTGCGAATTTTCTTTTTTCTCTCCCTTGTGCGTTTCCCACGGCCTTATTTTCCCCCAATGATCGTAACAAGCGTTAGAATTGCAAGGCTCGCGATTTATAAGCTTCTCCAACGGATCGCTGGTATGAATCATGTGTCGATGGTTCGAAACGCCTCTAGCATATTAAGAAATCCTAATTGCGTTTTTTGTGTACTCATTCATACACCAGGATGAATCAGCTGGCATTCTAAATAGGTTCGAGAATTTATTTCTGAAGAGGAATCTTCGTTAGAACGCGCGCTAATCAGCTTAACGTACGAGATAGATTGGAAAAACGACAATTTTCAGTGTTATAAATCAGTTGAAGTATTTCGAAATTCGTATGTTTGTCGATAGTTAGCTGGTACTAAATTTTCTTCAGTTTGAAGAGTGAAACTTATGGCAAACACTCAACTTGAAAAATTTCAGAATTTATTTCTGAAGGGGAATTTTTATCAGAACGCGTGCTTTTCAGTTTGATGTATGAGATATGTTGGGTAAATGACAAGTTTTAATATTATAAATCAATTGAAATATTTTAAAATTTATGTACTTATCTGGTACTAAATTTTCTTGAGTTTCAAGAGTGAAAGTTGTTGCAAACACACACACATTCTACACATTAAGCTTCAAGAATTTATTTCTGAAGAGGAATCTTCATTAAGACGCCAGCTTTTCAATTTAACACATGAAATGTTGCACAAATGAAAATTATTAGTATTATAAATCAATCAAAATATTTCAAACTTCATATATTTATCATTAACTAAATTTTTTTCAATTTCAAGAGTGAAACTTGTTGACATATTCGAAGAATTTCGTCAAGATTTTTCGTTATCAGATTAAATCCCAAGATAGACGATAAGATATCATTTAAATCCTTCAAAGAAATGAAACGCGAATTTAAAATGCCATATTTATTTATTAAAAAAATCTCAGAATTCTCTGCTCGAAAAACTCTGCAAAAACTCGATCGATACAAAATATTTATTTACAAAAAACGAGCGAACAAAAGAACACAAGAAAGCAATCTCTAGCAGTCTCTTTAATATTTAAATTGCCAATGTGTGCAGAGAAGATAGATTGGAGTGTTTCGGTGAATATATTCAACATATATACAAACCAGCTGTGGATCTTGATTTATAATCGGTCATTATTAATAAATTCGACTCGTTGGTAATCTCGCAGATTAATTCGCTACCAGTCAGAAGCTTCTAGAGCTCGGATCGTTAAAGTTTTTCCCTTTTTTATTCCTCGACGCTACCCTATTAGGTTAACGAAGTGTTTTTTATCCAACTTGTTTTCGCGGTTCGTGAGTTTCTGGTAATGGTTCCACCGCTAGACAAATTCGCCGCAGAACAACAGAGTAATATTATATGTATACTTGTAATTCGTCATGATGCATTCGAATTTTATACCGGCATAAATATCCTTAATGGAGTAGCCTTGTTTACGTCAGAATTAGGTCCTTTTTGCCAGACGTTTACTTTCAATTTTAGGTTTTCTGTCTGTTCATCGAGTTTTGTGTTACTTTTTGGGGACAGTTAAAATTCAGCTGAGCGAAAGATACTTTTATTGTAGCTCGTTCGGTCTTTTTCTTAGGTAATTTTTATTTTTTCCCAGTATACAAGCCTTTTGGACGAGAAAAAAATTGTCAGGGAAAGGAAAAATATTCTACCTATATTAATATTCTACCTTAATCAAAAATTAACATTTATAAATCAAGTTATTTCATTTAATTAAATAAACTCCATCTATGTATTTCCCCAAATTGATCGTAGTAATCATTAGGGAGTTAGTCAAATTTAACTGAATTAATTATATTTTTAATATTTCAATTTATATGTTCGTATATAGAACATACATGTATATACGAGAAAAATTGAAGAATTTAATTAAACATGTATATAATGAATGCATGCAAATTTTAAGTACCGCTACTTATAGATAGAACTTTTTACAAAAATACACTTTACGCTGCACAAATTCTAAACGCTTCCTTTCACTCCGAACTTATTTATTATCGCTATATTTCAAGTACGACACAGCAGTGTATCTTGCTTATCATGCTACAAATTTTTCAAATTTCTTCTCGAGATAGTTGAAACGTCTCCAATATACTAGCTCAGCTATTACTACACGTCAAATATTTCTTTCAATTATTAAACAAAATAACAAAGCGTTCGATAAGAATCGCTAAATTAAATTTTCCCTCCAAAAATAACGCAAAAGAGAAGAGCGCAAATTTGTCACCGCTATTTATCGTCGATTCAGACAGAAAATTTCGTTTAATAGTTAAATCGATAAAATCGCGAAATGTGTGTGTAATATTGCGATAGGGGGTGGTTTCCGCAGTTTACCCTCAGAACGCAACAAACGTACAAGGGGTGAGCAGCCGTGGCCGAGTGGTTAAGGCGTCTGACTCGAAATCAGATTCCCTCTGGGAGCGTAGGTTCGAATCCTACCGGCTGCGAAAATTTTTTTTCCACCTCCGAGCGCCTCGTTCGACTCAAAATCGAGCTGGTTTTTTTTTTCACACGGTCGATTTTCACCGTGTGAAACGACGGTATTTTTCGGAAAATCGTTGCAACTCGCGTCTATCGATCGGCGTTTTGCCATCAAATTCTTCGTCATGCGCGGTTATTTCCGGCAAGCTCGTTCGCCCCGATCGAAAGTAAGAGCAGAAGCCACGGAATTAGCGAAAGTGGCAAAAACACGTTAACGTATATAAGTTCGACGCCTGAAACTGAGTCGAATTTGTCTATGAATCTGATGTGTTTGTTTATCGACTGTGGCGGCCCTTGCACTGCGCACGGCGCCACATTGTATGTATATACAATATAAACGAAAAGAGACACGCAACGGACGTGTCACTCGTCGGCGTCGATACCGATCGCTGTCCTCGGAAAGCGGGGAGGCACTTGAGATCCGTTCCGAGGGCAGCCAAAATCCCGACCGACGACGTGAAGGGCGGTCAACGGCGAAAAGTGACTCGAGCGACACGAGACATTTCGCCTCGTTTTCTGAATAAAGGATTTCAAGCGCGACCACGCGTACATTTATTCCCCCGTCGCCCACATCGATCGTGAATTATTCGTGGATACATTGATATGTAATTGGAGTTCGGTTAATTGCGGTGTAGAATGTTTTTGTTAGAAGTTATGTTGACATTGTTCGAAAGGATGCAGTGAATTTCAAATTTAATTTTATGTAGGAATTATTTGTGTAATTTGAAGATAGAAATTGTGTAAATTAAACTGAATATTGACTGATTTAATATTTACTCATTTTTACTAATAATGTGATACATTTTATTATTTGTGTTTATCGGATTTAGGTGATAAATCAAAAGCTGGTATTTCAATTATAAACTCTGTATTTTTATACGCGAGGAAGGCACGACTCTACGCAATCATAACAAATGGACAAGACGCTAAAGAAAAAAAAAAGCATATCAGCGTTCACCCAAACTAAACAAATGATTACTATGCCATTCTTCTATATTGTATGTTTACATTAACCTGTCTCAGTGTGTTGATCATTTTTGCTGTTACCACTACACAAACGCACTCATTTTTCCTAATAATCCAACAGTGTTAATAGTATAATAGTTAATAGTACCTTTATTTCTTTATCAATAACATCGGATTTACTTATAAACACGAATTTCAAATGTTTCACAGATCACTCCTTTAGCCTAGTTCAAACGTCTTCTTCACTCGAGAAGTGACAATTTACAGGTTTCTAATTTGGCATAAGAGAGACGATATATTCAACGCGTAATATATTCAAATTTATTTCTATCTATATTTAAGCACCGCATTTACAACGACAGCTAAAGATACCGGTCGTTAAACCAGCGTTTCGTATCCATCTCTCATTATTCTCTCACACTCGTACGTCCAACCTCAGCACGCTACATAATTAGCACTAGCCTCCAATTAAGGAACAACGTTGCAAGTGTCAAAGAAACCATTTAAACGCCGTATTCACCACATTGTTGCTACCCTCTGAGACACGTTTCACAACGGACACGGGCGTGTACGTATTTGGAATGGAGTATTCGACAAAGAACGCCAAAAAATTGGCCGTTGGAATGTAGTTTAGCTCCTACGATGGAAGGAGGAAATCCACGGAGTTGTAATTTGTTTCATCACTTTCTCTCTCTCCAGTTCGTTTTGCAATCGTCCGCGTATTTAAACAGCTTCCTACATTCCGATTCGCTTAAATACCCCCGCTGTGTGTTCGCAAAACTCGTTCGATCTCGTTCCGTATCGTTTCGTTTGGCAAACAAAACGGCATCAGGTGAGATCGCACGTGAAATTGACCAAAACGAAACGGCAAGCTGACGATGGCCAATTAACCGAGCCCATGGCGATAAAACGTGCTGGCGAGCGATCGAGGAAAAGGGCACAGCACAGCCCGAGCTGAAGAAAATTAAAACTAGATCAATTAACAACGAGCAATTTCATTCATTACGCACTTAGACGCGGAATGCGACTGGAACTATTAAAGCCGTTCAAGAGTTAGGTTCAGCCGGGACGTTTTGCTTTTGCCAGGCCGCCCCGTTTAACGGTCCGCTATAATTGAGCCAGGACGAAAAATACCGCACGAATTACTGGCCGGATCTTCCTTTATTCATTGATTATTCGCTTCTTGCCGTGTTTCTTTCTGCGGCTCGCCTGAATTCCTCGATAATTCGTCGCCATAGCGATTGGGAAACGACCACGACGACGGCGACGTCGTCGTGTATCGTAGGCGCGTAAATGTCATAATCGCGGAAATGACGCTTAATGTTGTTATGTTAATCGCGTTCAACCATCGACGCGAGTTTTCTTTTTCGAAGGAAAATACTTAGTCTTCGGTAGGCGATATGAAAATGTCTACCTGTTCCTTCGTTGTTTCGTGGCATTTCCGTTTCTAAGGGGACTGATATAAATAGGCAGCTGATTAAAACTTGTACTTTCCTAATTGCACCGGTATTCAAGAAAAATTCTCGCATATTTTATCTGAGTAATTCAGTTTTTCGTTTTAGCTTATCTTAGTGCTGATAAATTACTCGAGATATGTATGTAAAATAGTTTGTTGTTTCTTTTTAGGAATATTTTATATTTCTTGGTATGCATGGTAATTGTAAATTTTTTTGTGTTCTGTGATATGGTTACAGTTTACATTATGATTTATTTAAACACCCATTTTTTTAGTGACACTTATGGTACACTATATGACTAATATGATTGTATCAATTTATTGAATTTTTGGCAACTTTCTACATAATTTCATTTACGTTTTTATTTTGGTATACCAAAGGGTTATTCTGTCTGTGTATTTATTAGATGTAGAAATTAATTTGATGCCTTTTTTCACAAAATCATCGTCTCAAAACCGCCATATATTTTTTAGAAAGAGAATTCGTCAGTTGCCTAATAAATTGAAAAAGATCTATCTGAGATAATCATTAAAATTATGGTTGATTTTTTTAAAATACATATTGAAGTTCGTGAGAAAAGACACCGAATTAACGTGTGCACCTGATAAATTAATAAATAATTTGCGAACGATGCAGTGAATTTTGCAATACTTCAAAAAACTAACGAAAAATGGAAAATATTTCATATCTAGTAATAGTATCCGTTGAATAATATCGCATGCAAAATATTTAATACGATATAATATTAACAACACTGATAATACTGCTAAAAATTCATCATCAAATACACAACAGTAAATTTTTCAGAAGACTCCAACATCCAGAAGCTTTCAAATTCAACGCTTCAAATCTCCATCACAAAATTCTACATTCCCCACGAGACTGTTCAAAGATCTCGAGTCAAATCTCCATGCAATCCTATCACAACGACCATTCCTCTACAATGTAATATCAACAACACTGCTAATATTCCTAGACATTCGTCATCAAATACGCAGCAATCAATTTTCCAAAAGCTTCCAACATTCAACGCTCCAAATCTCCATCCTAGAAGTCTACATTCACCACGAGATCTCGAGCCAAATCTCCATGCGATCTAGCACACCGCCAATTCCCCTACGAAAGGGTTAACGAGCAACGAACTCTCTAAAATTCATCTCCCGATTTCCTTCTCAGAACCCACCGACCTAGACCCCAGCACAGATCCCGCGTGCTGTTCCAAGAACAGGAAGTTCCACGAACGATTCACCGCGTGCGATTTCATCGCAAGCTGTCCGTTTCAGCCCGCAGGAGTACCCGAGTCGAAACTTTCATGGATCCATCGAACGCGTCTGACGCACGTGATGAATCGAACGATTCGATCTTACGGTTGAAGGTCGAGAACGCGGATCATGCTTCGACAGTCACTGACGGACTCAGCATTGGTCGGTGTACTCGCTGGCTGCTGGCTAACTGTAAAATGGCGAGTTCCGCTATTCCGTCGGCTGGAAAAAGGACGACGTAGCGTCTCGAGAGGCGTGTGGGGCACCAAGGTGATCGTACGGCCTTGTGTCACGTGTTCGTCCATTAACGTTGCTCGTATGTAGGCTATGAGCAAGAGACCGAGAGTTCACGCGTACATCTCTATCGCGGATACCTTCCAGCTGGACACGTTTCGTTCGTTTCTCCCGTTTCCGCTTTCACCATTGCCGTGTCGTCGTTTTCGACTATTATTGCCAACCGGTGTCGCTGAATCATCTGACTAGTTTCTGGGTCAATAGTCTCTTCACGCGTAGGTACAACGTGAAGAAGGATCCTGGAGCTCGGATCGCTGGATAGATAGTCGGTTGACGATCCAGTTGAAAGTTCGACACCGTTAACCCTTTCGACTACTTTGTCGAGTGTGACTCGACGTCAGTTTTATTCACAGGTACGAATGAAGTAATTTTTAAACTGCCAGTTTAAATGTGTGTTATATTTTGCAATATTTTTTTTACCTGGATGAGCCATAGGTATTTTCAATATAATTAGTAAAAGAAAAAATTGTTTAAATTGGTTCATATCGATCAAATGTCTTTCGAAGTGCATTTCGAATAAAATTCTTAAAATAATAGGGAGTTATTGGAGGGAAAATTAAAAAAAAATTTGGAGTTCAAAGGGTTAAGGTGATTTTTTAGGGATTAATTTGGTGATTCATATTGGAGGAAAGAAGTTTGATGCGTTTTCTGATTTTGAAATTCGCAAGGAGAATTATTCTGTTCTGACGAGGAAAACGAGGTAGTATGATGTTACCTTTGGAATTTAACTGTAGTGTGCTGTTTAATTGCAGGTTTTGTCACGTGGAAGATTTAAAGGATATTTATGCACATTTTTTTGGTGAAAGTTTTGTCAGTAAAGTGGTGGCTTTACTGTTTAAAGGTGTTTGCAATTATAGTTCACTTGATATTTAAAACTGTGCAGTAAATATTGCGATGAAATATTTGGTACTCATTTTCAGGCGATTGGGTTTATTTTGAATTTTAAGTGAATTTTTCTTTGTAGAAAATAATCACCTTAGGTGGAAAACATTGAATCGTGACAAGTGCAGATTCGTGTAAGGAACAACGGAGAGAGAAAGATATGATATTTTATAGTTTGCGAACAACTGCAATTACTAGACTTTACATACATCGTGCCTGTTACGAAGGCGTTTTCGAATGATCAGATAACTTGTCTTTCACGCTGAACAGGTTAACTGATTAATTGTTTAATAATTAGCCGTACACTGGTGGTTCGCGAGCTTAATTGGTATGCTTAAGAGTTAAACATTAATATACCAGCAGCGCCTAATTAGTTCGTTCGCTAACAAGTGGTAATAAGTTCTACTAATTAGTTGTGTTTACGAAACTGCGTCCTATCATAATTTCTATAGAATCGTAGCTGGATTCCAGTAGAATTTCAATTTTGACACAAATTTTCGTGCAATGAAATTATCAATTCTGCTCAATCATAACTTAAAAAATAATCTCAATTCTATACATTCGAAATTTTTCATTCGTCAGAATTCTAGTTCCATGAAACTTTTGATTTCGATTAAATTCTAATTCCATGAAATTTATATTTCGACAGAATTCTTATTCAAAAAAATTTCAAACTCCAGGATCATTTAAACACCGCTAAATTCCTCAAGAGAATTCTAATTCTAGAAAAAGTGTAGTTCCAAGAGAATCTCAATTCTATACATTCGAAATTTTTCATTCGCTAAAATTCTAATTTCGATGGAACTCTACTTCGATAAAATTTCAAACTCCAAGACCTTTAAACACTGCCAAATTTCTCATTTCGAAGCAATTACATATAATTTCCCTACCATCTCATCCCAATTAGAGTACTTCATTTTCACCAAATATTCACACACACAAACACTTAATTACACACAAATTTTTCACTTTTAAAAATTCTACAAAATGTCAATAAAGTGTCACACCTGCACAAACTCCAAGAAAATCTCAATTCCTTCGTTGAAAGGGATCTAACATCCGAAATGAAAGATTTCGGAAACACGTCGTTCCGTCGCCAACGATATCAACTTATTTGTTTCGATCCCGGATGAATCGTCAACCTACACGCGGCTCGCTATAGAAACGTTCGCGCATAGCTGCGATGACCTCGCGAGTTGGACGGGGTCATCGTCGATGATCAACCGGGACTGGCACGGGCTAAATACAGACAATGGCCTCGCGAAAGGTTTCACTGCAAGGCGAACTCTTTAAAAGCCAATATTAGAGAATGCCTCGCGAATAGTCCACGTTACGATACGTGTCTTTTGTTCATGCTCTTTCGAACCGTTCTTTCGACTCCGCACGAGAAACTATTACCACTGTATATTAGCTCAGACCGACGAAAACCTATCATCGACATGTAATCTGCGAACCGTATAACGTACTATAAATACCGATCACTGGCTACAGATAAATTTGTAGCGCTCGACAAACGTTTCGGCTGAGCCTCGATCTTCGAGCATTAGTCGAATAGATTAGAGTATCGGGTATAATTTGATAGTGGAGAGAAGGAGAGACTCTCTTCTTTTGGCGAATCGAGCGAGTTGATCCAGATAAAGTGGTCTGTCACAGTCATTTTTGAAAGTCGAGAGCTGTTAGGCTGCTTTGCGGCGATTATTCGATTCGATATGGTTAAAGAGGTTTGATTGAGGCTTGAGAAGCTTTCAGTGTGGATTTTAAGTTGAGAACGTTGGAAAGATTCCTTTGCATAATTAACTTTTGTATCGTTTGATTGGAGTAGAATGTGTGCTTTCAGAGAAAATTTTGAAAAAGTTGTACAAATTTGAATTTTATTTGTTAATTGGAGATAACAAAGATTTTGAGACTGAAACAGTAAAAGCAGAAGCTTCTAACAGAGCAGCTAAACGTATTTGCAACTTTCCTTCAAACGGAAAGAAAATCAAAGCTAACAATCACTCTCGATAAATATATGTTTTATTGTCATTAGCAGTATGTGTTTACTCTCGCTGGTTGAAGCTTAAAATCATCGGAAAATATTTCCACTTTCACGCAAGGTAATCAAGATAATAATACGTCTATAAGCCAGAAATTCCTACTAATATCGAAAATTATAATATTCAACGCTTAATACGTACTTACCTGTTCGAAAATGAATCGTCTTTAATAGCGAAAATCGCGATGGTTAAGCGATCCAGGTAATTTCAACGTCCACGGGTGAAAATGGATGATGTATCGTTATCACCATGCCTGATATCCGTTTAAACTTTTTAAAAGTCTGTCAACCACTTTTTCATTCAAAGCGTGTCCATTAACAAGTACTTATATTTTCCTAGAAACGTTTCGATCGTAAAGTACTATCTTCCATAATTATTTGGGACAAATACAGTAAATTCTCTACAAGAGTCAGTAAGTTTGGATTCTGCAAGTGACAGTATAGATGGTCCTACGCCTAGGTCTGCGTCATTGCTGCGCCCATGTTATCTCCCTCGCAGTCAGTCAAGCGTGTAACGCTACACCAGTCGGTTTCCTTTACGAGATTTCACGGCTCCACAAATCATAATAGAAAAATA
>NW_017100265.1:849892-851859 GCF_001263275.1 Habropoda laboriosa | reverse complement strand
GAAAAAACGCGAATTCATATCTTTCTCGATTCTAGAGTATAAGAAAATTTGAATAAAATACGCGACGAGAATTGGGGAGAAGCATAAGTTAAACGTGTCAAAATATTCAATAATAAACGAACTAGGGATGAAGCTATTATTTCAATACGCGATGCACTGACTCTAGTATTTACTAAAATTCAAAAATTCTCGTATAAATTCCGAAAATAGATTATTAATTACGGTAAACTACTGAGACGGTTTAATTTAGGGTGGGCATAGTGCACTCGTTCCAAATCAGCTCACAATATACAATAATAAATCAACTAACTACTTAACATGCAATTCATGCAAATTCCTTGGATAGCTGTAAATTATTAGTAAACAAAATAGCAAGTCATAAAATAAATTCAATATCAGAGAAAATAAAGAAAAATTTCGAATTAATTTCAATTGCTGGAAGAAAAGTGCATACCGATTATTAAGCTGTAACGAAAAAGGAACCTCTTAAAGTCATTTTAATATCCTATTCGACAAGTCTGAAGAGCAACGATGACTACAATTCAAATGTTTATTTCCCTAAACCTTCAAAATAATTTCGAAATATTTTATTCGAAGAGGAGTATTCCAAATCAGTATCGATAACTGAAGAAATTATTTGATTGTATTTAGAAGAACCGAAAGGAGGATATTTAAAGTCTGATATTAAATGTATAACAAGTACCAGTAATTGGTAAAATGATTTATATTTGTTTTAAAAGGAAAATTTCTAACAGGTATTAGTTAAAATGAATTGTTATTCAGTCTATCGTATTGAAATTCTAACTGATTCTAATGTAAACAAGTGTTACAAGAAGACTGAGTGTGTACAGGGTGGACCTAGGCTAGCTAGTAGCCCCCGACCACTCTATTCACATCTCAGAACCTTCAGGTCAAAATACGCCGCGAATTGTCTAGGGCCCAGTATAAAGGGTGAATAATTCCGCGGGACATCGGCGGGTCCTTATATAACTGCGGTACCCTCTCCCCAAAGTCATTAGCAAAATCGTCGGTTAGGTCAGGCGGGAAATTTTCGCGGGAGATTTTCGCGGGAGATTTCCGTTATCGTAACACGGTATAATTTATCAATTTTCACAATTTTGTTATAAATTTATACTTCCGACAATTTGTTATAACATTGCATACAGCAATTTATACGTTTTTACAATATTCTTCAATGGAAACATAGGTTTTAGCGTTCTCGTTACTTACTCGTGGTTAAATTAATTTCGTAGGGATTAAAAATCAGGTTGACCTGTGGTCGTAGATTAAAAATAACCATAGTACAGCTAAATTTATCGTGTTAAATAATTCTTTTTACACGAACCAAAAATGTATTCAACGTTTGTTTGTTATAATATCGTGAAATAAATTATATTACACATTTTCTCTATTCACACTGAATTTAAAGATTATAACGATTAAAAATCAAGTTGACCTGTGGTCATTTATCAAGAATAATCATAATAAAGCTGAAATTATTGTGTTAAATAATTTTTTTAATACGAATTAGGAATTTATTCAACGTTTGCTTGTTACAATACCATGAAATAAATTATATTATACGTTTTCTTTATTTCCACTAAATTTAACGTTGTAACAACCATCAACGAAGACGGCGACAAAAATTTCCATTCCGTGAGAGGAAGTGAGAGGGACGACTCTCTATTCTCGTCGTCAATCAAATAATCGCGAAGCGATAGAAGCTTTTAGAAGAAACTAGTTTGCGATCCTCGGTAGACTCGCGGTTTTACGCGGGAGACTCGCGATTTTACGCGGGAGTCTCGCGGTTTCGCGCGGGAAAACAATTAGCAACGCTCAAGTATAAATATCACGGCCGCGGACGCAGCGAAACAGTGTTGCTGTAGTCTGCTTGGAGAGAGGTCGCCCTTCAGAGTGGGAGAGTACGAAGCCTGGATTTCGGACGCCCTTACAGCACAGGAGAGTAC
>NW_017100265.1:840958-849323 GCF_001263275.1 Habropoda laboriosa | reverse complement strand
GGTAGGCCGCCTCTATGTGATAAACAATTGGCAACCAAACGGTGGCTCGCTAAAGCGATATATTATGAAATTAAATTAATCACTCAATAAGTATTAACATTAGATTGTTTCCTCGATATGGCCATGGTGGTCATCAGTGACTGGAGTGCCTCAAATGTTTAGAATAATTAAAATAAAATAAATGTTGTCAACTAAAAATTTTGAACGTCATAGCTAGCTAGACATTATTTTCAATTGAAAAAAAATAATTATAAAGCATAATACTATAATCCTATGCTTAAAATGTATTTTCTTGTGGCCGCCTGACAGCAACCTGTAAATCTGGCGTGACAGTGAACGTGTTAATAAGTAAATGTTGTTCGAATTATGTCGTGTTTTATGTCATTTTCATCAGAAAAATCTCATCAATATGTTAAGAAAAATTTCCGGATAAAAAAACGTAAAATTAAAAAAGTTGATATTTAAATCGCTTGATTGCCTCGACTCACGTTGCATGCTTATCTTTTATTCGGTGTCCTTGTCTACGTTCGGCAAACTACAAAGGCGGGCGCGGGGCTCGAAAACATAGTCCCTGACTCTACGAGTGTCAGGTTTAGCTTCCTTGCGGGCTGACACTTGTGGCGAATATACTGTATTATCGAATATCTCTTAAGCTGAGTGCGTTCTTTCCTTCGACTGTACACTTAAGGTCTTAGGCTCTTTTTGACCCAGAAACCTTTTTATGGGTCAAAAAGGACCCAAAGACCTTATATGTACAAATTTTTATAACTTTCACGCCATAGAAACCTAGACAATATACTTCTAATATACTGTTAAGGTATCATAAACTTGATAACAGCGAAAGTCACTAAAAAAGTAAGAAGGCGACGGGTCAAAAAGACCCGAAGACCGTATCAAGATTAAATTCAAATCTTTCCCGTTTATTTCGACTGTTTAACGCTGATTCCAAAAAGAAAAAGAGATCGTTTCCCAAACGAAGCTTAGAAATCGGAAATGAGACACAAAACGAACTATAATTCAGAGGAAATACGTAAGAAAAGAAAACTAAGCAAAAAATGAAAAGAAAGAGAAACAAAGCGGGGATTAGTGAAAACTCAAGTACCGCAAAAGTATGAAAAGTAACAACGAACGACGTTACTTGACCTCTCCTCAAATACTTCTTTTATCGTCAAGTAATTTCTCTCGATACAAATTCGCTCGAACCGTTCCAACGCTTAAATCACCATTTCATTCGAAATATTTCAATTCCGAAATACACACTTTTCCACTCACACCGTTCCTGTTGCCACATACCTTCCCATTCGAAATCTTTCCATCGTCAGATTCCTTCGTACCCGCCGTGTAGCCTACAATAAGATCTCATTACTCCGGGTACACGCGCGCGGAGACCAGCTTACCTTGTTTCAAGGAATCGCCGGATCCTTTTCTTTTCACCGAAGGTCCTCGAGATCGTTTCGGCAAATTTATCGCAGAATCATTACTTGCGAAAGTCGAAATTCCTGTTCCAGCCGCCTTTGTTCGATTTCTGCATTCTCCGCGCTCGCGTCGCCGCGCGCGATACACACCGCCGCCGCATACATATACGTCCCATTTTGCGAGCAAAAATTAATCGCTGCCGGCCAGCCGGCCCCAAGAGAAAGTTTCTGCGGAATCGATCGATTCCAGCACCGCTCGGGAACGGATACACGGATTTTCGTTTACGCTCAGCCCTGCTCGAGATCGATTGACAGCCTGTTGACGATAAGGCGATTTAAAACTCCCGCCATTTATCACTGTAGAACGGAAAATTTCGTCAATTTGAATCGACGTCATTTTGTAAAATTTGCACGATTCATTATGGTACCTATTACAGTGGTACTCATACTAATTGAAAATCTTTTTCATTCCGTTTGTTTTTTAAACGAGTGTCAGCTGACATCAATTCGCACCTTTTTCAAAGGCGCTATCTTCATCTCCAGATATAGCACGAAAACAACAATTAAAAACCTGTTTAAAAATTTGTTTTGCATGCTTCATAAGTGGTATAATAAGTGAGAAAAGTTTGATGTTATCATTCGTTATAGACACCGCAGAAAAAAATCTTGAATATTGCCAAAATTTTCGGCAAGATTGCAGAAATTCTTATTTCTGTTGTAACTTTTCAACGAAAGATCAAACGACCTCGTTCGTATAACATTTTTCCCTTCCCTATACTCGTAGAATACACCGACAGAAGAAAAACTGGGACACCCGGTGTGTTTCTTCGTGGAGATACGCATTTGCGATACAGCAGACGAAAGTTATACAATCAGTTTGCGGAGGAGAAGAGGGGAAAAAAAGCAGCAAACGCGATACGCAAATGGTACAAATGAAACGTGAACACGGAATGTAATTGACTGGGTATTACGACAATTAAGAGTCTCATTGCCAAAGCGATTACGCCCATCCTTTTGCAACGCGCGGGTCTCTTTTATAAATCACGGCGCAATTTTCGGCCTTGTATCTGCCGCGCGATTTATCATCTAGTCGAATTTATAAATTGCGAACCGATGAAAAACCACGGGGGATACCTTGACTTAACGAACGAAATTAATTACACTCGTGTCACACGCGCGATCGATCAGATGCAACCACTATAATCGAGTTATAAACATCGCTATATTTGCACGCGAACTTTGTGTACGCGAAAGAGAAAAAAAAGAAACACACACGGGAAAGTTTCTCGTTCAACGTTTGCTTGTAGCGATTCCGATTAACAGACGTTTAATTAATGAGGAATTCGTGTGTTTAATTAAACGTTATTGCTTTTTAAGATTGTTACTGGACAGAGGGAACGATGAAGCATGGGTAACTTGCGATATAATGTGTACAGTGTAAAAGTTTTTCAATAAAGTGACTTTTAATTGCTAATGCAGGTTTGATTTAATGTGCACGCGCCTAAGATGTAATTAGCGAGCGAGATTGACCTTTTAACCGTGTAAAACGTGGAAATACTTGGACGTGTCTGATTGTAAAATTATTGTGAGAAATGGGATGAAAAGGATTCGTGTGCTATTTCAGTTTAATTACGTCTACTTTGTTATTTGTGTTTTTGAACGTTATCACGTAAGCATAATTATCTGTGATAAATTCTTGAAATTGAAGAATGAATGAAGAATTAAAATGAAGAATTAATAATTCTTAAGAAACAAACAGAATTTTAGGAAAATTCTTAATGTTACTCTAAAATTGTTATTAAAAAGGGAATGAAAATATTCGTGTGCTTTGTCATCTGTGTTTTTGAATATTGTGATGTCACGTAAACATAATTATCTGTAATGAATTCCTAAAAGAACAAAGAGAATTTTAAGAAAATACATAATGTCATTCTGAAATTATTATTAAAAACAGAATGAAAGACTTTAAATGATATCTATATTTTTGAAAATTATAACGTCACATAAACATAAATATCGCTAATAAATTTTTGAAAGAACAGACAGAATTTTAAGAAAATGTTTGACGTACCTGGAAAATATTTCTACACGATTCCATTTGCAAGATCCACTGGCCTACTTGAGCCGCTCAATTCTAGGAACATTACACATTAAATAACATCTTGTAGCCCGACGCTTTTCACTTGCAACTTACCTTCATTTCCAACATCTTACAGCGAGTAATTAAAATACTCACATCGTTAAATATACATATACAAGGTGTCCCGTAACTCTTCGAAGATCCGATGGAAATTTACACACGCTGAAAATTTCATCGAAATCGGTGGATGGAGAAACAAGCGACAGGCATCGAAAGATGTAAGAATCTGCAGATTTATTACAGTTTTACGCCGAAAGTCGTGATAGTGCGATTTTCACAATATTTAACCGTTTGTAGCTCATAGTAACATTAACCGATTTCGATGAAATTTTCAGCGTGTGTATAATTGACATAGATCTACAAAACGTATTTTTTAAATTTTCATTACGAGCTCAGATATCAAAGTTATAAAAACGACCTTCGCTATTTTCTTCGCGATTCCGACTAATTGCAGTTTTTTCAAAAATTTATACAAACGTCGGAATGACGGCAAAACATCATTTCTCTAAGCCTTATAAAAATAGCGGTGCAAAGTCAAATTTTTTTGACAGCAATCGATAACCGAGAAGTCACGCGTACGCGTCGTTCACGACAGCGCGCGGGTGAATCTCTATTCGTTCGTCCCTGAGCGCGGGCGCTACGGGTGCTGTGATTGGCCAGTGTTTTTCGTTAATAACTCGAAAACGAAGCTTCAAATTACATTTTGGACAAGGGAAATGTTGTTCAGAGTCACTCCAGCAACTCCCCATTTCCGGATCTTCGAAGAGTTACGGGACATCCTGTAGATATATGTGTATGCATACACGAATAATGCAAGAAACTTTACGCAACATAAATTAACATTTATTCGTCTCATAAATAATTTTCCGTAATCATTCCCCTTGCATAAGGACTGTTTCTAATTATCAGGAGTAAAGGATTCTCTATTAAAATAAGGGGCGAAAAGTGTCTCGAATACCGGCTTTCATTCCTTCAAGCATAATTTACTGCTCACACCATAAACGATCACGGCTAGAACGTATGTAAAACCAAGATTGTTAGCACATGTGTGCAGCTCACGTGAAAAACCGTATGTACGTGCACGCGTCGAGCCGCAGATAGCATTTTAGATGCACATTCCAAGGAATCATTACGCTCATTAGCCGGTACACACACGAACAATACCGCCACGTTCGTTCGCGAGCGGCTTTCCCCTTGGGAGGAGGAACTCGTTTCCCGTTACCCTTTCAGCGATTTCGCGTGTAGCCGTTTGTTCCTTCATTGTTCCATTCAGATCGTGAAATTCTCCCCTTCCTCGTGCTGGATTTCGGAAATTATTCTTGCCGTTTAAGCGAGTCTCCTGGGGAAATTAAATCGAGCGTAAAGGATTGATCTGTTTGCCTTGATCAATCGAAAATTTCGATTTTGCGCCGGTTAGAAAATTCTTGAGGACGAAATTCTCGAGGACAAAATTTTTGAGGATAAAATTCTCGAGGACAAAATTTTTGAAGGCGAAATTCTCGAGGACAAAGTTTTTGAAGGCGAAATTCTCGAGGACAAAGTTTTTGAGGGCGAAATTCTCGAGGACAAAATTTTTGAGGGCGAAATTCTCGAGGACAAAATTCTTGAGGATAAATTTCTTTGGAACAAAATTCTTGAGGATAAATTTCTTTGGAACAAAATTCTTGAGGACGAAATTCTTATCCTCATAATCGCCCTAATTTCTTAACCACCCACTGTGATATTTTAATAAAATATTCTTGCAGTTCTAAAGGCTAAATCTCTTTGCCTCGATCAACCGCGAATCTCCCAAGCTAGCACGAAATTTTTGTCCACATTACCACCGTAATTTTGTACCTTCCACTGTGATAATATTTCGATAAAGACCACCATGGTACGCACAGAAATTCTGATCGCAGATAGGAACGTTCAATTCGCAGTTACTGCTCTTTGTTTCTTCGTACGGGCATATTGATTGTGGAATTAAATAACGGGGTACGCGAATTTTTTCAGCGAAACTTTCGGCAACCTAATTTTACCGAATATTATCTTTCGGTAAAAATTGCGATGAAAGTGATCGACTATGGAACTGAATGCTAAGAAGCGCTTATTTTCATAGTATTTTTTTTTACGAACGTCATTTTAAAAGTAAAATGACGTAGAGCAAAAATTCAATTAAATTTAAAATTATTTCAGTGGCGCAATTAAAATTTTTATCAAATACTTTCAACGAACTAACATAAATTACTCCATAACAATGAAAAGCAAGATATTCACCGTGCAACAAATAATTCTTACTTTTAACAATTAATTGCAAATTTAGTACGAAACTCGTCGAACACTCAACAATCCAACTTAAAAAAAATGACACAACTGATATTTACGATATACCTCGCGCGTGTTGCCTTTTAACTACTCAGTTACCGCGTGCAATTTTGGGAACAGCAGAGAATGCAAATTTGTGCAATGTATCCGATTAAATTAATTCCGAAATCTATTATTGTTCCATTCAGGCTATTGTAGCTAACACAGGAAACGTAGAGATTTCTAAACATTTAATTAGCGTTGCAGTATTCAAATTACCAAGCCAATTATCAGTTTTAACAGTTAAGACAAGTCGAGCGTTAAATTTATTTATCACAGTGTCTCGTACTTTTTCATTGTATCGCTATTAAATCCAGCTAATTAACGCATGCTTTGAATTCAACATTTTCGTTTCGAACAAAAGAAGAACCACCGTGAAAATTTTACAACTCTTTGTTCCCGAATCGGAGTATCTCAAGTGGTATCAGCGGTCTGATTAATCCCGCGTTAGAGATAATGGAAGTATTGTAACGAGGCGGATTCGTTGTCGCATTATTCGCCAGGAGGAAGAAAAAGAATCGATGATCGACGACTGTGCACGCATATTCGTAACAGTCTGCGTGCCAACTTTCCCCTGAGAGAAGCCGCGAACAGTCTGCGGTTCGAATTCGTTATTTCTGGAATCCTTTCCACGATTTTGCTATTCATTCCCTAATTGAACCGCACACGAGGCAGATAAGTGCGCTAATTAAGACATTTTCATCGGTATACTCCCTGGCAGAGTTTCCTCGAACATAAATCACGCGGCTATGGTAACGATGTGTCTGAAGATTTTCTAGAGTTTTCGCTTTCTTTGAATTTTCCAGAGTGATGGTTTTGTTCTGATAATATTGAAAATTTGAGAAATGTGGAATAGCAGAGTTACTGGAAATATTTACATCAAATCTTGTATGCGAATTCGTAGATGATTACATTTTCGTTTGCATCGTTTTGCATAGTTTGAGATGTAATTAACCCTTTCGTGACCGAATTGGTTTTTAAAAGAATTTTTAATATTCTTCGGTCTTTATATTCTAATGGTCTTTAAAAGAATTAATAATATTTGATATTTAATATTATTTATAAATTCAGATCAATTTTTGTTTGAAAATCTATGTGGGACATGCGTCAGACTTGTGAAAGGGTTAACGAAAGATGGGATACAAGTAATACAAAGTTGAAAATAGAAAAAAGTAGTGTCGCTGTTATACATTACCGGCAAAATTTTGGAATCACCTCCCACTTTTCGTCAATATTAAATCTGCTGCTAATTTTTTATAGATTTGAAGTTTATCTCAATTCTACATTTATCAATTTATCTCGTATCACCTGATTCGAATGAAAAAAAATTCTCAAAGTCGATGACTTTTTTCTGGAAATTTTTATGTAAGTTGCAAGTGATTCCAAACTTTTGGCCGGTAGTGCATGTATTAGCAAAAATTTGAAGCATGAGATGCATATTTTGCAGTGAGCTGAAAAGTAGATTACGAAGCAAATGCAAATTATGAGGACACTGTGCGCATTTCCTTTCGTATCATTTTTAATTAACGTTCAGAACTTTGTTAATATTTATTTGAAGCGAAAATAAAAAATTTGATCGATACGTAACTAACTCTGTTAAACAAAATTTGATAAATTCATTTTGTTCATGAAAATTTAAGCACCAGTCATGCGTTTTGGTACGTTAAAATGGGAAAAATTGTAGAAAGTATGATTTGGCCTCGAGAATGAAAATGATCGACGTAAATACAGAAAATAAACAGCAGAAAGAACATCGTAAATTTATCTGTACAGTTTTCAACATTTTCGAAACAATTCCACAGATTTAAAGTAATCCAAAGAACAGATTAAGTTACGACGTTAAATAACGAAGTTAAAACTTTTTAATTAGATTTCTGGATTTCTTAAATTTCGTCTTGTACAAAACTTCCCTCACCATTTAAGATAAAAGCACGACTAACTTCTTTCTTAGGTCGTAAAACATTACAACTTTGCGTCGTAAAGTGTGCAAAGAGCTGAATCGTGCTCAATATATATATTATTTTCTCGGTAGTTATTAAAAGTAGAAACGACATTCTTCCTTTCTTTCTTTGATAATTTATCCACGATGCTTTTCTGTGACATTTACGGTAAACTGCGTTTCATACTGAAACGAAGTCAAGATAAAGGGACAAAAGAAAGCAATCTGCGATACAAATCTTGCGTAATTGTCTGAATATTAAACAACGGTTCTACAATTTTTCCTTTCGTTGCAAAACGTATTCTGTAGGATTTTAAAGAATAAATAGGCCGTGAAAACGGGATAAAAAATGAGAATTCTGCGTTCGAGGTAGAAAAGTGTTGAAGGGAGTCACATAAATGGTTTTTAAATGGTTTCTAAGGAAACAGCTTCGAATGTATTACTACTTCGTTCTCTGCATTTAATTATTAATATTCGTAAAATATTGTATACAAGAATTAACAAACATTTCTGGAATTATTCAAATTT
>NW_017100265.1:794384-840864 GCF_001263275.1 Habropoda laboriosa | reverse complement strand
ATAATTTTATGAATATTTTTAATTATCAGATTCTAAAATAAATTAAATTCGGGACAAAAGGTGACATTTTAATAGAAGATTTCACGTAAAATTTCGAGTTTCGAGAAACTATCAGAATCGTTTATTTACTGTTTTACTTTGTACCTAGTTGAAATGTAGTCTCGTTGTTTTTATGATGTTATATGCAAAGTTTTATCCGGTAATATATTGGCGTGAGCGTACGAGCGCTCGGAAATTCTCGTTTAAACGATCAAAGGAAATTCTTAAAGAGCTGTAATTACCTCGTAGGACGTAATCTTAATTAGAATGCTGGGACACATTTAAGGAAAAAGCGTTTCAACGTCTTTATTAAATCCCCCGTAATAATACTCGATTATACGTATCATTTTAATTATTCTGTTACACAATACAAATTAATCAGTAGAAAAGATACAATCCTCTATCTATAAGTAAAAAAAAAATGTTTAAACAGTAGTATTACACATCTGAAATTATTACTTTCGATCTTCATCGATTTCTACCTTTTATTCAAGGTGAGAAAAAGATCTTCCATTTTCTGTATTTTAATATTACTGCTCTTAAAATTCTCGATTTTATCATTTTTATATTTACTTTCAAAACATTTTAGGCATTTTCTCTTTTGCACTTTCCTCAGTATTTTGTTTTCTATTCGAAATTTAGAAAAGGATCTTCCATTTCCTATATTATAATATTACTATTCTCAAAATTCTCGATTTTATAATTTTTACAATTATTTTCACAAAATGTTCACTATTTTTCCCCAATTTTCCTCAATATTGTTAGAAAAGGATCTTCCATTTCCTATATCACAAATATCGCTCTTCCTTAAATGCTCGATTTTATCATATTTACAATTATTTTCCAAAGATTTTCAGTATTTTCTCTTTTGCATTTTCCTCAATATCGTCAGAAAAGGATCTTCCATCTTCTACACCACATCACTCTTCCTCAACCGCTCGATTTCATCATTTTTCCCATCTCCAGTAACCGACAAGATTTATTTATCAGCCAATTAATAAATTCCCTATTTTTCTAACCCGTTCAATTAACTCGCTCTTAATTCTCACTTCACAACCGTCAATCTTCTCCACTTACGTTGCAAAACTGGTCCGTGTAATTTATTAACGGCGTGTTATATCATACGTCTGGCAATTATGAATGCACTGGATGGCATTCTTGCATTAGGAAGCGGATCGTTGACCCTTGGCAGACGAACCGTCCAAAAATCGTCGGCCGGACGTGAAATTGTATTCAGAACCGAACGCGGGAGCCTGCACGGCTTACTAAGTCCGGCGCGCATCGAAATTCCACGGGAGAGGACCAGTGAAATTCTCGGTCTGGCTCGAATCGAATATCGACGATCCATTAAAAGAGGAATCGCGATCGTCGATTCCAGTCGATAGATACGAATCACGTGGCGCATGGAATTTATAAACATCGCGTCGCCGTCCATTAAGGCGTCAATTTTGTCACACCAACCGGTCAGTTGTCCCGCTGAGAATGTCTCGTGGCACCCAGCACACGTTTTCCACCTCTTTTAAATATCGTCACGGGGCAAAGAAAAATAGAAAATTTAATCCAAAGATGAGCATTGAGAGGTAGAGAAAATATTATTTTATTATATTTACAATAAACAAATATTTTCGATCGGTAAATAAATTTTCACTAATTGGATAGTATGTTATTTTAAGTGAAATGTATTTATTTGGAGCTATCTTAATAAATACTTAGAGCATTTCATATTTCTACTTTTTTATTAAATTCTGTCCAGCTGCAAAAGATTAGATAGGACATTTAGGTGTATTTTAAATACAAATGAAAACTAGGCTTTTGTTTTATATTAATAAACTGAAGGATATGGAAGAGTATGTTCTTTAACATAGATTCGATTAAATTGCATTTCTAAGGTAATATCATTTTTTTTACTAGTTTTTGTCAAATCTTTTGTTCACGCAATTTTGAGGAGTAATGGGTTAATATTAGACGCGACAATTTTGATATTTTTAAAGATGAACAGAAATTGTCGAACGATAAATGATTGATTTCAACAAAATACAAACAAACAAAAACATTCTCAACGATCAAACTCGACTTAATATATCATACACCTAACAAGCTAGAGAATTGCAAAAAATATGAGCAACACACTCTATTATACCAAAATTTATTACACCGGTACGCTTTCATTTTAATGAAACAATAAAATACATTTCCATCTCATAAATGTTTCCAAGCAAAGTTATCCCCGGTATGTCAAACTAGCCACTTTACAGAAATTAATTAAACCGGTATCGAAGTGCTGGAAGCATTTCTTACCACCATTCCTACATACACACTTTTGATACACAGAGACAATTGATATTCCTGAAACAAGTAGCTGCACAAAGCAAATCCTTTAAACAGCTATTTCGATTCCGGAGATTCCCGAGCCGCTCGATGTGAAAGCCACGAAACGAGAATTCGTTTTCTACGCATTTTGTATGTCGCGTACAAATCGCCACCGGTATTTTTCATCGGTGCAACAGTGAGTTTTTTCTTTTTTTCTCGCGAGAGAAATGCTCGATCCTCGTGTAAAAGCGTCGCCACGAGCCAACACTTCAGAATTTCTGGGCAAGGAGAGTTTCTGTAGGCCAACCTTCCACCTGAATTCCACCTGTTCGCCTACTAACTTCTCACGGATCGTTGTTTTTATTTTCCGCAAAAATGCGCGCCACGCCGCTAACGGAGGAATTACGTAAATGGCCGCCGATCGAGATCGAGTTCACACAGTTCGAATGATTTCGAGTTAATGAAAAAAAAGGAAGGAGAAGAGGAAGAAAAAAAAGAAGGTTTATCGTTCGGGGCAGAGTGATACATAATCTCGACCGTGCATATGCATCTCGTGTGCCTTTAGTCGGCCATTTAAAGATACCATCGAAATTATGGGGGGATCATGTTTCTAGGCAATTAAGCAGAGTGAAGATTTAATAGATGATAAACATAATTAATTGATATGAGAATGTTTTTAGCGGAATATTCAGCCTGCGTAGAGAAAGTCACGTAATTGGAACACAGTATGTTTTATTCAATGTGATATTCACATGCTTCACTGTTACCGAGTGGTTCTTTTTTTTTTTGTTTTAGTTTGAGAGTAACTTCTTCACAGTTATTGCTAAAGACGCTTCTCGTTGTGGTGGTAATTGTTATTTGTAGTTGATGAGAGGTATTGAAGAGTAATTTGAGAGGTATTTATTTTTTAATTGTTTGACAAATGTGATATTTTAATTATCTACTAAAATTCATTATTTTAACGAGCTTAGGCAAACTGAATGTATAACATTTTTTTTTCAACATATGTTCTTTTATAATTCACTATATTTTTCTTATTTTCAATTGTTTGACAAAAATTTTTGAGGTATTTATGAATTATCCACTAAAATACATTATTTCAACTAGCTTAAGTAAATTGAATGTATAAAAATTTTTTCAAATTACATTTATTTCATAATTCGCTATATATTTCTTATTTTTAATTTTTTGAGGTATACGATATTTGAATTATCCACTAAAATACATTATTTGAACTAGTTTAAGCAAATTGAATGTACAACATTTTCTTAATTTACGTTATTTCACAATTCATCGGAATAAAATTCACCATATTTTTCGAACAGAATAATTATTTAATATTCCATCAAATGTATTATGTCATCGAAAAAAGGTTAATATCACGCATGTAATTTCGTTACATTTCACACAACCCTTTCCAGAAAAATGTTTTCTTTATCATCCTCGTTTATTTGCTAACTGTTACAAAATAAGAACGAACAAAATGATTTAACTACAATAGCACTAACAACGTACAAAGTTTAACACGATTAATACTAGCAAATTGTATCTATTTCAATTCTCTGTATTATTTATTATCGTCCGTGGTAATTGTTACAAATACATATTTCACCGCATTAAACGATCATTTCGAACAATTATCCAACTGTACCACTGTAACATCGTAGTTCTTTCAACACCAATTACACACGTTACAGTTTTACACTTTGTAACGTACCACGCGAGGCGTTTGTATCCTTCATTTTTTCTTCTTCTTTTCACGGAGCACTGGTGCTACGCACGGTAATTCCGTTATCCTAAACCCAAGGTCCACCGCGAGTCATAAATTTGCACGTAATTCAACGGCATAATGAACAATACGCAAAGCCGTTGACCGGCCTAGCTCACGTTACATATTCATTTCCACGAAAATCACCGTCGAATTACGTGAACCGCGCTCAATTAGCCTCCGTTTCGTCTAATTATTTTCTCTGAAAGTTGGGTCGTTACGCGCCACGAGCGTGATAATAAAAGTTAACCCTTTTCGGTGTCGTGGTGGCAATTTATTTAGCGTTATTATCGTTATACCGACCTGTGTTTGTGTTACATTCGCGTACCTGCTTCTGGTTGATTTATTTAATTGAAGAATTGCGGCACGATTTGAGGAAGAAATAAGTTTTCGGTTGAACGGAGGGTTCTGTATTGTGGTGTATTAATTTTAAGCGTTTCGCTTTGGAACGAAATTTAATATTTAAGAAGTGAATTTTAGAAGGAAATGTTTTATTTAAGTAAATAAGTTTCTGTGTATTTACATCGATTTTCTAGTAAGTTTTTTGGAAAAACTGTGAATTGGGAAGGAAATGATTTACAGCTTAAATGAAATGTTCTGCATCGCGATATATTAATTTTAAGCGCTTTGCTTCCGAAAGAAATTTAATATACTTAAACAGTGAATTTTAAAATTTAATATAACTAAAGAGTGAAATTTTGAATATATTTAAATTAATTATGTCCGGTCGCGCAGCCCACCGGCCAGTAACACATCATAAACTAATAAACAGTCCTTTCCAGCCGTCTTCCTAGCCCCTAACAAATTCCTTCCCTTCCATAAAGCAGTTCAAGTCGCATCCTGGTCATGTTTCCTATCCCTTTCCCCTTTCCGGGTTTTCCCCAAATGATTTAAACTTTTGCACACCACCTTCACCCTCACGTTCTCCTTCCACTAGTTTCGTAATATCCAATCACATCTCCGCATTTTTCGAGTCCTTCTTTTCCACCATCTTCAACTTCCAACCAATCACGACGTACACCAACCTAATATATACACACGCACCACCACCAAATACAAGGAGTTCAAAAATATTCTGACCGAGAGCAACCTCTTTTCACCATCATCACACCAACTATTATAATTTTGCCCTTCCGGGATTAATTTGTCGGGAGCGCAACGATACTAACCGCGTTCGAGCTTAAAACAGTCTCGTTCACGAGTCGAGCATCGTACAAATTATTTAATATATTTAAGGAGTGAATTTAAAAATTTTGTATATTTAAATAGTGAAGTGCACAATAGAGTATATTGAAAAACTAAAATTTTACAATTTAACATATTTAAATAGCGAAATTTGAATAATTTAATACACTTAAATAGTGAAATCTTTGCATGTTTGACTAATTCATTATTCACACGATTTGATCTTTGATATTCCAAGTAAGTCACTTCATTTAAATTTTTCTCTGGTTTTGCTAAGGTTTCTCATATTCTATTTTACATTCCTAAAATAAGAAAACTATAACCATCTGCAATTTCATTTTTATCGCACTTTGTACCACTTCTACATATATAAGCAATATTTAACTACATTTTTGCATATTTTTACAAATTCAAACTACAGTAAATTCTCTACAAGTGTCAGTCAGTTTGGATTCTACAAGTGTCAGTATAGATGGTCCTACGCCTAGGTCTGCGTCATAGCTGCGGCTATGTTATCTCGCTCGCTGTCAGTCAAGCGTGTAATATGTTAAGAAAAATTTCGGGATAAAAAAACGTAAAATTAAAAAAGTTGGTATTTAAATCGCTTGGTTGCCTCGACTCACGTTTCATCCTTATCTTTTATTCTCTGTCCTTGTCTACGTTCGGCAAACTACAAAGGCGGGCGCGATGCTCGAAAACGTAGTCCCTGATTCACTCAACAAGTGTCAGGTTTAGATTCCTTGCGGACTGACACTTGTGGAGAATTTACTGTATCTGTACATTCTCCAAACTTCCTTCGTTAATTACTCTCCCCTATCAAACAGTTCACCCCCGTACAATTTCAGCGAAACTAAATGAAACATAACCATTTTTCAAACATGCAATATAATATGTATATTAAAGATTAAAAAGTCCCAGTGCAGTGAAACTTATTTAACGCCACTTTTTATTGTGCAAACTTTAAAACTCCAATTTAAATTCCAATTAACAGCCACGAGGCTCCCTGTCAACACTAAGTGTCCATTATAGCAACACTATTTTCACCCGGTTCTTAAAACATTCGTCACGACTTTTCTAAGCAAATAGACCACGAATTTTTCATCAATCACGGTCCCCTACGAGCAGTGTCCACGTAAGTACAGGTTTCACGAGATAGGAAATCGCGTGCAGTTTTTCATTCCGATTTTTTATCAGTCTAGAGCCACAAGAACGTGTAATTATCCAGCGAAGCGTCCTGTAAATCATATTGCGACAATTAAACAAGCGAAGCTTACGTGAGTACAGCGTACACGTCCAATTAGCAGACTGTTGCAATTATCCTATGCGGCCACGCTTGTAACACGACGATCCATTCATAACTCTATTATTGCGATGAAACGTGAACGCGATAAAATCGCGTCGTGATTGACACGTTATGAAAACAACGATCGAGGACGATTTTCTATCAGATGTCTGTTGACGTTCTTGTTTTTTTTTTTTTTTTTTTTTTTTTTTTTTTTTTTTTTTTTTTTTTTTTTTTTTTGTAAAAGCTTCACGCTTTGCGTAGCGCGCTGTTTCGGAGATAGACGATTTCGTGGTTTCTTGATGAATTTCTGGAAAATTATCGTACGCAATGGAAGACTGTTTGAGAGATTGTTGGTTGAATTATTTTCTTCGTAAGGTATACTGTTTAAATGTTTATTGGATTTAGAGAGAATGATTTTGAAAGATATGTTAGAAGAAATGTGAAGTTTGTAGAAAAATTTTGACCTATTCTTGTTAATATAACAATATTACAATGGAATGGAAATACAATTTAAAAATCTATAGGTACTACGTAAGTACCTTTGTATTAAATATTTTAGAGATATGTTAGAAGATATGTAAAGCTGTTAAAAAATTTTTTTTCACATATTCTTGTTAATATTGTTATAGAAGAATCAGTACGATTTATTCGTTAAGTTTCATGCGAATAGAAATATAATTTAAAAACCTATAGGAACCTTTGTAACTATTTAAATAGTCTGTCATCAGAAGTGAGTTAAAGGGGTAGATTCGTGTAACTCGCTAAAAATAAGACGATCTTTGTGAATTTTTTCTCAAGAAATTATTGAATAGATCTTTTCGAAACTTCCAGGATATTTTACTTAACATCTAGAAAAGTAGAAAATATTTTTTTCCTGTAAAATAATTGGATTGTTATTTAAACTGCAAAGGTATTTCGCCATTCAACTCCCTCAACTCGCCTGGAACAAAAAATCCAGACGATTTTAGTAATGATGTAATTATGCAAAAAACTATGCAAAAAACTATGCAAAATTGAGAATTACTCCTTCCTGCTTAACGTTGCTTAGCACTGTGTTATTAGAGTGATTTTAGGATCTCCCGTGATGGTATTACGAGGTGTGTAGATTCACGGAGTGTTTGACGTTTGATGGGCGGATTGTGTATCGCGGATCTTTGAGATTGATTATAGCTGATTGGGGATATGTGTACTACACGTGCTTGAGATTGATTGTGGACCATTGGGGACGTTGATGCGGTTTATGTCAACGTTTACCAAGTGTTAGGCTAATTCCTGTGTAAGAAACTTCTGCAAATACGTTTATTTACAAATACATAAAACACAATTATGTCTATATTAAATATAAAACACGTCACATTCACATTTGCAAGGTTCAAAATGAAGTAATTAATTTTACAATTTATATTCATTTCTTATGACGAAATAGAGATGATAAATTTCTAGTTGAGAAGCGAACCCAGGTTAAGATATTAATATTAATCGGTACTTTATTATGTCAAACGATCGGTTATGAAATAAAGATCATATTTTCCCGAAAGGAATACAGATAATTGTCAATTTAATATAGGAAACGCCGCAGAAAATAGACTCTATATAACAAGAACAAAAAATTACATATCAAATTTTAAAACCGGTCGTTTCACCGAGCGCGGTTGATTAATACGACGCTGGTTTCAAAATTTTTTCACCGTGCAAGAAATGAAAACGCGAAAATAGCACACGGCGGCTAAAATCGACTCGTCGAACCGGTATCGACTGTTACGACGATTGACGCAAGATGCTCTCCGTATAAAACGAAGAATAAAAGTGGCGAAAACAAAAAGAAAGAGGAAAATTTCCTTTGCTTCTCCGAAAGCAAAAGAAAATGTGAGAAAGGATTGGGCAACCGCTAATTGGTAAAATAATACTCAGCCCTAAAACAGCTCCGGAGTCGAGGAACAATTTATTGCTGTCGATATTGTAACGAGCGTAGAAGATTGGCTCGGTTTAGTGGGAATGCAGTTAGGTCTGGCGAGTACGTGCCGCATTTACATAATCGCGAGCGCGTACACTACGTTTGCGTGCAATTAACGTTGGCATCGATCAGTACCCTGAAACCCGTGGCACCGGCTAATCCTGCGGGATGAATAGACGCCACTCCACTGGCCTGCATCGTGATGCAGCCTCCGTAGCAGCCGCCGCGCCATCATTAACGGTGAAACTCTGCTCGCGGTGATTATGGTGTTACGGTTCGGCATCCGTGTTTCGCGACCAAACAGCCTCGCCGGCGCATCCACCTTTTCTCCTCTCTTCCTTTGACGGCTCGTACACTTGTTCGTACACTGCGATCGGTTAACGGCGTTCTTTGGAGTTTGTTGCTTTTAGTCAGCGATGGACGGTGAGACACTTGGAATCGCTTCGAATTTGACGAAAAATTGGATTGGTTGAAAATTTTGAAGTTTTGATGAGTCTTGAATCTTTAAAGATTCGACACGTCTAGAAAGTCTTGATAAGTTTCAAAGTCTTGAATCTTGAGTCTTGAAAATTTTGATAAGTTTCAAAGTCTTTAGAGTTTTGGTAAGTCTTAAATCTTGAGTTTCTAGAGTTTTGACACGTCTTGCAAGTCTTGAAAGTCTTTATAGGTTTCCAAGTCTTGAATCTTGAGTCTTTGAAGTTTTGACACGTCTTGAAAGTCTTGAAAGTCTTGTAAGTCTTGATAGATTTCAAAGTGTTGAAAATTTTGATACGACTTGAAAGCTTGGTGAGTATTCAATATCTTGCAACCATGTTGAATGCCTCTGTCCAAGCAGTATCATTAACATAAAATATCAAAGACACTAAATACTCAAATGTAAATGTAGGTATGTACTTGGCACGATTTCTGTACCAATAGTTCACTTTCCAATAACCAAGTAGCATCCCACTTACAATTGCTCTTCTCACAGTAAACATTTGGAATCCGGAATGTGTGAACTGTTTCGCGGTCGTGATTTCATACTGCCCTCGGTGAAAAAGAGACCGAGTCTGCTTGTACAAGCATTTCAAAGAAACGAGAATAAGGTGAAGCATTCCTATGCACAATTTAAACAATATACACCAGTTGTGTAATCGTACATAAATTTTTTCATATTTACTCCTGTTAATAATATTACAAAGTACGTTTGCACAGTTTTTCTACAATATTCTCGATATTTACAAACTTGAATTGAAAAGCAAGCAGAAATAATTCAATTTAAATAATTTTATAATAGACAGGAATTTTTTTCAAACGTTCAGTTCCATCAGAAATAACATTTCTCTCGACAATTCTCAAATTTATCGATTTATTATCAACTTCGACGTGAGAGACTCGCCGACTTCTCAGGACTTAATGATCTAACGTTGCTTTGACGATAACAACAATACCACCGTGTATAAATATTAATGCTGCAATCGTGCTTGTAAATCAAGTGAAACCGGAGAAATAATAAAAAAATTATATCAGTTTATTCAACTTTTAACGTACGAATTTATTTAAAGTACGAATTTGCAAAACATTTTTGGAAACGTTGTTTAAACCGTAATTTTACGGAATATTTTGCTGTTTCGAACTTTCTCCACGCCTCTAACAAGCAGATTTTTACGTATCTCGTGCACATCCGAACGTTCGTGGCAACAGCCGATAAAGATCGAATTAGTACGTTCGATCCCATCGCTCGTGCGGTTATAGTAAACTTGCCTGTTCAACTTTCAACCTGCACGAATTGAATTTTATCTAGAATCTTTACGATGCTACATATTCTCCTAACACCTCTCCTGTCGCTTGTACAAAAGGAAAGTGATATATCAGATTAAGATGAAAGATATCGCTGTACTTCATTAAGCGCTTTCGTTTCGGTAGAATATTATTGAAATTTCTACGATTAGAGAGAATTTAGACGAATCTTTTTTGTGATATTCTTGAAATTATATTTGAAATATATTTCTAAAGTAACTAAAACAAATAAATAAATTTTGAAGATAGTACTTTTGTGTTACCAAATGCATCTCAAGTGTGACCAGAGAATTTGAACTCCAAAAATATTTAAGCAATCTAAGTTCAAAGTTTTTTAATAAAATTTTGTCAATTAAATTTTTAAATTAAATTTTGAACTTAGATTTAAATATATTTGGAACACAAATGCACTCGATACCACAGAAGTACCATTTTCAAAATTCATTTTTCGTTTCAGTCACTTCAGAAGTTGGTCCATTTTCTTAAGACACATACTTATCGTCGAAGGAAGAATATTGTGAAAAGAAGATAAAATTCTTTTGCTACAAGTATCGGTGAAGAAAATTGGTACTTTCAGTTCTTTCAACTAGAAAACCACCATGCAGTACAACCACTCACAATCATTAATTTACACACTTGGAGGGATTTCACGTTAAATGGAATAAAAACACTGAGAACGAGAATCACAGAGAAACGAATGGTGCCTCGTTTTTGTTCGGTGCGTGGCGCGACGATGTTTAATGGTCAGAAACACGATTGCTAATGACGACCCATCATTTATGGCGAACCATAACGTACAACTTCGCTGTTACTTGCTGTAACGACGAAAGTCATCGACATCGCCCGAAATATACTCTTCCATAAATTTAAGGAATTCTTAAAATTCGTAAACGCGATATGCTTCGCTGAAATTTTCTTATGTCGATTTGTAAATATTCTTCGTTTACAATACATATTGTATTTTGCGTGTGATAGAGGAAATTTAATTTTAATTAAATTTAATTTAAACTTGCATCGATTAAGTTCCTAAATTAAGTTCCCTCATCTATTTTGTATCTTTCATGCGCAAATTTTCATTTAAAATAATATCGATAATCTTCATTAAGGAAAGAAAATTTTTTATAGTTTCTTTTATTATAAATTTTTGTTATTTTTCAAATATTCTTCATCTACTTAATAAATTACCCCAAATTTTGATAATATCTGGGAAATAGTATAATTACTTTAATATGCTATTTTTATAGTTTCTTTTTGTACTTTTCCAATACTCTTCATACTTTTAATAAATTATTGCAAATTTTATTAGCAACTATTATATATCAAGTAACTTCACTTGATTTCATTCGACTACATCGCGGCATAGTAACTACACGACTTCTCATTAAATACACTTCATATCACAAAATGTTAATACGTTCTCTCAGAAAATTTGCAATAAATCTTTCGTAATCTCCACGCTTAAGAGAAATAAACGGAAAAGTTAGATTACACAAAATTATTTACTAAGTGCGTCTGTATTGCGATCACTAATTAATGTTCCACAAGTTAATTCAATTATTAAACGTCGATAAATCAAGTCAAAAACCAGGCATTTCCATACTTCCATGAAATACATATCTCTTCACCCAAGATTTATATTTTACAAACGTAATTACACGAAATATTTCAAAGGTACCATTAATTTACATTCGTAATTCCATCTCGTTAAGATGAAAAAAGGAGGAAATGTCACTTTTAACAAACCGATCTCAACGC
This sequence comes from Habropoda laboriosa, assembly GCF_001263275.1. Classification (NCBI taxonomy): domain Eukaryota; kingdom Metazoa; phylum Arthropoda; class Insecta; order Hymenoptera; family Apidae; genus Habropoda; species Habropoda laboriosa. Next base: position 828,789 of record NW_017100265.1, on the reverse strand, counting down.
AACGGACTCAATAATCTCGCGTTGACGTTTCTGAGTTACGGTCTCAAAGATAATTCAGAGAACGAAGGACAGGAAAGTGATTCCCGATGAAAGGTTTCGCATCAAGCTACGGATTCGCACGCTCCGAACGATGGACTCTTCCGAGCAATTAACGGCTAGCTACGCGAAACGAGACTGATTAATGTAATTTCGTAACGATCGATGCTCGGCCCGACGACGAGCTGATCTCTCGTGTCTAGCGGAGCAAAAAGTCTCGTTATTGGCTCGCGTTTCGAAACGTTCAACATATGTACAGGGTAGCCAGTTTCAGATTGTCGAACTGAATTCGTCCAGACCAGAAATTCGATCTTGTAAATTGTAACAAACTAGATTAACGATGTCTCATTTTTCTACAGACACAGATATTTTTTAATCGGTGTTAACACGAGGTTTACGGACATTTCTTGTATACCTATCTCTACGGACATGCGCCAAATTGACGCGCGAATGAAATCGCATATTTTCTTCAACCCTCATCCGTCCCTCGTGTCAATTTGACACAATTTTCCGGTGGAAACTTGTATTATTCGGCTATTTGTAGAAAACATTTTTTCTTTATTTTCTATATTTAATAAAAAAATTTACAAAATTAGTTATTTAACTTTTCGTTACGTTGATTTTTTTACCATTGTGTCAAATTGACACCGAGGAACCTATTAAAATGCGAAACTGAGGGACGGATGAGGGTTAAAAAGCAACTTATTTTATTTAAAAACAACATATTGTACACTGTTAACTTGTAAACGAATGATAATACGAACAATATATTTATATTAAATTTACAATAAGCACAAGTGGTAGGAGAGAAATGTAAACGGCTTCCGTAATTTTCCTAGTGAAATTCGAAATGCGTCGAAATGGCGCGTCCCGTAAGCCTAGTGTTAATTATAGAGAATGTAATGTTTCTACTGTGCAAAAATTGAAAAATATTCAACAAATGACTTTTTATCGTGTTTTTCTTTGATCACTTTTCTTTCGAGTTTCTTACTTAACTTTCGCTAACCGATCGTTAAAAACTATCAATCATCGGTGCATTACTCATTCTTTAACGCCGCTAGAGTCCCTCTTAGGCATACAATATGTACAGTACGCGTATTTTTACGCGAGATTGACCACATGTACCGAACGTTCGTTGCTTTTCAAATGTCACGTTCGTGCATTATTCAGAAGTTTTCTTTACCGGCTGAGTAACTCGTGAAAATTTCGTTTCTGAATAAAATTCACTTGCACTTGCGACGTGAAATTGGTCGGAATTTGAAAAAATTCCGCGAGTCGAATAAAATGTACACTTATCGGTTTACGGAGCATATTTCGATGTTCAGAGGAGGCAATTTCTATGTGCTTCGATAACATTCCGCGATGCAATCTTATTAATTAAAAAAGAATCATGCAGATCATGCGAGAATTGCACAATAAATATAATTAGAATCATATATCCTATCTTCGTAATCATTAGCGCATGTGAATATTTGCATAACACTTTCTTAATCCTGTAATTTGTTTTCCGGAACACCGTTTTCTTCATCAATCTTCATTAATCTATGTTTAATGTAATCTTAATGTATAACAATTTCGCGGGAAACGGGGTAACTAACGGGAAGTAAAATAGAACGGTAACCACTTTGATTCTACAGCAGTTTGAAGTTAGTTTGCCCGAACGTCGTTTTCGTCGAAATTTTATGAAAAATTTGTTGTTAAAATGATACTGCCTATTTGCATCTTTATGATGCGCTTCGTTAGCTCGAGATTTTCATTGAACAGATACAAGTACTCCTCAATTTACCGTACTAAAGTGAAATAAAAATGAAAAATGGAAAATTGTGTGACATTTTTAAGAATTGTCATTCTTTGTTGCAAGTCTATGCAGCGGTACATTTAATTTAGCAAATTTATTTAAAAAATTTTATTAAATATATTACTTTTTATTACGTTGAACGTGTTCGTAACTTTCTTCTCGCCACACATAAATTTAACAATAAAGAACCATTCCAGAAATTGCAATTTTTCATTATCCAATCATTTTCAAAGCATTCCTAATTTTGCTATCTCTGTTTCTATAAAAACTGATCTAATCATCGATGTACTATCTTACACAAATTTAACAACAAAGGGCCATTAAAAAACTACCATTCCAAAAATTGCAATTATTCATTGTTGTCCATTGACTTTAAAATCGAACATTAAAGCACAAGATACGAAATTTCTCGCGTGAAAGAACCATCTAACTGATACTACCGTAACAGAACACCCTGTATGTTACACTCGTTTTTACCGATTTGACAAGCAACGAAGAGATGCGTCGCGAAACGATCCGAGGAGCCGCGCGCGCGTTGACCTCGATTTCTGCAATTAAAAGGCAAAATCCTGCGCGACGACTACCTGGTCTTTAGGCGATCGTGGGATCGTGGCGATGATCCAACGATACACAGCTCCTATTTGCTCTGGACAGTGGAAATTACCGATCTAGAGCGTCGCGAGACTTCAATTTACGGGATTGAGCCGCGACACGCTGGGAAATCGGGACTCGGTGCCGAGCCGCTCGATTGAACGACAACATGCGATCACGCCATTACAATGCCGTCATTAACTTTGTCGTTGGAATTACTGTTCTGTTGCGTTGCAACGCGATTACGCTGTGTTCCGTTGTCTCTCGTATTGGGAAATATAATTGAATTCTAGGAAAAGAGTTTCGTACTCTTCCGTTATAATTGCGAGGCTCTTTCAAAGTGACCAATTTTGCAAAGTATATCGAAGCGATAGTTTCAGAAAGCGGACAATTTTCTATTTCATTTTATGGCCTGCGAAATACCAGAGCAATGTAATACGGAATGAAACAAAGGTGAAAAGTGCCTTTAAAACAAATTGGTCTCGCAATTTTGGCTCTTTAGAGTATTTACAGGGAAAATTAGGATTATCGGTGTTTGCTCTATTTTCTTTAATTAGTGGTACGCAAAAATTTTGTAAAAAATCTGACGAGTGTCTGGAAAACCTGTAAAATCGGACTCTACGAACTAACTTAAAATCTCCCATGAAAGTGCAACAAACTGTACGTAAAGAAGAAAACCTTAAATTTCTGATTTTGGAAAAAACTTTTCTTATTTCTTGAAAAATCATTATTTCCCGAGGTAACCGGTTCTTACACTAAACTCTTCAATTGCTATTGAGTGTTGAAATGTAGGTGCTATAAACTCAGAGTTTGCGTAATGTTACATAAACAAACGAGATATGTATTATTTAAATAAACAAGACGTCTTTGAAGAAAAGTCACTCGAAGTCACCATAATTAAACGTCTAAATATGTCATAAAGTCAAAGCCTCCACAAATTCCTTTTTGCATTTACTACAACTATGTTTGAAAATTTTTCGAAGACACAGACAATACGCATTGTAGATGCAACAGTGAGTGACTTTATCCTTTACTACCTTGTTTGGAATGTGAAGGATTGTTTTCCAAACGAAAGCAGATATTTAATATTCTAGTTGGAGAATTTTAAAAAAGGTTTCAAATTTTTTCGAAGTGAATCACCTTGATAGATGCAATATGCGGTGAAAATATGTAAACTACTCTCAACGTTTATCATTTACGAATTTTCATCAGATTCGAGCTAACTAGCAAAAGTTTGACGTTCGATCGAAGAGATAGCGTTTAATTCAAGCAATTAGTCCAACGTAAAATTACAACGAAATAGATATTATTTAACAGAAAATATTATTAGATTCGAAAGTTCGATCTACTTATTCTGGTGCGTGTAATATTTTCTTTCACCTAATGTTACATAATTACGAAACGATCATTGTACACTCATCGGGTTAATAAATAAACGGTGTAATTTATCGTTTGATTCGAGAGTCTTGGATCGTGTTTCTGCGTTGTATGTACAAATAAATAAACAATTATAAAAACAAGTAATTTCTCACTAATAGTGTGAAATCAGGGCACTTGGGTTATTTATACGAATGCGAATATTGCACAAGAAAATAAATCAGATGCGTATTAAAGTGTAAGAGGTATAAAATTAATATATTCACACACTTAATGCAACTTAAGTGGAATATCTAGTTTTATAATGTCACTGCATTTTTTTACTACTTTTAGAATAATTTTGTAGGATTTTAAAATTCTGGAAAAATTATTTTACACTAGGTATACGATATTTGTTATTTAGCAGGAAATTGATGTACCAGTTATTAGGCAAAATAATCGTGCAACAGTGAAATTATTACATAAAGCGTATTTCCTTCGGTATTTAATGTCTTTTAAAATTATTGCAACAGTAGAAAATTCTAAATTGCAGATTTTACGTATGAAAATAGTACTTCATTGATTTGAACGTAGTGAATAATTTATTCTATTAAAATTCTCAAATTTACCCAAATTTAATGTAAAGAAAAACAAATTTAATTTTAATTTCATTTAAAACAAATTTAAGATATGATATTACTTGAAAATAAATTGTTACAAATTTTAATATCTCTACCATTACTCATCTCTGGTAAATATCTCAGAAATTTCTGCGGACGACTAATCCACGAAGTATTGAAATTCCCACGTTACTTTGTAATATTTAAACATTTCGTTCCCCCTATCGTCGTATTTTAATCGTTATCTTCGCGGCGACCGGCTTACACGTGGCATAAAATTGACAAGTTCGCCGGCAAGCAACAAAATACCGAGCATTAATTCAATTAACACTCGAGAATTATAACGTTTCACTTGTGTATTACGATAGACAGTTGGCTTGGCTTTCTGCAGCGAAGCGAATCGCCTGGCTAAACATTTTCTTAAACACAATGTACACGCGCGAGCAGTCTCGATTTTGTCGCTTTTTACATTTACATTTCCGTCGTCGGAGCCGGGAGAAGATTATCGCGAGCGTAGCTGAATGAATTACAAGTAAATTGACAGCAACGAGTAAATATCGAGAGCACACCGTTACGCAAGCTTTACCTGTCCACAGAAGCGAAACGCGAAGCATCGATTACGTCAAAGAACGTTAAATATTTTCACTCACCGAACGGGACTATCAACTCGTCGAAGCGGCTTCTGTCCTCTGTAACAAATAATGAAAATCAATTATAGCTATCTTTCTGGTTGTGAGTAATGTCTTTTTGTGTGTTTTTTTTTTTGCATGGAAACGAGTAGAGTTCGAATTCAGGAAATTAATAAACTTGGTGAAATATTGCGGTACGACGACGTGTGTAATAAATATCAAAATTTATACGTGTGATTTATTTTTATCTTGATTTAGATAGAGCACGTTTCCTCAAGGTCTATTTTAGCGATTGAGGTAACTGTAAAGGCTGTGTTATTTGATTTGGAATTATTTTGTAATATTTGTTGAGTAGTCGACTAGAATTAATTGAATTTCAAATGGAAATTAGAATGAAAATATAAATACTAACAGTAATGACAAAGTTTCGATGAATTATATTTCTTAATTTTCCATTTGTATGCGTATTTATTGAAAAAATTGATCTAACTTTAAAGTACGTATATGATAATTAAAATTCTTTGTTGCTTAAATTTATCATGGGTGTGAAAAATTCGATAAGTGTTGAAGTAAGATATTTTCCACGAACCTTTATCTAGAGTCAGAATTTTGTGATATTGCCTATTGTATGATAACGTAAGTAGTTTCTACAATAAGCGTCGGGCTGTCTCGTATTCGATATCTTATCTAATACAATGCACGAGACCGCTCGAATCGATAGAAACAATGCCATCGAATTGTTGAGTTAATCTATTTTATTTGATGACTTTTCATATATATAATTGGCTTGTATCCTTTGCACCGACAATACTCAATTGTTCATTCACAATTCTCAAATTCTTAAATTAAACTTACACTTTCAGTTATAGGTAATTGTATTAGAATTTAAACTTACATGTACCTATAAAATTCCTATGACCTATAAAACACTGAAAATATGTCAGAGAAAATCCATTTTTTTAGCATATCTAGGTGTATCCTCCTGATACATTTAAGAAAAAGGAAAAGTTTGGGAATTTTTTTCAGAGGTCTCAAATTTTCAGAGATTTTCAGAGAAAAGTTTCGATATTTACAGAGGAGATTTCGAAAATCAAGATCTTTCACTTTTTAAAAATTAAAGAAAGAAGTTAAAACTTATATTTATATCCTCTGAAAAAATAGAAACTTGACATTTAGTAATTACCTACAAAAAAAATTCCCAAATCATCCATATTTTTAAATGCCTCAGAGTGATTCACCCCCTTAATTCTGATCTCATTGTTTCAACACTTCCTCTAAAATTACAATTAAAAAAAAAATAACGACAAACACCTAGATACAAAATTCACCAGAGATGCAACAGGTGTTTTGTTCATATGTAACCTGTGCTACGAGTACGCCTCGACAGGTCAAGAGGTTAAGTTCTGCTCGCGTTGCGGAACGATCGTGTATATCGGTTTCCGCTTGCAAGCTGGAACGTCTCAATCCGGAGGGCTCGAGAGTAGTACGGGTCGTTAAGCTTTCGTATCGAATTCAACGTTAGATCGTTCGCCGTTATCCGATAATGATTAATTAAAACATCGGATCGCCGACGGTGTTGAGTTTCCGGAGTTTCCTTGACTGCTGCCGCTGCATCGCGCCGTGGGAACGTTCAAGGACGAGCCAGGTGAAAGCGTTTCGCATTTTTCCTTGTACATCGTCGCTACGAAATCCTCCTCCGACAAATTACACGCTTGTTGCGTATGAAATCAACGTGCATCGATATATATATACGAGGTGAGAAAAAAGATGCTAGAGGATCGAGAGGTATGCGTTGATCGTTAATTGTTCGAGAGTAGTATGAGAGTATAATTGCAACGGATTGAATTTGAAGAGCACTTCTATACAGTATTAATAACAGAAGGTCCACGTGGGTCAAAATGACCTAATTAGAAATTTTTTCAAAAGTGAATTTTTGTGTAACTGAAACATGATTAAATAATTAAGTTCATATGGAGACAAATAGAGAAATACATGCAGAAAACGAAGTCAGGGAGTTACAAATAATAATATTTGGCAGTATAAAAAATTCACCTCTTTTTTTGGAAATTGTACAAATACAATAGAAACGTAACCTGTTAGTACTTTATTTGCTTTTTGTTTAGTAATTTGTAGATTGATTTAAATGGACAAAGAATAAATATTTAGAAACACCTAAGTCAAAATATGAAGATTGATAATATCACTGTGATCATGATTTATAAGGAAATGAAAAGGTACAGTATACGCTATAGATAGTGTGCAATAGATAAGAGTCAATTGTACCACTAATATCGAATTTTCTTCAAAATTTTAAGTTGATGTGAAGTCGACGATCATTGGCTCAATGGTATCAACGATAATTTACCTTCACCAAATGGATCTTACTATTTAAGAACACTGCAAAAGTAGCTGCATAAAAGTTAAACTTAATCTTGTTCATTAATTTCTCATAATTTATAAATTTCTTAGCGGTTACAAAATCATGATGCATAATTTTTCTTCTAATATTTCTAACGATTTGAATTGCCAGATAACACTGGAAACCTACTATTACAACCTACTTTCGAAGTACATACAAGGGAAAAAGAAGTTGATATCTCGTTATCTCGAAAGAGAGAAGGGTTAGCGTGATGATTATTCTATTGTTCTTTTTATACATTTCCAAGGTTACAGCGATACTGGAAATAGCCTGCTTTCGTACAATTGCCTTTGTATTGAAAAAATGCTGCGGCTAAAATTACCGCAGAAATTGGTGTTCGACTAGCGAACTGACAGGGTTAACCAGACAATGACTGTCAGATGTTGGCTAACTTGTTGCTTGTAAATTTTAATATTACAAATATCCTCGATGTTCGATGAAAAGGACACGCCGTGATTTCATATTGGAAATTATGTGGCCAACCTTCACACCAATATCCGTGACCTTAAGCAACGTTCGAACAAGTTTTCGACCTTCTACTTTGATAATCAAGCAATCTTCATCAGGCATCGCTTCCTGAAACGTTTACACCTTGCAGCTAACTATTTTCAGTTTCAGTGTCACTTGGCTCATCGTGCGCGAGAAAAGGAATAGTAGAAGTGTGAAGGCCCCCGTGAATCAATTTAAAAGTATTCATTTATTTCGGTGTCGAAATTCCTAGATATTGTCAATCGCAAATTTCTGTAAAATACTTATGTCATCGAATAGAATTCATGTAATATCTCTAGCTGCAAAATTTACTACCATAATTAGTAATACAAATCTCATATAATATTAAATTTCAGCTTGCTAATTTAATTATTAAACAAATTAATATTAATAATCTAGCCTGACAAATTCGATTTGAAATAATTGTTAATATTCCAGCTCTACGAGATTTTGTGTTATAATAAATAACAATAAGAAATTAATCTTAGTAAAATAGTTAAAACTCTTGGACCAATAGTTATTAAAAATATCGACGATAAAAATAATGAAAAAATAAAAACATGGATTTGTTGAATATCTATTTAATTCTATACATATATCCAGTTCTATAAAAAATTACTATTAATTACTTCAAAGTCTGTATTTTTAAATTTCACTTTACAAGTTCGGTATTTCATTCCTAATGCTTGAAGTACCTGTACCTATTGTTTGTTCGTTTCATTTTCACGACAGAAGATCGATATCTTCTGTCCGAATTCTAACAGTAGTACATTCAACGAAGTTTCGTAAGATCGTACTGTTTTCATGTGTGCAAACACAGCACGAGTATACAGCACTTGTGTGTTAACAAGTGCAAAGTTAGCAAGGTCGATTCTCGCGTATCACGATCGATGAGCCTCGATTTTTCCTGCTTCCCTTCAATGTAGTGGGAAAAGTGGTCCTTGGGAACCGGAAACGTAACGCATTTACACTTTTAAGCCCAATTTCTCTCTTCTCTATCGATAAATATTTAGATATAATTTTTTTTTTATTTTCCAAGATTGCTAAAATTACGTTAATTATTTTCGTGACACGAAGATTTGCATTTTTCTAAAAGTAGAAGATTCCGATTTTTCCAAAAGTAGAAGATTCCCATTTTTCCAAAAGTGGAAGATCCCCGTTCAATATTTCTTACACTTGGAAAATATTAATTTGTTTATAAAAGTTTCTTATTTGAAAAATTCACTTTGTGCTAATATTCTTTAATTTTTCAACCTACTTATTCTTTGAATTTGTAATCTACGTGGTTTGAAGGTGTATTGAATAAAAGTATTAAACGTCACATAAAATCAGCAAAGAACAAAAGTTAATTAATTCAATTGACAATACTGAATTTTCTATTTCTAAAGTATTTTAGTTTTTTTTTTTTTTAGGTTTATATTTAGCAATGGGTCTGTTTGAATCTCTACAAACAAATACGTGAAATGGCACGAATTCAATTAATACATACATCTTTTTATATCTTTATTTATTCAGTTTGCATTTATGCAATGTAACCTGCCATTTGGTAGAGATACAGGTACATATATCTTGAAAATATCAAGGTGATCGTTTAAAAGATTTAAACGAGGCTAGCATGTAATGGTAATTTTTCCATTGAACCTGTTCTAAATGTATGCGAAACATTTGTTAGTATAACGAAAACGAATATTTCAGATAATGAAGTTAACTGCCCCACCTAATACGCTTTTTTATCTCATTCTACAAGTGTAACATTGATAACGTTATTAATATATTATTATCAATTGTTTAAAATTAACCGATAGCATATTTAGTCCTCTAGTTATCGAGCTAATTTATAAATGAAGTTATTCGAAAGGTTTATTAAATATTTATAAACTTCCATATTTAATAATAACTGGTTCGAAATAGTGTTCGGTATAATTTTTCAGCACGTTCAATCCTATCAAATTTTTCAATCTCGTGTACTCAGTATTTATGAATAAATTTACTACATGTGTATAAATATTTATAGCTTGACTAACGATTTGTGATAAAAATACAGTCAGAGAGATTTTAATTATAATAATTATAAGTCGTATTGACGAAAAATCTTGAATTTACTAAAATCTTACATGTTACAGTCAGTTAATAAACAAAATATTTCAGTGAAAGTGAATTAAAGCTCAATTGACAATTTTAGTAATTTATTTCTAATTAAACTAAGGCAACGTCGAGATTAAATAATTCTAAATTTGAGCTGAAAACGAACTAGCAAATTATAAGTTATATTAACAAAAAAATCTTGAATTTACTAAAATCTTAGATGTTACAGTCAGTTAATAAACAAAATATTTCAGTGAAAGTGAATTAAAGCTCAATTGACAATTTTAGTAATTTATTTCTAATTAAACTAAGGCAATGTCGAGATTAAATAATTCTAAATTTGAGTTAAAAACGAACTAGCATGCTGATTTATGACAAAATACTAATTAACGTAGATTCTATCGTTTTACATATGATTCCATTTTGGTATAATATGACACCCCCAAAAGCTAGCACAGAGAAAAGAAAAAATTTTAGAGACTGTTGTTTTTCACAGTTACTATTCAGAAACGTCGCAAATAGACGTCATTACATATGTACACATAAATATACATATAATGGCGGTTATATCTGTATGATAAATTTTTTTCTGTCACTAGTATTGAATATGCGTGAACTTATGTACACACACATACATAATATTCTTGTCGTGTTTCCATAAATATTATTAACACATTGTACATCTGAAAGATTTCAGCTGTCAGAAATATATTCAACTGCTAGAAACATGAGTTTTGCCGTTGCTTATTCACAAGTCAAATATTAATGCGGAAAAAAGTAGAAAAGATAATGAACGATTGTAAACAGAGAAAACATGGCATGCACGTAGCGATAAAGAAATTACGCCGCACGTACGGTTTGAACACGGTGTACAATGTGTTAAAATATATTTTCAGTTAGGAATGAGAACTTATAGATTATTTCAATAATTACGATATAATTAATACGGTTTGTAGTTTCACCCATTGTACAGCACGAAATAATTGACACTTTGATTTATTTTAAACGGATACGAAATTTCTTCTATCTGCCTTAATTGACATCGTTTTAGCACGAAGTGTAATTGTTTCTTTTCGAGAGAATTAAAGAGGGTATTAACACACAATTAATTTGACAGAGATGTTTTCCATTCAATTTCTTCTTTTGCTGAAGTAATTTCTTGGTATGATATGAATTGTTCGAATTTACCAGTTGTTTTATTTATTCAGTTTAAAAGGTTTAAATTATGCAACTTTTTATAATGTTGTTTCAAGAAATGAAACATTATTACGTTATGCTTCGTAATAATATATGTATTTATGTGCTTACTCGTTATACTTTAAGATTTTAGATTGAATCATTTTTTTTTAGGATCTTAATTTTTTAATGAGTTTTGTGAGTCAAAGAAATTTATGTCAAACTTGAAGTGACAAAGAGGCTTGCTGCATATTTAGCAAGTAAATTTTAGTAAAATTTAGTAGATTTCAGTAGATTTTAGTAGATTTCCGTAGGTTTCAAAAGATTTCAATAGATACTAGTAGAATACAGTGGATTTTAACAAAATTCTTTTATTTGATTATTTTATAATTTGAATATTTCATTATTTTCTAATTTCAACATTACATTCCAATATTTCATCAGAGATTTTATTTATTTTCATTTAATAGATTTTGACAGACATTGATAGTTTCTGATAGATTTTGGCAGATCTCAGCAGATACCAGCATGCTTCGCATTCAACAGGTGTCCCAATATTTACAAACAGAAGTGTACGCACCCACAAAAATGTCCGAGCCAAGAAAAACTGCAGTACCAATTAACAACTCCAATTACATCTAAGAAACACCGATCAGATGTTCAAAAACTTCTCAAAACTACAGAACAACATTCATCATCGAACCGTTGGGTTCGATCATCAACAGCGGGAATGTGTTAATTTTCGTCTAGTGAAATCCAGTCGCAAGTTCCTGGAGTTTCTAACGAGTTTCACCGATCGGTGCGAGGAAGATTTATGTTTGAGGCAAGCCAGCGAATACGTTCGACCGATCACCGTGGGGAAGGTGGAGAAGGATGAAAACGCGATCGATCGTTGAAAGATCGCGAGACGATCGACGAACCGCGGCGTTCTTCGATCACCGCGCGCCGTTTCTCACCCTGTATAGCAAGGGCCGGTTTCCAATGAACTTATCAAACGCCGCTCGAGCGAGACGTTCGATCATTGATCATTATCTAGTTGCCGGTAATCGGTCGATCGGATGCAAGAGGTTAAACGGACCGCGTGCAGAGCGGAATGGCGACTGATTTAGCAACCGTTTTGGACACACCACCGTGCACGATCCTTTTAAATTAGCGCTGCCCTGGACGCGACGTGATCTCGATTCGCCTTTTTTTTCATACACCGACCACGACTGCCTTTTTTAAACGATAGTCGAACCAATTTCGTTGGACCGTGTGGTTCTGTGATTTGAAGCGAATTTGAATGCTGTGTGACATGATTTGGTGTACATGAAATCGTATTTTTATAGGTTACACTAGTTAACCCCTTAAGATTCTTGGCCAAAATCAACGAATACTAAATGTTCAACTTATTCGTCAGTTATGAAACATCAAATTTAATTGAATTACGAACTACTTTGGAAAATAGCGTATTGAACATAAACCAATAAGAGTTAAACTGCAAAAATATTTAGCATGTATTTTTAAATATGCTATTGAAGTAAAGTAAATGTCAATGAAGATCAGATTGTTTAGAAATCTGCTCAATGGTTATTTTTATGGAATTACATATTTTATTGCAACTTCATTTTTATTAAATATTTATTGCAACTTAATTTTCACTGAATATTTTACGATTCGATTTCGCTTGATTCGCGTGGTTCTGTGATTTGAAACGTGGCTGAATGCTCTGTGACACGATTTAGTGTACAAGAGACTAAATTTTGATACGTCACATCCCTTAACTATTTTTAAAAATTTTGTTTTATTTTCTCGGTGACTATACATCTAAGCGTCAGCTATTTACTGTTCCTGAAAAATCAATGTATTATAAATTAATCGCATTTGGCAATCCTTAGGCTCCTAAATTATTACGAAATGAAAGTTAAAATAGGTTCACTGATTTAAAACCAAAAATATTTCACTGCAACTCAATTTTTATTCAGTATTTTAACGCAACTTAATCTGCGAGGATTTGCAATTCCATCGACACGCTTATTTGCAAAATGTATGCGTTGCGGAGTGCAGATTGAAGTAGCAGAAAATTGAATCCGGAGGGTTGAACGAGATCGAGCGAACTCCCAGAGTGTGTGAGTGAGTCGATACCGAGTTAAAATTATTAAAGTGTAGGTTGAATTTCCAGGAATTGATTTTAGAGGGTTGAACGAGTTGGAGCATAGATTGGATAGGGTGTAGGCGAGTACGTAGGTAGAAGCTGCTGAGTGGAGGCGGATAATAGAGTATATAGGTGGATACGTAGGTGGATGTGAATAACGTAGTGTACAGAAATACGTAAGCAGAGGTTGCTGGGTGGAAAATAATGGGGTGTAGGTGAATACGTAGGTAGGAGTAACCGAGTGGAAATGTCAAGGTTACATTCTTTACACGTAGGATAATGCATTTCTTTTTTTCTTGCGGAACTAGAAAATTGTGACGAGATAGATCTACACCTATTTTATCTAACAACAGAATATCACCGATTTTGATGAAACTTTAGTGTATCAAAAAAATATTTGACACGTATTTTTTTTTATTGGCAATTGTCAACACTGAAGGGGTGAAAATCGTCCTCGAAGATGAAGATAATAAATATATTTGGTCATAATTTTTAATTATTTTTTATTTGTCAAATTTGTTGCTGAAGAATAGAAAATTTGTCAATTTACAATATTCCTCTGTCTCTAATAATTATCGAAATGTTAAACTAAATATATTTACCACCTCGAACTTAGGATTTCTCAAATTTGTTGCTGAAAAATAGAAAATTTGTCAATTTAGATTATCCCTCTGTCTCTAATAATTATCGAAATATTAGACTAATATTTGCCACCTCGAACTTAGGATTTTCAACCCTTCACTCTGGACAATTGTCGATATAAAAAAGTACCTGTCGAATATGTTTTTTCAAAATTACTATTCGTCAAAGTTTCATAAAAATCGGTGATTATAACTTTAGGATGTTCTTGAAATATTTGCTATACAAAGTAACAAATCTTTTCTAAACTTAGAAAAAAAATATGCTATTTGATCAATACTAGTTACTGTCACAAGACTACGAATAACAAAATAACATACAAATTGATATTCAGATAATTGTATGTTTGAAGAAGCGTATAAGTATCAATTCCGTTACTTTATTTTGCTACCTCTCCACATCGATAGCTATTTGTTCAACACGAAAGTTACTTGTCACATTAATTAACAAACTATTAATGGTCCACGTGAGATACCATATCAACCTACTACAGTTTACCATTTCCAGTTTCTTAACACAGGCAGAAAAGTTCATTTAAACTGGTATGCAATATTTCACACAAATCCTCCGCGAGTTTCTAATTTACATAACAGACTGGATGCTCTGCTAAGCGATAAAGTCATTTCAGAAGATGATCTTTTAATTATTTTCATCTGCGTATCAATGCACAGTACGTTGATTAAGTGCTTCGCAGTCTCTTACTTGAATCCATTCATCTTCCACGAAAAGCCCGGTGAAACGATTAATTTCACACGCGAGAAGTACGACGAGGCTGCCGAAAATTATTGTACCGGAGAAGACAAAAGTTACTTCGTGAAACCGTTAAACGTCGAACCTGATTAACGGAATTTCTGTGCGCGCAACGAACCCCGCCAAAGTTTATACCCCCGTAAAGTGGAAGTGATTAGAAGGTGAAAGTGGAAAGTTCGGATTTCAGAGTGCTGAAATACTTTGCAATCATCCTCTGATTATTTCGTATCACGATATATAATTAACGTCATTATTAAACGGTATGCTCGTTATCTTCGCTGCTGCCCTGACCTAAGCTGAAAAATCCGTGTCTACAGGCTCATTATGCCGCCGTATTTTATGAAAAATAATTAACTCCCGTTGTGGACCAATTGTAGATTTCGAATTACATTTTTACCGTATCTTCGTATCTCTCGTTTTTCGACGTAACTCTTCGATATCTTTTACATTCGCGCTATTTTAAATTATCACACTTCTCGTGCTTTTTGCCCCAAAAATATCTTACTATAAATGTTACGTGTAATTTTGCGTGGAAATATTTTGCAAGTAAAAGTGTAATTATGAACTGCTTCGATATGTACGATATTACATTTTTGTGTAAAAATAATTCGAAATAACGATGTCGGTGATTATAGATCAAACATTCTGTTTACTATTTTTCTAGATTTTAGCATGTTAAGCGTTTAACCATAGAACGGTCTTCGGGTCGTTTTTGACCCACCGCCTTTTTATATTTTTAGTAATTTTTGCTGTTATCAAGTTTACGTTCCTTAACATTATTTTAAACGTTTATTGTCTAGGTTCATACGTCGCGTTGGAAACAAAAATTATTACACGTAAGGTCTTAGGTCCTTTTTCACCCAAACGTCTTAAGTGTACAGTCAAAACGAAGACCGCTCTCGGGTTAATAAGGTGCACAAATATTTCGCATCGAGACGTAAATATTTCACGCTGACCCTCGTATTACAACTTGATTACCAAGGATGTGCTCGTAAGAACATCTACAACGCGTATCAATTAGACGTCTGTAAACATGAAAAATGACCTACACGCACATTTTCTGCCAAACATCGCAGACGATGTTCGTTATCAATGCACGCAGATGACACTTGACCCTGATTGCCTATCACGCCCTGACGAATTGCACAAAAATACGCTGATTTAATCGAAAAAAATCGTTCAAGTTTAGAAGGCCATCGTAGTTTTGGATAAGGTCAATCTCACGAAATTTTTTCAAACCTCACCTCTTACATGTTATAAGATACGCATGTTTGAGAAGGTCGTAGTTCGATTGCATTGAAGAGTGGTAACTTTGTGATGGTTGTAACGTAAAAATTTGACTACCTTAATGAAGATTTCGAGATTTTTCACAAGTCCTACTCGGCAAAAATTTTTGTATTAGCAGAGGATATCGATAAAAAGGAAAATAACTAAGATACCAATTTAAAAATTCACCAAGTATAAAGATTTCGAAATTTTTCAAACTCAAATCGAATATAGTGGAAATAAGGAGACAATACTTCGATTAATTTGAAAAGTAGTAAATTCGTGATGGTTGTATCGTGAAAATTGATTACTTTAATCTGAGTACGAAGATTTCCAGATTTTTCAAACTCTTAAATCAAAAATTACAAAAATGAAGAACATTGGAAATTTCAAATTGAAAAGTATAATTAGGTGATACAGTTCTTTATAAAATAGTGTAAGAATTGTCATAAAGTTCTTCTCTTCAATTCAAGGATACTCGACTTTTTCTCGAAAATTATCGCAGAGAACGCAATTTACAAAAATTAAAAAAAATTTAAGTCACGTGTAAAAATTTTCTCCTTCCACCATAACTCTTTCACGTGGCCCACCCTATATGTACCCACTTTTCAACAAATCCCAATTGTCATGAAGTTCTTCTCTTCAATTCAAGGATACTCGACTTTTTCTCGAAAATTATCGCAGAGAACGCAATTTACAAAAATTTAAAAAAATTTAAGTCACGTGTAAAAATTTTCTCCTTCCACCATAACTCTTTCACGTGGCCCACCCTATATGCACCCACTTTTCAACAAATCCTACTCAGCAATAATTTCTGTACATCAACGTACAATTGTTTGTATCGATGAAAAATAAAAAAAAAACAATTCTCATACGAACAATTAAGGTACCAAAACATCATATCACGTCGAATAATCAGCGAAAGATAAGAAGAACAACGTTACACTTCACCTTGTCTAAATTATTCGCAGCACGGTATAATAAAGCAATTCAAGGATGCAGAAACGAGGAAAACGAGAGTCGTAAAGGCATCGCGAGACTCCAACAAAACTTGATGTCTGTATTCCGTCTGAATTCACTCAATTTACCATTTCCCATCCGTCGCGGCTCGCGTAAAACGGCGAACGCGAGAAAATCGAGAGAAAAGGGCCGCGGGAACGACGAAAAGAAAAGCAAAAAAAAATAGTTACACGTCTGCCACAGTTACGCAATTAATAACAAGGATCGTAGATCGCAGCTCGATGACGTGCGACCTTGTTGTAGCGAAGCACGAACGGTATACGTACTCGTACACGCCGCTTTCTCTGTAATTACAGGTTGCTCTATCGTACCAGGAACCGGCAGAGAGCGCACTTTTCCGGTTTCGCTGACCAGCGTGTCTCGATTAATGACCTTCTCGACGTTACGCTCGTTTCGGTACGGCCGCGTGGTTACTTACGGGCTCGCTAATAAAGATCGATAGACAGCCACGATCAGTTTACGTTCGATCGTGACGCGGGAGCAGGCTGATGGGGTACGTGCGATTGGATGATAAGTAGCGGGGACATGATTGAACGATAAAGGAAAATGACGTTCTTTGGTGAACTGGATATAGTCGGTCCTGGAACAAATAGAAACGAAAGCAGAGTTGTGGCTTAGGTTGCTTTCAGGTTGAAGACTGTCATCGAGTAGGAATGTCGGTGAGACTTCGAGAGATTCATCTTCGAGGAATTTTGCCTCCTTTTTGTGCGAGATTTTTCGTGTTATTCAGCGGAAGGAAATTAAGATGCATTTGAGAATTTTTATGAGTGAATAGTATTAAAGTTGGGTGGATTTTTTTATAAATTTGAAGAAGATTGTTGGGTGTTTAGTACTTAATTCCAATGAATCAGTTTTTCTAGTTTTGTTAATTTGTGACAAAGTAATATTCTTCGTTACAACCAGCAATTATGGTTGCTGGTAACCAAGATTTATATTTAAAGAAAAAGTATTCTTCATGATTCACAGTTTCGCACTACCAAACTTTAATTAATCTATCATTCAACAGAATTGTTATTTTCATTCTCTAATTCGTGATAACGCAAAATGATTCAAATAAATATTAAACATTTATCAGATGTCTGAGACGTAATTTTATCTGCTTGGCTAAAAACTGGCGCTTGTGCGATGATTTCTGAACGCTTACGGATCTGAAATAATTTTACAACAGCTTCGCAGATTTATTTCTCTCCTTTTTTACAGTGGAACGTAAGTTTCACTATTGTGAAGATACACGGACAATAATAACAGGGTAATTTAGTATTCTTATTCACTTCCGAGTATCGGATAATCGTGCTCAACGCTGATTTAAGGCTCACCGGGTATCGTTTATCGCGATCGTCTTTACGAACCATTTGATCCCAGGCAATTATTTTTGTTCCTTAACATGCAGCCTCGAGTCGGTCAAGGTGAAATCAAATAACGGCTTATATGATTGCATTTGCATCCGAGTATTCTTCGATTAATTTTTTTCTTCCATATCGAAGATTGAAATTCGAAAAATGGTAATTGAAAAGCTACGATTAAGTCTTGAAGAAATAAACAAAATAAGATTCATTAAAACCATAAAAAGAACAGTGATAATTATAGAACACTAATTAGAATTTAATTAAAAATTCAATTAAGATTTCTCGTAAAAGTTAGGAGCGACTAGGATTAAAGAAAAACGGTGAAAACCTAAGTATTAGCTGTTAAACTAGAAGAGAAGTGTGATCGATAGAAAGTACCAACGATTTTTAACAGTGGAAAGTTAAAGTATCTTAATTATCAAGTTTTCAGTTCGACGTTTCATTATTAACGTTGATAAAAGAATGAAAAAAATGAATTTCGATAAGGAATAATAGTACCAATAAAATTACAATAAATATGCAATAATGATGCAATGTTTTTCGCGCAACGTGACATTTCAAATCTCTATCAAAATTCTTTATCACACGGAGTCACTTCGAATTCGAAATGAACAACTCTATTAAACAAAATTTATTAAATTCACTTTAATTATTAAAAATTAAACACCTATCATGTTTCTTGATACTAAAATTGAAAGAACTGCAAAAGGTGCAGTTAATCAATTTACCTTTCGAATGATTTATACATTTTTACACCTAAATTGCTTCAGTTCACAAAGAGATTCGTAATTAATTGAACGAAACCTCAATTAAAAGATAAACAAATAAATACCATTTTTTCTGATTTCGTTGCTCAGAAAATGGCGCAACGATCGTCTCGCAGATGCGAGAAGACCGAAGCCATGGAACGGAATACACCTCGAAGCGTTAGTCTTTTCAATTTCTCGGATCGAATGGCAACAAGTTATTGCAGTTACGACGATCTGTCTCTTCGACTCGAATCTACCATTTCGTTCGGCATCGGATACTATTACAAACCGATACCGATCGAAACAGAAGATAAACGACGTTTTGCGAGACCTGTCGAAAGTTTCAAAATGAATTGCAATTCCCTCTGACCAATTGTGCGTTTGGCAAGCGAATTATCGGTTCGCCGAAACGATAGTGATTGATACGAACACTGCCCCATTTAAATCCTCGCCATCGACCGGTTTGTCGGAACGAAATTGGTCGTTACTGTGCTGGGGAAAAGGAGAGAGACACAGTTTTATCTTACATTTCGGTACGTTTGCACTTTCCATTTCTCGTTCAAGCCCACCGCTTTGTTTTTTTTTTTCATTTTTAAATCAGTTTGCAAGATTAATTGCTTTTTATAAATGAGAATTAACGTCGGAGTGTGGTTTTCACGATATTCGTTAGGGCGTATGTTTATTTCCGATGTTATTTGAAACAGAATCGTGGTTGGAACATATTTTTCTATATATTAGAGGATTTCGTGGATGTGAAATATTGTTTGACGAACGATTACGTGGATAGAATTGATTAATTAGCTAATAATGTTGCTTTATTTATACTGGAGGCTTTTTGAAATATTTTTCGTTTGTATTTGTCCTGCAGGATATTGAAAGATTGCTTCTGAATAGAGGAAGGTGATGTGTTAGGATCGTCTTTAGGAAATGGAAGGGTTGAATTCTTAAAACCTTCTCACACGAAGTGTATACAGGGTGTCATGTAACTTTTACATGATTTTACATGAAAAAATAAACCAAAAATGTAGAATAAAATTTTTTAAGGACTTGTACTTTCAACAATTTGTTTGATAATGGAAATTTAAATTAAGGAAATCGTTAATATACATTCTCGTTCCGGATATTCAATAAAATTAGGATGCGGATGATTTTACACTATGAAATGATCTCCGTTATGAAATAAATATGTGAAAAATCTTATCGAAATACGAGTAATTAATTTTATACTTTCTTTTCGCGAATTGATTAATTTTTTCAATATTTCAAGTAATTAAGAACATTCCAACCTCTTTCTATTTTCTCCCACAACTCTTTCTTCGATTTCTATGTATTATCAGTACTGTTCACGACATTGGCATCGCTTATGTTAGACATAGTTAACACTTGTACAGAAATTGGGTCAATTTCACCCAAAATCAAGTCACAAATTCTTTTTCCTTTTTTATTAAACGTATCATTTGGATTAGAACTTTTTCATATCATTAAATATCTAATAAACGTTAATAATCTTTACAAAGAAGAACAAAATTTATACGAGATTTTAATTGCAGACAAATTACATTCTTCGTGCACACTTATGGAATTTATGGATCAATTTGATCCAATATATGTAGCAAGTGACTTTGATGATCTTTTGTTATGTTTTCCGCGTTCTGCGTATTCTTTTGTCACGAATGCATAAGTTCTATTTAATTATACTCATTTCTCGTTAATTCGACCCAAATTTGCTTATTCCATTGACATCCCAAATTCCGTGCAAGGGTTAAACGCACACCTGCCATTTGGCGTATTTATTCAAAGTTGCTTTTCTCCAAAGCAAAGTTTCACGCGACAAAATTTTATTTTCCATTTTCTATTAATTGTTTTCCAAGTAGAATCACCCTCTTTGAGATCGTACTACCACTTACAAGACACCCTGTATGTACCGATTGAGTAACTGGGCGAAAAACGATGGCGAACACGAGAGGAAGAGAGAATTTGATGGAGGAAACAAGACCGGCTGTTCGAAGGCCTGTTTCGCAGCATCGTCGCGCTGGCGCGCCTGTCTTCGATTAATCTTGTTTTCGAGCGCTCGGGGGGTAATCGATTCGACCTACTAAGCAAGATAGCTACGTGCACAGTTAGAAACACGGTTTTTTCCCCTCCCGTGGACGATGGCTCGCGCTGGACCCGGTGATTTCGTTTCTGGATCTCGTTACCGATCGGCTCATTAACCACGCCGATTAATCGTCCGGCCTTCTACGTGAGGGGTCGGCTGAACCTTCGCGATGCAGAGAATGCAATCGTTCTCCGTGGATCATCGAGATTACCGTGACGTTGCTCCGTATCGCGGTGCGCGATTTCCTATCGAATCGGCGAAAAATCGAGATCTATTTGAACGATTAGATGGTCGTGGTTCTGATTCCGTTTCAATTTGATTTCATTTCTTTTTTCTTTTTGTGATGCATTGAAGAAGAAAAGAGAGTGCATACTGAAGAAACATTTTGGTAAAATTAACGATATCAAATAAATTATTTTTTTAAATATTTGTAACGAGCGAAGAAGTATTATTATTACAGAGTGTTTGACCAAAGAAAATACAGTTCTTTTTGGTAAAGAAAACTGCTTCAAGCGTAGTTTCACAATAGGGCAAATTTTATGGTACATTAACGTAGAAGACTGTGCGTATAGCAACGAAAATGCTTCTAATAGGACAAGTTTTCGCGTAATTTAGCGGCAGAAAGAAAAAGAAATATAATCACACGCATCGTCGCATTAACGAATCATTACAACAAATGCAAACAGGCAGAAATTGTGTTGTGTACAAGTACCTAAAGAGAAACTTCAATTCCAAATAAATCATTCTACCTTTCCGTTACTTAAGAAGATTATAATTTTCTCTACTCCATTATATAACGTAGAAATCGACTATTAACAATAAAGTATATACTATTAAAAACTTATCACAATCCTAAACATCCGAATAATTCTCTTACTCGAAACAAATTAACGTAATACCATTCAATTTAACTCTCAGTGAAAGAAACGATCGAAAAGTGGTACATTACGATCTCGAATGAAGGAAACGTCGCTGTAGATCCTTCGGAATATCCCTAGAAGACACCGAAGAATTATCTTGAAACGAAAGTCATCGTTTCATTTTCGTACCATATGTTACCACAATTAAACACCTTTGAGCTCGTCGAAAGACAAATCTACACTTTCCAGCTATACGTTATAACGGACGTGTATGTTCATTAACGCTGTTAAAGATTGAACATGTCGCGAATATATCACGGAGAAAGAAAGTGCAGAGGCAAATATTCCAGCAATACAGGATCGGCAATAACGTTGAAATTAAAAAGCATTTTCACGTACGTTAAAAAATACTCGGCGCGCGCGAATGTCCAGCGAATGTGATATGATTTTTTCCTCGTGCCGGGAAGCCAGTTTAAAAGAGCGGTGAAAGTGGAATTTCACTTGTTTTCTTTTCCTATGATACAGGACGTCGATAACCACTTCAACGACCTTTCCTCCACGCGTTCGATTTTCATTCCTAAAAACGGCTAATTTACAGCGAAACTTTTAGTCCATAATTATCCCGTGTTTCTGTATCTTTCGAAATTTTTTTTTACCCTCGATTGAATTAATTCAATTACTGGTACAAAATTATAAATAACGTTAAATTAGTGTAAATATTTGGAACAAAATGTGCAAAGTAGAAATAACGCCTTTGTTCTTAATCCACTCCAATTACCTCATTACTCTAAACTACCAAAGTAACCAAAATTGCCCTAATTCCTGTCTCCAATTTGATTTTCTTCAAGAATGAAACTCGCTACGAGATTATGATCTAATTACAGATTAGACAATTATTTTCATTTTGTACTTCCTTTCTCCTTCCAAACTGCACTAAATCGTTATCCATAAATAATTCTACAAACACGTCCTCTATTTACTGGAATAATTGAACTTTCTCCAAACTAAAATTTAATTATTTACGTATCACTTGGAAGTAACACACTCTTATATCTTTAACGAAGAAATGCAGTGTGTATGCAAGAAAAAAAGGAAAAAACTAGAACGAGAGTGAAGAACAACACAACGATTAGACAAGAAACAACGGGAAGAAAAGCTCGTGGTTTTGTAATTGCGTTAGCGCGCGGTCAGGCAAAGAAATCAGCGGAATCGTCGGCAATGGAAGCAGAATACAGACAACCACAAGCAACTTTCACCGGTTTTCAATCAGTCCGTCGATCAAGCCGCAGAGATCTATCGATCGATAGATCGACCATGGGACAATCTCCTTTCGACGAATACTCGCTCACTGTTGCTTGTGCGTCATGCGATCCGGGAATCGAGGAAGGTAAGAGAGAAAGTGACTCGATGGACATTAATGTAATTTGCATACGGTGTTGTATAATGCAGAATGGAATTATTTTTCTTTATCTCGGTTTGGCGATTTTGACATTTCACCGTTTCGCGTCTACTTTATACATAATTAAAGGGATGTAATTTTTCTGTTTTACATTCTGATCTTGGAATGTAAAATATAAGTGTCGGGATGACAGTGAGAGGCTTTCGTGCAATTCGAGACAGAAGTGTGTCCGATCATTTTTTATACGATTAAAGTGTAGGATAAAAGTTGACGCAGAATAATGCAACGAGTGGAATAAAGTGTCGCTCGGTTGCAATAATGAATCAGACCTGGGAAGAAGACAAAACAGTTGTTTATCATTTTTGAAATTGATAAATTCGACGGTGATAAATCTGACGGAGAATAATTGCCGTGGGTGCATGTAATTTCAGTTTATTCGAACTCTTCAACGTCACGTTATGTGCCAAGCGTGTTAAGAAAGTTTCGCGATTGGCAATTTTTGTGACTCTTGGAAGATGCTTGGAAAAAAGACAGTGTTTGTTGCGTGCGAAGGGAAATATTTGAGTGTTCAATTTGAATGGATTTTCAGTGTTTCTTGCAGTCAATACTGAAATTATCCACCGTTTCTTTCAGTTTTGTACCACTTAGGTTTAATCCGATTACTCTGTTTTAATTTCTTTAATCCTTTCGTTTGGTTTATTTCCTTGACCCTTTATAATTTTTATTAATCTTATTAAAACTTAACTTAAAATGTTAACTTAAAATTTATAAATATTAAAAATTTTTTATTAAAGATAGTGGTTCATTTAAAAATTTGCACATGTGAGTACCTGAAACTAACAAAAAAGTCTCTAGTTCAATTTAACAAATCTTTCTTTTTAAATTATCCAAGCACATCATCCCTGTGCCAACCAATTAATTGCGTTACGAATAAAATTACGAATTTTCTCTTAACAAGAATGAGAAAATAAGAGAAAAATTCAAAAGCACAAAGTAAATTATCAAAAGCCACCAGAATCGTGTCAACCCCAGTATACACAACAAAATTCCCTTCAAAATCTTATTAACCCTTTTTTGTGAGCTTTCATTAACAATAATTATTAATTCAAAAATTTGCACAGGTGACTACCTAAAATTACCAAAAAAAATCTCTATATTAATTCAACAAATTGAAAAGAAGCCACGAAATAAGTTATCAAAAATCACCAGAACCGTGTCAATCCCAGTACACGCAACGAAATTCCCCTTAATTTATATTTTATCGCTTCGAAACACTTCTCCGCGCGTAACAGTCGCAGAGACACTTCGCGGAGAATAAAACATCGCTCTACGTCACGTTTATCCACCGTTGAATTTATCAGGCCGAAAAAGATCGAGGGAGAATCGTCGCTCTCCTCTTGTCCTCTTCACCAGAGCCTTATCGGTCCATTAAGTCCGGCGCGAGTCGCGTTCGTCTTATTAATCGCGCTGTCACAGTGCGGCGACGGTGCGATTAATTGGCGCGAGAACTTTTAGTCCGGTTGTCGCGCGTTGAAAAATTAAGAGGACGCCGAGTGGCCGTGAAAACGGAAGCGTTTCGGCGCATGGGTGAAATCAGCGGTTTCGCGGAAATCGTGCTCCGATCAGGATGCAGAGCTGATTTCTCGGCCCGATGCACAGTCGAAGTGAGTCAGCACCGGGCGTGCTGCACGTGGAAAAAAAGTTTCTATCACCTACATACCTATTTGCCAGCGCGCGTATGACAGGAATGCGTAAGTCGAGACCATTGGTCCTCGTTAAAATCGTAACGACCGCGCTTTACACGCTCGATTTCGCGGTTGTAGATTTTTTGGTAGCTTAGAACGTGTTCGAGGGAGGAGACGACGAAGATTGGGAGCTAACTTTAGGACGACACATGTTTGTTCGTGGATTCTGAATAAAAATCATTGCTTGGTTAGATGCAGAGTGTTTTTTTAACGAGGTTTTAACGTTGCATTGACTAGTAGGTCACTGACCCCTTGGCTTCTAATAACGAGTCACACACGTGGTGCGGATTGTAGTGAAGTGGGACGAAAGAAACATTGTATTCCTGTGAAATTTGTATTGTTGCTCCAATTTTAGCTTCAATTTAAGTCTGGCGATTATCAAATACATATGAGCTGTTTATTTTGAAAGCGAGGCAAGTCCATTTTTGAAAGAAATGAAGTTAATAATAACAATCGATAGAACGTAATGCGGTCCTTTTGTTTGTAAACAATCTATAGTCGAAACAAAAAATGGGCCTGGCCCACTTTCAAAATAAACGGCTTATATTGTATATAATACTGTCACTTCCTTTTATTTACCACTGTATTAAAATTGTGAATAACCGAGGCTATCGTAATTAGCGATAAAAAGATCGTAATCGAAAGGCTAATCGAAGTTTAAATTCAATATTTTGCTGTGATTAGATTTTAAAATGCAGGTTTGTGTCTTTTCGATATTTAATTGCGTTTTTTAAATGACCCTGTGATATGAGAGCAGTGTCTGGGTTTATATCATATTTTCGACTTTATCGTTCAAATTTTATGCATTCATACTGAAAATGATTGATTATGGTTTGACTGTGATAGTAGCCGCAGTGAGGTGGTTTTATTGTTTTAATTAAGTATTCGTGTGTAACTTTGGAATGGTTGATACTTAAACGAGTCATTAGATTATTTATATGTTCGAACAAAACTATTACTGCCACGAAATCAATATTTGTGATCAGTATTGCAGAATTATGTTATAATTCAGTTTTGAAAATGAAGATAAAATTAACGTATTTAATTAAGAAAACGATAGTGAAATGAAAGTTTTTACATACCAATGTAGAAATTCAAGTACACATTTTCACGAGCTAACTTCGTTCATCCAGGTACGTCATATGTCAGGTGACAAAATGATTTAGGCAGCAGGTTGATATCATCGATGAAATTTTGCCGGTTCTGTAAACAAAATTATTCTGGTCGTTAACAGTAAAACAGTTTTGCACTGTAAATTGTACATTTTCCATTTTTGTTACAACAATTAATATTGTTAAACCAATAACATAAATCTCTATTTAAAAAAGACAGTACATTATTGCATATCTACAACTTAATACGAAAATGCACGAAACAGTTTTAGTAAATACCAACGAAAAGAAATGAATTTCGAGCAAAGAAGATTGATCAACAATTGAGACGTCATTTGTCAAACACGGGCGCTGAGAATCCTTTGACGCAGGATGCGAGAAAATGTCGCTTTCCGAGAAACCGTCCGGCAAATCCACGTCTAGTTTTCTTGAAAATGATAATTCAAGCGTTCCCGTGGAATTTCAAGGAAAAAATGTTAACATTGCAGACACGTACTAAACGTGCTCGAAGCGAGCTCGAACGCATACGCGGACGTGTTTCGTTTCAGAATTCAACGATTCGACGAGTCATTCACCCCGCAATTAGATAATTTGATCGTCTAGTGTACATATTAAGTGATTATATTCAGTTGAGGCACAGAGAACGTTGTTAGAATTCGCTTTTAAGAATGTCATTTGTCATTTGCTGGTATATATCAATGATATTTAAATGTCCGTCGTAATACTACGAAAATTTAAATACCACCTGAATAGGACGCTTTGAATTGAAGCAGAAATATTTGGAAAATTGTCAATGATTCGTAGAAAATATTAAATTGTCAGTTCTTCAGAAACGATCATTCTCTGTGTCGATGTTTCTAATAATATTTGTCTTACACAGAATCTCGTTTGTCAATGTTAAGATCGTGAATCTGCAAAGACTCTTTGTTACTTGCATAACCACTTTTCAGAATCACCTATTATAACCGTGCGTCAATACTTCGCGTGCAAGAAATTTTTCGAAGAATGCAGAGACGTGTAAAAACTGTGGAAGAAAACGAATGAAAACAAATCATGTTTGTCAGATTGAAGTTGTTTCTATCTGTTTCTCTTTTCTTTTCTCTCGTGCCTTCTTGGTACTTATGCTTTTGCTCGTTATTCTCAAACGAATGCAATTAAAACGAATAATTTTCGTCACTTAACAGAAGTATTAACACGTTTTATAAAATAAGTCAGAAATTACGATTTAAATTCGTATTTCATTTCAATTAAATTTACAAAGATTTCGAAAATAATTCAATAATTAGAGAACCTTTTACTTCGTTTGTCCAAATTGAAATACGATATACCACATTATATTTACCAAATTACAGTTTCACTGGAATTCTGTGCAGATAATTTCTCAAATTACAATTCTAATTGCATTGCTACATTTTATTCCAGTTGTGAAAAGACATTATATTAATTTAATTTTTAATTTACCATAATTCACTAAGACTTAATTTCCGAGCTAATGAGACTGCTGTAAAACAGTTGTCATAAAACAAGTGTTTATTACTGCAGTATGTTTCCCTAAGTTTTATGACTTTCTATGATCGTTCGAACCAATTAAATCCGAATTAAGGTTAATTATAGGAAAGTACAGAGTTTCCTGCCATTTCAGAGTATAGCGTTTAATTTTTTTAGGTCTAATACAGGTATATAGATTTACTGCGCGATTTTGTGACACGTTGAAAAATTTCATTCTTTCGTTCGAAGTTACGTTCATTCCTTCACAAACAATATCTATGTCAATTTCAATAGCTGAACGTCATCTGTGATCTCCCTCAGCCCTTATCAGAGTCTTCGTTCGTTTACTTGTTAGCTGTGGTAGCTACGGTAAGGAGCTTAAGATGTATCTAAAAGGAACCTGTACAGTGGCACTGGCGATAAATCGAGAGGCTGAAACTCGCGCCGAAGGAGCGATTATCTTCCGGTCGGTAATGAATAATTAATTTCACGTCTAACGCAATTAGTTGGACCGCGTGAACGAGCCGCTAATGGCGCGTCACGTTATAGAGGTCGGCAAAAGTCTACGAGGTGTAATCGACGCGTGATTCCGCGTAGGCAAACTTGTATGCTAATTCGAGGGAAGAAGCATCCCTGGTTGTATTGGCTGCTCCAGATGTGAAACTTCGTGTGAATTTATTGTTCGACAGTTTTTCAATACTCTTCGATTGGAAATTTTTTTTTTTTGGTGTTTGTTTCTTTAATGTACAATCTATCAGTGTTAGTGTATCAACCCTTTCTTTTCGTGATCGGTGGGATGCGTGTGTTCCACTTGAGTACTCTCGAAAAATTTGGTCTCGATTTGGTATCCATTGTAAACGTGATTAACGGTAGATAAATAAAAAGATTCTTTAAATCTTATTTGAATAAAGGGTTAAGCACGATACTTGTTGCTTCGCAACAAATAATGATTATTATCGTCATAAACCTGTTCAATTACACTTGGCGGGCAGACCGAGGTACCGCTCCTCTCGCGCGTACCGTACCCCTCGTGGAGAGGTCACGTGCGCGGTGGAAAGTCACGCGACAACCCCTGGGAAAAACCCAAAAAAGGGGGTTTTCTAATGTTAAGCAACAATCCCCTTCGCTTGGAAGGAGCTGCGTCCCACCTATATATATAGTGTTTGCCGTCCTGAAAAGGACTTTTGTGGTTCCTCAGACTTCTGTCTTATACCTCCGTTCAGCAGAAAATCTACACAACTAGCTAGACATCGCCCCGAGAACGGGCGATGGAAAAATCCAGCCACGCCGCTGAGCGTTTTCAACAGATGGGCTTTTTCGTTATGTTGTAAGTCAAACCGAGCAAGTACCCCGACGTCGACTGCCACTGCATCCACGGGGAACCACAGGAAGGCGGACTCACTTGTACATGCAAGTACTGCGCTCTGACCCTGTTACAGGCGAAGGATCATAAGGGAAAGGTAATGGTTAGGATGGACAAGGAGATGTTGGGAAAAAGGAGCGGAGAAGGTATTGGCTTTTTTGGCACTCCTAAAGAGTAGCCGGTTGCTGTGCCCAGTCCCACCGATCGCCGCTCCGCAAGAAGGCCTTACACCTTATTTTGGAACTTCGTTCGGTCATGGACACAACGTGCGTTCGAGGCTCAGGAAACCGGAGGTTTGCCAGACCCCGGGTGTTCGAGAACACCGCCCTGCGGTAGCTGCGTCTCACCTAAGCAATCTCCTCCAATGAAGAGTCAGCACCTACACCCCGCAGAAGAAATCGGCCACCGATCAGCAACTGGCCGAGCTGATGAAACTAAGGAAACGAGGCAGAAGCGCGTCTTTTTTGGGAGTCTTAGCAGTTGGTCTTACACAAATTAGTATTTTGATAGTCTCGTCGCGACATCACCTCAAGTATCACTCTGTTGCAAATTAAGATAGTTCTTAGCATTTCACACTAAATAAATCAAGGTGTGATTAAACTCGCGTACCAGTTCGGCACTTAAGCATCGAACATTACGCGACCCGAACAATATTTGATTAATACTAATTATTAGCGAATGTGTACTACGCTCATTTTCAGTGGTGTACCACAAAGTGAGAGCATTATTTTATTAAATTATGTTACATTAGTTGAACCGAGATGGTAGATGGTAAAAAATGATGTTTGTGTAGTTTATATTCTTCGTACAAATTGTTAAGTTGGTTTATGGTTAAACAATTTCTAAGAGATTCTAGTTTTTTGAGATATTGTTTGCACTCCGACAAAATTCAAATCCAAACGAACATAAACAAACGCTGAATGAATTTTTGTTACGGAGTATGTCACGAGATAATGCAGGAGAAATAAATCGCGCGGTTTCTTTTGTAGAAAAATTTTGCCATTCAAATCGAGGACGTTTATTTCAATTTCAGATGAGAATATTATGTTTCTACGGAATTTTAATCGCTGTGTAACTTCGATAAATTGCCTTTATTTTGAATATTTCATTCAGTTATACATTAAACAATGAAATTTCATTTTGTTTTTACTATTAAAGGGAAGCAAATGTGTGTGTATGTCTTTCTTATTATACTGTATTATAATAGTTAACGTTAGAAATGTTCACTGAACTGCAAATTTTATGTCAAATTATTTAAATGTATGTACTAAGTGTCGAGAATATTTATTTAATTAATCACCAACAAGATTTGAAACTTTTCCTTCATTTCTCATCGTTTAAACATTCGAATATATCACGTTTCATTTCCTGAAAAATACAGTACGATATAATAAAAACGAGAAAACATCGTTTGTATTAGTTCGACGCTCGTGAATCTTGTTTTACTTCGTTCATCTAAGAAAATTGCTTAATGACTCGTTCAAGCGACTAACCATAGTTACTACTTGCTACCTTGAACGGCAATTGATTTCAAATCACGTTGGCTTGATGACAAGCGTCATTATATCATAAGGATAGTGCGATTACTTGCAATAAGTAACATGAACGCTGCGAAATAATTATCACTGCTTTAGAAGAATTATACTGCTTAAATCAATGCTAATTAAATTACAATATTATGCAATAATCGTGACGTTATATGAATTTAAGATTTTTATTCATCTTATTTCCATCTTGTCCTGATATTTACAAAGAAGAAAGGCAAAATATACATTTTTTATTAAGTAAATGTAATTATTTTTGCAGGAGAAACAGCACAAATCTAAATTGGTATTTTTCTTCTTTTAATAAAAAATGAAGTCATATTATAAATAAATAAATATTACAATACTTGCACTAGCAATATTTTCAATATTAATTATTTTGTCCAATGTTCATGTAATATAATTAATCAAATTCTGGATATTTCTTATTCAGTCGTTATTTCTGTCACCTGAGATTCTTCGTTATCAGACGTATTAATTATTTCTTCTGCCAAAGAAATGTTATTTCTGTTTTCATGCAGAAGAAAACAAGACATCACGCGAAATCTTTGATAATTTTTATAAACACAACTGAAAATTATTTCACATATGCTTTCAATACACGAAAATGAAGTTGTTTAACTCAATAAATCCTTCAAGGAAAACAAGCTAATATCGATGCATGATTTATCGTTCAATAATGCATAAATGTACGTGCCCTCGTTGCGGCACGATCATTTTATAAGGTGAAAGCAATAAAATAAACAATAAAACAGAAAATCGTCAGTCATGTACCAATTACTGTACTTAAAACCAGGGCCTTGTATTTTTACTGGAAAAAAGGGTAGAGAGTGTATTTACATTAAAATTCCCCTTAACAGATCTGAGGAAGCTTTCCAGCGTTTGCGTTTCGAAAATGCGATTTCGTTAATTACCTGCCGCAACTGATTTCCTTTCTCTCTCGATCCATACGAGCAAACTCCGTTTTGAACGGCGTCGAATTTTATTCCCAGAAGTTCTTGAAATTCCACGTCAACGATGGACAATTTCCCAATTATTCCCCCATTAGTATATTTTGCACGCGTGTGCGCGTATGTGCCTTTCGGTCGTGAGTAAACACGCCAAATTCTCGGGCAATTACCACGTTCGCGGCGAAAAAATCGGTCGTAATAACAGGCTCGAATGAAGTTATCGACTAGAGGGTGATCATTATTGGTAATTCGAAGATGCAACTGTTGCTCGTGCCTTCGCCATTATCGAAATTATCCTCGCAGCTAAGTTTCTTAACATTCTCGAAAATCACTTTTCCACCAACCCGAGATTTTTTGGTTTCGCTCGTTCGGGCCGTTAACTTTCACTTAATCATCCTTGTCGTTGGATTCTTCAATTGGGCGCGAAACACGCGACGAAGAATCGTAACACTCCTTTCGCCGTTCAAATTAACAAAGAAACACAACTGTGTCATGTTTTTCTTCTCCTCAATCTTTCGAAAAATAAAGAGAAATTGGTAATTCTTTTAGAAAAATAGCGATTTATAGCGATGAAATTTAAAATGCAGAGTGCTGCGTGGGCCATCGGTGCCCACGTATGAAGAAACATCGTCGAGAAATGCTTTGTAATATTTTGTTTAACTGGTACATAATTGAGCCACTCAGAAGCCAGAATTGGTTAACTCCACTTTTTGATATGAAGCCAATGCAGGAAATTGATAGAGAGGATCGGCGGAAAAGGAAAGGTTAGGGCGTTTCGTCCTGAGCCTCCTAGTGGACTCGTGAGTAAGGCTTTCTAGGAGGCCCGTGCCTTAGACGCGGGAGAGACTGGAAGGGCTCAGGTTAAAAGATGTATGCATGTAAAGGAAAGCCTTTACGAAGACTAGCGAAAACTTGCGATTAGTCCGTCCCGCTGATGGCAGAGCGTAGGAGGGTCCCTACAGCTCTTTTGACAATAGACAATAATACGAATTATTAAAAAATGATAGGAAGGATTTCGTTTGTCAGTGACGTGCTCTTAATTTGGATGAAAAAAAAAAAAATAAATTGCCAACAGTACACGGAGTTCCCAAGCGGTCACCCATCTAAGTACTAACCGTGCCCAACGCATCTTGACTTCGGTGATCGGACGAGAACCGGTAGGTACATGCGCGGTATGACCGTTGACGAGAATAAAGAAATTTGTGTTGCTTTTGAATCATCGCTCTGAATTGTTGGAGGGCAAAGATAGAGAAGATAGGTGGAAGAGGCGTTTCCGTCCTGGGCCTCCTAGTGGACTCGTTGGTAAGGCTTGCTAGGAGGCCCGTGCCTTAGACGCGGGACAATTTTAACAATTTAGTTTTTATTTGTATCTTAAAGTGCTTATTCATATTACATAGTTAATTTTAGATATAATAATTGTTCTTAAAGTTTTAGGTTGCGCGTTGCCTGTCCGGAGACATTTGGCGCATGTCCTGTGCTTTCTTTTCGCTTTTCAGTGCTTATTGTGTAAATAATGAGAATTGACCTGTTGTTGATTAGGAAGAAATTTACAATAAAAACCTGTCGCTTTAGACGCGGGAGGGACTGGAAGGACTTCGGTCAGAAGTTGTATATATACAAATAGGAGCTTTTTTATGAGGACTAGCGAGAACTTGTGGTTAGTCCCGCCCCTCTGGTGACAGAGCGTAGGAGGCTCGCTACAGATATTCTTCCAATTTTAGTATCAGAGAACATGCTTGAAGTGAAAAAATTTAATAAATTCTATTTTGTGGAGATAGTCACTTTAGATTCTGAGTGGCTCAATTATCAAGTAATAGAATCAAAGAATCTTCCAATTCCTGAAGTACAGCTGTTGAAAATAACATAATATAACGATTGCAATAACGTGGGTCATCGGTGGCCCACGAGGCTTGAATGCAAAGTCACGTGAAATTGATGGGACACTCAAAGTGTTAACAGCAGTTCTAGATATATTTTCGTGATGTAACAAGTATTCAATTAAGTCATATAAACTTTCTAAAATGTTTTATTAAATGAACACACACGCACAGGCGATAAGATTTGATTTCTGATGACATTACTGAAAAATCTGATAACCCTCCTTAAAAATTTTAAATAATTTCAAATTGCTACTTTGTCAATTGCTGTTTGTACTTTGTACAAAGTTGTGTACCATATTATCGTCGATTAGATTATCATTTCTTCATAGTGAGTTAACAAAAATTCGTACTGATTTTAATCAGAACTATTCTTGGTTCTATTATTACTCACATATTATATATCTACATAGCGAATGGTATTTTTGTATTGGTAGAAACGTAATAATGGAAATTACAGTGTAATACGTGATTATTTTCGAACGTAAATTTTAATTGAAGTTAGAATTGTCAAATTCTGATAATTTGAATATTTTCGGTTTAATTTAGACACGAAAGGAACGGTATGTTTTTTTTCTGGTTTGCTTCAGTGAAAATAACGAAATTTTATCTGCATACGTTCGGTCGTAAAAACTGTGTCGTACGATAATAGTATCAGCAGAATCCTCTTGTTCTTATCCTAAGTTTTTTTTTAATGTCATTGACCGTCATCACGAAAATACACATCAGCTGAAAGATATTTATGTTCCTTTTAGTGGGAATATTAAAAATAGTCTATTGTGCATACTATACACGGAAGGATCACATTTATCGACACATAAAAAAGATAATTTTAAGATTTATTACATTAATGCAAAATGTTTTTT